>NC_082684.1:172374090-172734923 GCF_949987515.2 Delphinus delphis
CTGCCACTTATGAGCTACATGTGATCACCAGTCAATTACTAAACCTATCTTGTTTCCATAGTTTCATTTGTAAAATGGGATGACAGCAGTATTGACCTAACAGGGTTATTGTGTATTTTTAATGAAATAATTCATTGATGGTCTGGAAACATAAAAGGCACATATTAATTATGCAATAAAATTAATTATTAGGGAAATAGAGTAAGGAGCAATCTAAAACCAGTAGAGAGCAGGAGATAAAAAATACAATTCCTGCATTAAAAAAATAAGGAAAAAGGCAGGAAACAGCAGATTGAATACTACTGAAACAAAGTTGTAAATTAGATAACAAGTGATAGAATTCCTTCCAAAAGTCAGCGGAAAGGGATAAAAACAGCAAATGATGAAAATATTTAAATCATCACAATAAAAGGTGATCTAAATATACCATATAGTAACCATTCTGATGAAGAGAAATGGCAAATGGAGACAAAACACTTATCAAAGAAATTACAAAATAAAGTGTAACTTCTGATCAAGATTGTGCAGTAATTTTATGCTATGTGCACTCCCCCTGCAAACACCAATGACAAAGCATTACGAGAGAAAACCAAAAAGATATAGGTGGAACTGAAAAAGCTAGATAAATATCAAATGAACACTAAATGGAGTAGAACTATGAAGTGGTAAGTAGGTTCTAGGTGGAAGTTGAGAGTTCAGCTCCTGAAGAGTAAAGGGAAACAAACGTACTCCATTTGAGAAGGAGAACATTCATTCTTTCAATCCATATTTATTGAACTGGCACTGTTGATATAATTGGGGATACAGCAATGAACCAAAAAACCCCTCTTTACTGGAGCTTACATTCTAGTGAGAAGACAGGCTCACTACAGGAAGTCTCAGGCTGAGTGCAATTTACCAGCTGCCCAGTGCACATGGGGGATTTTATGACTAACTGATAGGACTCATAGGCAGAGGGAAGAAAAAGCGAATGGGTTGGCTCACTATGTGACACAAGCCAAAGATGGACAGTACCTGCTCTGAAGGCACTGGAGCTGTTGTCTTAAGAGAGTGATGTGTTGAGAGAACAGCAAGGTGTCATTTTGGAGACAATACGCCGTTAAGAGGGGTACCATTCTCCAGGATGCAGTATATACTCTAAATCAATGGTTACTGTATGATTCTATATCCCCAGTAGGTAGAAAACATGGGTCAAGAAACAAAGGGGGGCTTCCCTGGTGGCGCACTGGTTGAGAGTCCGCCTGCCAAAGCAGGGGACACAGGTTCGTGCCCCGGTCCGGGAAGATCCCACATGCCGCGGAGCGGCTGGGCCCGTGAGCCATGGCCGCTGAGCCTGCGCGTCTGGAGCCTGTGCTCCGCAACGGGAGAGGCCACAACAGTGAGAGGCCCGCGTACCACAAAAAAAAAAAAAAAAAGACAGATATTCAGGATAGATTTAAAAGCAAAAAAGTTATCTGCTGTCCTAAAGAGACTAAAAGAAAACTACAACCAAAAGTTTAAATAAATAAAAATTGGTAAGACAGGGCAATCACTCCTGATAGTTCAATGGTTAAAATCTTCTCAAAATATATTCCAACCGGAAAACACCAAAATGTCAAAAAAAATTCTGACAATAATATTTAAAGTTGCAGTGTGGCATTCTCAACAATGTAAGAAAAAAATAACCCAAGGATTAAAAAAAATGAAATCCTTGATCATTAAACCAGAATGATAAAGGAAACCAATAATACTCTAGGAGCAAACGTCAAAATACAATTTAATAAATTCAGGGATGAACGTCCAATGAAATGGGAGATGTGGCATTGAACACTTGCAGGGAAGGTACCTGAACTTGAGACTTCTACATAAAGCTAGGAACGCTGGATGAAAGGGTTTCCCCTCCTTTCATTCAAGTAAGTTGGGCTAGGGAAAAAATTCTTTATAAGGAAAACAAGAAAATCTGTCTCTGACATACCTCCAAAGGCAAGAGGGAAGTTTCTTCTGAGAAGCTATAACCATTGGCTGCTCTCACGTGGAGCTGGATTCACATTTACACTTCCAACAAGTCTCCTTAACTGCATCCCAGATCAATGTACAAAACTATTTATAGGAATGCAAAATATCAACTCCTAACAAAATAAAAATCTCAATGTTTGCATCCAATTAAATATTATCAAGTATGAAAGAGTCAAGAAATTATGACCTGCCATGAGAAAAATTAATAAATAGAAACCAACCCAGAACTGATGCAGATGTTAGAATTTTCTACAAGGACATTAAAATATAATTATATTTCATATGTTCAAAGAAGAGAAGAGGCATAATAAATAACATTGGAGATACAAAAATAGACATATACATAGAGCAGAGGTGATAGAGATAAGAACATATAATGAAAAACATTATGTGAAAAATATGAAAAGTTAGACAAATTCCTAAATAAAATATGACTTCTTAAAGTGGAATCAAGAAGAAACAGAATACTTTTTGTCCAGTGTATCACAGCGGTTAAATATGCAGACTCTGGACAAGATTACCTGAGTTCAAACCCTGGTTCTATTACTTGCATCTGTGTGACCTTGGACAAGTCACTTAAGATTACTGTGACTTGTATTTTAATCCTAAAATGTGGGTAGTGAATAGTACCTACCTCATAGAGTTATTCTGAAAGGTTAAATGAGTCTGTATCAGTTAAGTATATAGAAGAGTGTCTAGCACATAGTAAGAACTATGTAAGCACTACCTCCTTAATAATATTACTCTTGAAGGTCATCATGCCTGCTGCAAGGAACTACACTTCTTGGTACAAAACCTAGAGAAACTCTCACAGAAGACATGTGAATGAATATTCATTACAGCATGATTTATATTTGTGGACATTTGGAAACTACCTAAATGTCCATCAACATAAAAATGGATAAATTAATTGTGATATATTTACATAACAGAATGAGGCAGCACAATAAAATGAACCAAAGAAAGCTGCAGCTACCACCATAGCAAAGTCTCGAAAACATAACGTAGACTGCAAAATGTAAGATTTAGAAATATAGATACAATATGATTCCATAGCATTTTAAAATGAAAAGATGCAAAGTAATATGTTTTTTGAATTCATGTATATAACAGTATAGAGAAATGTGTAAGAAAGATGGACACAAAAATTAGAAAAGTGTTTACATGTAGGTTTAAAAGGAGAATTGGGGTAGTGGAAGGTTGCTCAAGAAGTTTCAACTACAGCTATAAAATTTAGTTTATTAGAAATTATTGTGGCATATGTGGCAGACTAATATGATTTACTAAAACTGAGTGGTAAATATAGGGACATGCATTATAAAGATTTTATTCACTCTTCCATGTATTTTAAATATTTCATAATAAAAAGAACTTTCTGACTGGAAGAAACACATGACTATTAAAATTGAAAGAGGTCAAGAATTACTAACAAAATTTATGAAATGAGACAAACATCTAGACATACCTTGATAAAATTTTTGAATTTCAAGGATAAAAATTATTAAAACCATTTAGGAAGGAAAAAAGATATTTACCAAGGCAAAATATTTTAGCAGACCACAAACTTCTTTGTACCACTAAACAACAAAAGTCACAGGGCAAAGTCTACATAGTTTTGAAGGGAACCGAGTACGAGAATTTCATGGTCAAGTCGGTGATTATATATGAAGGCAAAAAAGATATTCTTGGCCACTGAAGAACCTAGAAATTATACCAACCATGAACTCTTCCTGAAATACCTAGTGAACTAAATTTCAGCTGACCAAGAGCTCAATCCAAATAAAAAACTTATAAGTCATGGTATAAAAGAATTGAAGATGAAAAATGTAACCTGTAAAATGTAGAGGTACATCCAAATAATTGTGGATAAGTTTTAATACAATGTCAGTAATAAAATTTGACAACTAGATTTATATTCCAAAAATTCAATAGCATTATATATATAAACTCACAGTTTAAATCAATAAGAAGTATAAAAATGGAAAGAGAGAGAAGGAAATGTTTGGAACAGATAAGATTTACAGAAGATTTCTGATCAGAAACCATGCAAGTGAGAAGAAAGTGGAGTGAAATACTAGAAGTCTTAAAAGAGAAAAAAAGTAGAATTCTAGTGAGAGTATCCTTCAAAAGTGAAGGAGAATAAATAGTCCTAAAATTTGTGTGAAATCACAAAAGTCCCTAAATAGCCAGAACAATCTTGAGAAATAAGAGCAAAGCTGGAGACTTCATGTGCTCTGGTTTCAAACTACATTACAAAGCTACAGTAGTTAAAACAATATGGGCCATTCATACTCACAGCCGGTCGGTGCTTGGTTGTCGGGTTTTGTGCACTATTGGATCAAAAGGGTGACAGCGCCGCTAGGATGAAGCTCATGAGATTTTTGATGAAATTGGGTCACAAAATTGTAACCACTGAATTAAAGACTAGAACACAGGTCCATGGAACAATCACAGGTGTAGATGTAAGCATGAATACACATCTGAAAACTGTGAAAATGACCCTGAAGAACAGAGAACCTGTACAGCTGGAAACACTGAGTATTTGCAGAAATAACATTCAGTATTTTATTCTGCCAGACAGCTTACCTCTAGATACACTTCTCGTGGATGTTGAACCAAAGGTGAAGTCTAAGAAAAGGGAAGCTGTTGCAGGAAGAGACCGAGGAAGAGGCCAAGGCAGAGGAAGAGGTGGTCCTAGGTGATAATATCTCTCAAGACTACCATTTCAAAGTAGTTTTGTTTGTTTATGACAGACGAAGAAGAAGAAGACGTGGCAGAGGAAGACTACATGGCTAAGTTAGAAGATGGTGGAGTCCTAAGCAAATTGTGTCTCTCAAGATTATGATTTCAAAGTGATCAATGCCCTGGCTGCTTTTTGTACAGGCTTTGTTTGTTTGTGGCAGTTTTTAATAAACATAAATGTAGGACAGAGTTGTCTATGGACTATATCATATTAAGTTTTAATAGTTCATATATATATTCATGATACAAACACAGTAAGAGCTAAGCATTACTACCAGGCAGTCCCAGAATAATTCCAGTCTTAGATCAGGCTTTTAATTTTTTGAACGAAATATTTCTTTTATGAATATATGTAGAATATACACCTTTTTACTTCACATGTACTGACTACGCGTTTTATTGTTTTACCTTGACTCCATTCTGTGGAACCTTCCTACAAGTGAAATAAGTTATTTCTGGTACTTCAGAAACTAAAGTCCTGTGGAATGAGGTGTAAAATTGATTCTCCTTTCCTGAGTTCTATTCCATGGAGACTTAGGTTCTTAGTAAAAGGGGATGATCATCTGAATTAAGGAGTCATGGATTTTGTCATCATCGTTAATGGTTCTTTTGGTTTTATTTTACTTTATTTTTTGGCCACGCCACAGGGCATGTGGGATCCTAGTTCCCCGACTAGGGATTGAACCCACACCCCCTGCATTTGAATTGAGGCATCTGCACCACTGGACTGCCAGGCAAGTCCCTGTTTTACATTTTTAATAGGTTCTTAATAGAATATAGCGGGGTTTTTTTGTTTTTTAATTTATTTTATTTTTGGCTGCGTTGGGTCTTCGTTGCTGTGCGTGGGCTTTCTCTAGTTGCAGCAAGCAGGGGCTACTCTTTGTTGTGGTGAGTGGGCTTCTCACTGCGGTGGCTTCTCTTGTTGCAGAGCACGGGCTCTAGGCGCACGGGCTTCAGTAGTTGTGGCACATGGGCTCAGTAGTTGTGGTTCACGGGCTCTAGAGCTCAGGCTCAGTAGTTGTGGCACATGGGCTTGGTTGCTCCACGGCATGTGGGATCTTCCTGGACCAGGGCTCGAACCCATGTCCCTTGCATTGGCAGGCGGATTCTTAATCAAATACTTTTACAAGTAGTCCTTTAAGAACAAAAGGAAGAAGACCTACTTGTTTGCCAAAAACTGGATTCTTTCTGATCATTAATAAGGATTGTTTTAATTGGTTAGATTTAGAGAGAAATATTTCTCAGTATATAGTTTCTTATAAAGCTTACTACTCTTTGTTTATATACTAAGGAAAAAAACCTAACTGAGGATTGAACTAGATCTGTATTTTCATTTAATCATGTATGTGGGTTTCTTTCTTTCTTTGTTTAATGAGAAGGAAATGTTCTGCAAAGATTGTTATCGAAAAAGGAAGTTTAGGCCTTGGAGGGAAGTTAATGTAAATTGAGATAGCAAGAGCATTTGTGTGTGGTGTGTGTATATATGTGTATTGCATTCTTTTCCATCCTTTGTTGGAGCTCCTATTAATTGAACGCAAGCACAAGGAAAGAGAACACAGTGATGCGTCAAGGTGGAGAGGTTTGAAGGGGACAAACAGAAAAGCCTAAGTAGTGAGTAAACAAACATAAGTTGACGCCTACCCTCCTGGAGCTTATAGGCTAAAAGGGAAACAGAGTCAGATATACACTGATACTTAATTGCAAATTGTGAATACTCTGATAAAGAATACTTTGTATTATCTTGTCTGTTTTAAAAGCAGTGGAGGCTCCTATCGATTTTAAGTCAAGTGCCACTAACAAACGATGTTTAACCGTGCCTCGGGGTCTTAGTTCTCCGACCATGGGTTGAACCTGTGCCCTCTGCAGTGAGGGCATGGAGTCCTAACCACTGGACCACCAGGGAAGTCCCTTAACTGTGTCTTATTTTGTGAATTTTAATGTCTAGAAGTTTGTGTGAAACCAGTCTAGCAACACAGTTTAAGTGTAAGGCTAAACCCTAGTGGGTACTAGACTGAGTTTGTCAGCTTTAATAATAAGCAGCTATTTATCAGCTAAAGTGAATTTATTTGAGAAGAGCCAGAAGAATTGCAATTTGGCAAATACAGACTATGGCAGGCCATAGGCAAATCCAGAGAACCAGGAAGGGGAGCTTGCTTTTATAGGGCATGTGGGCAGGGACCTAGGGAGGGGCAATAACAAGCAGAGTCCTTTTCAGGAAGAGGCTTCTCATTGGTTGGGTGACTACAGTTTCTGATTGGCTGGGCTGCCCTTGGGAAGAGAGACATTTTCTTTCTGCTGGATAGCAAAGTAGGCATCGCCTTCCTGTCCAGGGGTAGGGCTGTGTCTCTTCCTGTTTGAAGTAATTGGGTTTGCAGTGAAGCTGGCCTGTTGGACAGCAGAACTTTCCTTATTGTATTGTTCCCTCTGGTTTTCCAGGGGAGGCTTCACCAGGTGTGTGGTATTGTAAGAAGCAGTAATGCCTTCTGTTTTTATGTTTTTTGGTGGTTTTCTTCTTTTTTTTTTTTTCTGGCTGCACCACTCAGCTTGTGAGATCTTAGTTCCCCAACCAGGGATCGAACCCAGGCCCTCAGCAGTGAAAGCATGAAGTCCTAACCACTGGACCACCGGGGAATTCCCAATCTGATATATCTTTTAAAGCTTAAGATTTTATTTGTGAAATTTGGGGATTTGTTTAAAGAAATTTATTGTGAGTTTAAATAGAAAACTGTAAATGAAATAATAGAGAAATTATATTTCACATGTTTTAATCTACTATAATTAGATTGGTTAAGCAAGGGTGGCTTAGTATTTTGAAATGTATTAATATGCCCAGCAGTCAAAATACACAAGATCTTCTATAATAGATATCAGAATAACATTTAATAACACAACACTCATTCCTGAAAACCTAAAATGGACTTTCCTCATCATGTTAAGGAAGAATTTTCTATCTTAAACCAACAGCAGACATTTCTAGAGACATTCAAAATAAAACAACAAAAGAATATAAAAACAAACAAAAAACCCAATACGGTACTGGCATACAAACAGACACAAAGTTCAACGGAACAGAATCGAGAGTCCATAAATAAACCCGATTAATTTATAACAGAGGAGCCAAGAATATACAATAAAGGAAGGACAGTCTCTTCAACATACGGTGTTGGGAAAACTACACAGTCCCATGCAAAATAATGAAATTGGACAACTATCTTACACCACCATACACAAAAAACTAACTCAAAGACATGAATATAAGACCAGAATCTATAAAACTCCTAGAAGAAAATATAGGCAGTAAGCTCCTTGACATAGGTTTTGGCAATGATTTTTAAAAATCTGACACCAAAAGCAACAAAAGCAAAAATCAAAAACTGGGACTACATTAAACTAAAATGCTTCTGTACGGCAAAGGAAACCATCAACAAAATGAAAAGGCAACCTAATGAATGGGAGAAAATATTTGCAAATCATATATCTGATAAGGGGTAATATCCAAAATATGCAAAATGTACAAAACATACAACTCAATAAGAAAAGGAAAAAAACAATCTGAATAAAGATTGTATAGTAGGGACTTACCTGGTGCCACAGTGGTTAAGAATCCGCCTGCCAATGCAGGGGCCACAATTTCGAGCCCTGGTCCAGGGAGATCCCACATGCCATGGGGCAACTAAGCCCATGCACCACAACTACTGAGCCTGAGCTCTAAAGCCCGCGAGTCACAACTACTGAGGCCATGTGCCACAACTACTGAAGTCTGCACGCCTAGAACCCGTGTTCCACAACAAAAGAAGCCACCACAATTAGAAGCCCCTGCACTGCAACAAAGAGTAGCCCCTGCTCACCGCAATGAAGAACCACCGCAGCCATAAATAAATAAACAAATAAATAAAGATTAAAGAAAAAGATTGTATAGTAGATGTGAATAGACATTTTTCCAAAGAAAACATAGATGGCCAACAGGTACATTAAAAAAAGAAGTGTTCAACATCGTTAATCACAAGGAAAATGCAAATCAAACCACAATGAGATATCACTCCATACCTGTTAGAATGGTTATTATCAAAAAGACAAGAAATAACCAGTATTGGCAGGGATGTGGAGAAAAGGGAACCCTTGTGCATTGCTGGTGGGAATGTAAACTGGTACAACCACTATGAAAAAAGTATGGAGGTTCCCCCCCAAATTAAAAATAGAACATATGATTCAGCTATTACACTTCTGGGTATTCATCTCAAGAAAATGAAAATACCAATATGAAAAGATATATGCACTCCCATGTGTGCTGCAACATTATTGGCAATAACCAAGATAAGAAAACAACCTAAGTGTCTATCAATGGATGAATGGATAAAAATGTGATACACACACACACACACACACACACACACACACAGAACATACACACTGAAAATATTTTTCAGCCATAAAAAAGAATTGCATCTTGCCATTTGTAACAACATGGATGGAATTTGAGGACACTATGCTAAGTAAAGTAAATCAGAACAAGAAAGACAAATACCATATGACCATTCTTATATGTGGAAGCAAGAAAAGAAAGAAAGAAAGAGAGGAAGAAGGGAGGGAAGGAAGGAAGGAAGGAAGGAAGGGAGGAAGGAAGGAAGGAGGGACGGAAGGGAGGGAGAAAGAAAGGAAGGAGGGATGGAAGGGAGGGAGAAAGGAAGGAAGGAAGGGAGAAAGGAAGGAGGGAGGGAAGGAAGGAAAGGAGGAAGGGAGGGAGGGAGGAAGAAAAACACCAAGCTCATAGATACAGAGAACAATTTGATGGCAGAGAGTGGGGCATAGCAGAAATGGGTGAACTTGTTTTTTTAGTTTAAATAAATTAACTTTTCAAACAATGAAAAATGGGGAATTCATCACCATCAGGCCTGCCTTGAAAGAAATCAGAAAGCATTTTCTTCACATAGAAGGAAAATTATATATACCACAAATTTGGATATACATAAGAAATGAGCATCAGAGAAGGAATAAAGGTAAAGTAAAATTTTGACTTTTCTTACTATTAATTGATATAAAAGATAACTGTTTAAAGTAGTAATGGTAATTACGTATTGGGTTATTATAGCATAGTGATAAGTGGAACGAATGACAACCATGTCATAAGAAACAGGAGAGTGGAATTAGGAATGCTCTATTATAAGGTATCTGCACTACATTTGAAACAGAACAGTGTCATTTGGAAGTGATCTAACATTGGTTAAAATTAAATATTGATATTTTTTAAATCTAGGGAAACCATTAAAAACAAAGTATGATTGATATGCTCAAAAAGGAGATAAAATATGATCATATAAAAAGCTCCTACAGGGCTTCCCTGGTGGCGCAGTGGTTGAGAGTCCGCCTGCCGATGCAGGGGACACAGGTTCGTGCCCCAGTCCGGGAAGATCCCACATGTCGCGGAGCGGTTGGGCCCATGAGCCATGGCCGCTGAGCCTGCGCGTCCGGAGCCTGTGCTCCGCGATGGGAGAGGCCACAGCAGTGAGAGGCCTGCGTACGGCCAAAAAAAAAAAAAAAAAAAGCATCAAAATATATGAAACAAAAACTGATAGAAGTGAAAGAAGAAATAGACATACTTAGTATTACAGTTGCAGACTTCAAAATCTCCTGTCAGTAACTGAGAGATTAAATAGGGAGAAAATCAATGAGGATATAGTTGACCTGAACACTATCAACCAACGTGGACTAAATGAAAATTTTAGAATACTCCTTTCAAAAAAGGCAATCTGACTTATTGTGGTGACCATTCTGCTCTATACACAAATATCAAATCATTATGTTGGACACCTGAAACAAACAATGTCATGTGTCAGTCATATCACAAGGTCAATAAGTAAAGAGTAAGCAAACTAAAAAAAGAAAAAAGCTGAATGAACATTCTTCTCAAGTTTACATGTAACTCTCACAAAGACAGACTACATTCTAGGCCAGAGAACGCACTTCACCAAATTTAAAAAATAGAAATTATACAAATGATGTTCTCAGATCACAGTGGAATTAAACTAGAAATCCATAATGGAAAATAACTGGAAAATCCCCCAAATATTTGGAAATTAAAGAACACACCTCAAAATAACACATGGATCAAAGAAGTCTTGAAAGTAATTTAAGTATCCTGAACTAAATAGAAATTAAATGCAAATTACCAAATTTGTGGGATTAGCAAAAGCAGTGCTTAGAAGAAAATGTACAGCATTAAATGCATATGTTTAAAAAGAAGAACAACCTAAAATCAATAACCTAAACTTCCACCTTGGGAAACTAGAGAAAGAAAAGCAATCTGAACATAAAGCAAACTGAATAAAAGTAGTAATGAAAATTAGAGCATAAAGCAATGAAACTGAAAAAGGGAAAACAATAGATACACTCAATAAAACTAAAACCTGGTTCATTGAAATGATCAATAAAATTGATAAAATTCTAGCTAGGCTAACAGACAAAGAAAGAGAATAGGTAAATTAGAATTGAAAGAGGGGCCATGACTACTGATCCCATGGACATTAGAAGGATAACAGAGAAAAGTATGAAAAAAACTCAATGCCCACAAATTTGATAATTTAGATGAAATGGACCAATTTCTTGAGAGATGCAAACTTCCAAAACATACAAGGAGAAAGAGATAATCTGAATATCCCTATACCTATTAAAGAAATTGAATCAATAATGCATAACCTTCAAAAAAATAAAGGACCAGGCCCAAACGGATTCACTGGTGAATTCTACCAAATATTTATGTAAGAAATTATACCACTTCTCCATGATATTTTCAGGAAAAACAGAAGCAGAAGAAACAGTTCTTAACCTATTCTATGAGGCTAGCATTTCCCTAATACCAAAACCAGACAAAAACATCTGACAAGAAAGGAAAACTACAAACCAATATCTCTCATGAACATGGACACAAAAATTCTCACAAAATATTAGCAAATAGAATCCAACACTGTATAAAAAGAATTATAGACCATGGCCAAGTGTGGTTTATTCTTGGTATGCAAGGCTAGCTCAATTAAGTCAATCAATGTAACCCACCACATCAACAGACTAAACAAGAAAAATTATATGATGTCAATTGACACAGAAAAAACATGTGACAAAATCCAATACCCATTCACAATAAAAATTCTCAGCAAACTAGGAATACAGAGGAACTTCCTCAACTTGATAGAGAACATCTAAAAAAATTGAACAGCTGACATCAAACCTAAAGGTAAGACGGCCTCCTCTCACCACTCCTATTCAGCACTGTACTAGAAGCCCTATCTAATTCAATAAAGCATAAGATATACACAGATTGGGAAGGAATAAATAAAATGATCTCTGGTCACAGATAACATAATTGTTTATACAAAAAATCCAAAGAATCAACAATGAAAAAAAAATCTCCTGGAATTAATAAGTGATTACAACGAGGGTTCAGGATACAAGGTTAATATACAAAATTCAGTGGCTTTCCTATATACCTGCAACAATTAATTGGAATTTGAAATAAAAACACAGTACCATTTATAGTAGTCCCCCAAATGAAATATTTAGGTACGAATCTAACAAAATACATACAAGACGATAAGCAGGAAACTGTAAAACTCTGAAGAGATAAAATAATCTAAACAAATAGATGATTTTGTTTTCAGATCGAAAGAAACAGTATTGTAAACATGTCTGTTTTTCCCAACTTGATTTATAAATTCAACTTTATCCCCATTAGGAGGCTCATTTGTAGACATCAACAAATTAATTCTAAAGTACACTTGGAATGTCGAGGACTTAGAATAGCCAACGTAATACTTAAGAAGAATGAAGCTGGAAGACTCACAATACTTGATTTCAAGATTATTACAAGTTTGTAAGTCAGTCATCAATACAGTGTTGTATTGGTGAAAGAATATATATACAGACACTTACAATAGAATAAAGAGTCCATAAACAGACTCACACACAGCTGAATTCTGAAAAATGATCAAAGGCATAATCTTTTCAACAAAGATACTAGAACAACTGAATGTCCATATGCAAAAAAACAAAAAAAAAGAATCTTATAACTTACATATAATTAACTCAAAATGGATCATATAACTAAAGTAAAATGCCAAACTGTGAAACCTCTGGAAGAGAACATGGCAGAAAATCTACATGACATTAGAGTTGGTAATAAATGTTTAACTATAACACCAATGGCATTTGTAAAAGAAAAAAAAGTAATGGATACCAGATATTGGAAGCCAGGCTTCTCACTATTGCAGTAGGAAGTTACAGATAAGCAAGGGGACTAGGCTAGAATGATCCATGTGATGATGGATTAGAGACATCAGTATGAACTCAGGTTTAACTTAATACAGACACAGATGGTTGAATACAGAAATATTTTTAGATATGTGTACAAACATAGCTTAGTACACATACACACATATTTCCTTGCTCTGTCAGCTGAGAAGTAAGAATACCCAGCAACAATGAGCACACCTAGCAGGCATTTCTTAGTTTCTAAATACCAGTCTCCAGTAAAAGGAACCAGGGCTCCTTGGGGAAATGGCTGATTCTAGGACTTACCCTGGAGCATATGTTGTAGCACCAAAAAGTAACGAAATGCTTTAAAAAAAAAAATTGCACATCCAACAATATGATGGAGGTACCACAAGAGCTAACTGAAAGCATTCCCAATGGCCAAAGCTGGAACAATTCAGAAAAAAATATTAGTATTGGATTATAACCCAAAATATAAAATAAATATCTATGTATCCATACTGATATAAGTGATTAAATAAGTAAGTAAATAAGAGATAATAGACAAATCACCAGTGGAGAAGAGTCCAAAATAAATCATGTACCTACTTCACATCTAAGGAGGTACAACATTCCCATTCCTAAAGCGTGGCCTGTGCATAGTGCCTTCCCTCCAGAGTATAGTACAGAAAGGGGAAAAGAAGAGAGTTAACTTTACAGTGGAAAAACTAGATCAACCCTATTTGAAGCCAGGTGCTCAAGGTTAACCTCAACAGTGATAAGTCATAATGACAGTATGTATTCTTGATATGATGTGATGAGAATGGCATTCTACTTCCGGGTGACCTTCTTCCCCAAAACACATGACTCCAGCCTAATCCTGAGAAAAACATCAGACAAATCCCAACTGAAGGACCTCCTACAGAATACCAGTACTTCTAAAAACTGTGAAGGGCATCAAACACAAGGAAAGTCAGAGAAACTGTCACAGCCAAGAGAAGCCTAAAGAATTATGCCTAATAGATAGCATGCAAAACCCTAGATGGGATTCTAGAACAAAAAATGGACGTTAGGAAAAAACTGAGGAAATCTGAATAAAGTATGGGCTTTAGTTTACTTAATAATAATGTATCAATATTGATTCATTAACTGTAGCAAATGTATCATACTAATGTATGATGTTAGTAGTAGAGAAGACTTGGTACCAGATAAATGGAAAGTCTCTGCACTATCTGAAATAATTCTGTAAATCTAAAATTATTCCAAAATTAAATGTTTATTTTAAAAAATGTAAAAATACATAAATTTTCTTTCAATAATACAAGTGTGTTTTTTTCGTTTGTTGGTTGGTTGGTTTGCTTTTGGTTTTTTTTGTTGTTGTTGTTTTTTGCGGTACGTGGGCCTCTCACTGTTGTGGCCTCACCTGTTGTGGAGCACAGGCTCCGGACGGGCAGGCTCAGCGGCCATGGCTCACGGGCCCAGCCGCTCCGCGGCATGTGGGATCTTCCCGGACCGGGGCACGAACCCGTGTCCCCTGCAACGGCAGGCAGACTCTCAACCACTGCGCCACCAAGGAAGCCCCTGTTTTTGTTTTTAACATTAGGTCCTTGTTGGTTATCTATTTTAAATATAGCTGTGTGTGTGTGTGTTGCTTTTAAAAAGACTGGTAACACCCAGTCTAGGTGAAGAACAACTTGCTGGTGGAAATGTAAAATGATACAATCACTTGACACAGTGATTCTATGTTTGCGTCTTTTTCCAGGAATGATGAAAACATATGACTACAAAAGGGCTTGTACAAGAATGTTCACAGCAGCTCTATTCATGGTAGCCAGAAGTTGAAAACAGTCCAATATCCATCAACAGGAGCATGAATAAACAGGTTGTGGTATCTTCATACAGCAGGAGGTATTTAGCATTAAAAGGGAGGGAACTATTTATATCCTCAACCACAGGGATGACTCTCAAGACACACATTGGGCAAAAGACGCAAGACACGAAAGAGGACGCAGTGTAGGATGCCATTGACGTGGAGTTCCAGAACACGCAAAAGAAGTCTATAGTGAAATGATTCAGGAAAGTTTTGTCTCCAAGTGAGAAGGAGTTGACTGGAAAAGGCCCAAGGGGAATTTCCTGGGTGATGGAAATGCTCTGTATCTTAATAGGGTTACAGGCTACCTGAGTACATACATTTGTCAAAATTCATTGACTTGAACACCTAAGATTTGTACATTTCACTGTATGTAAATTTTACCTTTGGAAGGAACTGTCAACAAAGAAAAAGCAATGTCAATATACCCATTTTGGTTCGGTCCTTTCAATAATTACCCTCAAACTACGTTTTGATTATCTCACTAATGTCATTTGCTTCCAAATATGTTGCAGGTCAAAAGAATAATTTAAAATTCAATAATTAGCATTTTTGAGTGTTTACTCTGAGTCACCACTATAGCAAAACACCTAAGAAATAAAATTTATGACCCCACTTTACAGATAAGTAAATTAGGGCTCAGTAAGAAAAGTGACTTGTTCAAAATTAGTCAGCACGGAGAGAGCTAAATTCCCCCTTGACTACCAGTGTCTTCGGAGCTTGCTCCTAACCACGTAGGCGTAGAGATATAGAAGCCGGGGACAATAATGTACTTGAACAGTGAATTCAGCTCTTAGTTTTCAGGAATCCAGGGCAAAAGGAACATGAAGGTTAGATGTGTTGTTTTAATGACTGATATCAGGAATTATACCAGCTCAACAGAAGAAGAAGGCATTTTCCTGACACTAAAACCAAAGAAGAATGTATAACTTAGCCCCTGTGTAAGAGCCATGGAAGAATACCATGCAAAATGTATTAAGTAAATGGCCGTTGTGTAGAACATGCACATGAGTTCTTAACCTGACACTTTCTCATCCTGATGTTTCATAAAAACTGAGAATCTGTTACAGGTGCCTCACTAACAACCTTAACTTTGATGTGGGCTTCCTAGGAGCTCAGTTCCAACGTGTGGATTTCACTTATTGTAGCCTGCAGGGGTCAGCCTATTAGCAGCCATGCTAACTGAACTATCTGTTGCCAGTTCAATCTGATCTGCTACTTAGGAAAATAAACATCTTGGTTTATCCATGACATGTGTTCTCAAGAAGTGCTTTGCTTAGCACCCAGCTGTATATCTGAATAAAATAGAGAAGAGAAATTTCCATAGACAAATGTTTTGGCTAACTGTCTCTTCTGGCATTTCAACTGAAACCTTCTCTTGAAAAAATATAGCTGCCATTTGAACCAAGATTTCTTTAGTTTATTCCATTTCCAATTAGTGGCTCAGTTTTGCATTGGCATTTCTGTTTTAGCAGCTGCAGTGGAATCACTGGGCCAAATGCTGCCTCTCTCTTTTGCCTACATGCCACTTTTACTGAGGTACACAGGCAGAGCACAAGTACCAGGGGGCAAATCTACCCCCAAATAGCTCCTGTCCTATTCACTAATGCCTCAGTGAGACAATGACAACAGGAGGAATCTGAAGAACATAGATAACCCTGCTTATGGCTCAAGTGGAAGGTGTCACCTACAAGCAAAAGTATTTTTTAAAGCGATCACACATTTGCAATTAGAGGGGAAAAATATTCTTTCTCCACTCCCAGCATTGGGAAGTCACATTCCATAACAGTCACATTATAAGTAAATTTGAAGACTCCCTTTTAGAACCTAATGTTGAATCTATTTAGTAAGCATCTCTGAACTAGCGACTCAGCACTGTGCTGGTCCTGCAGGTATAAATCAAAAGCAGAAGTTATTCTTTCTCCTTCTGCGGTGATGCTAGAAATACTGGCAATGACTAGATTTTGACAAAGAAATGGAGTCAAAGCCTAAAGGGTAATGGGCATGGCTCTAGCCCAAGGGCATAAGGTTTTATTCTGTCCCTCAAATGCCTTTCTCTATCATTTGAGAGTTTGAGGTTCATTTCAGAGGGTTCCGTTAATGATTCCAGAATGTCTCTCCTCTAATCTTGGGTGGGGGTGGGTGCTTGTCCCTTCCGCCCTTAGGATGTGACAGAACATAAACACCTCCAGTGTGTAACTTCAGCTCTCCACTGCCCTATCTGCTATGGTATGGCACTAGCCATGTGTAGCTTAATTAAAATGTAAACATTTTAAGTTTCAGTTCCTTAATCGTACTAGCCGCATTTCAAATTCTTTGATGGCAGGGGATAGAACATTTCCACCATCACTGGAAATTTTATTGGACAACTCTACTCCACCTAAGAGAAAAGGCACCTGAAGACCTACAGCAGACAATTCTGGTGTTGTTGAATTCAAGATTCTCTCATTCTAGAAGACCTAGACAGAATGGCCATCATTAAAAAGTCTACAAGTAACGAATGCTGGAGAGGGTGTGGAGAAAAAGGAACCCTCCTACACTGTTGGTGGGAATGTAAGTTGCTGCAGCCACTATGGAGAACAGTGTGGAGGTTCCTCAGAAAACTAAAAATAGAATTACCATATGATCCAGCAATCCCACCCCTGGGCATATATCCAGACAAAATTACAATTCAAAAAGATACATACAGCCCTATGTTCACAGCAGCACTATTCACAATAGCCAAGACATGGAAACAAACTAAATGTCCATCAACAGATGAATGGATAAAGAAGATGTGGTGTGTGTATATATATATATATATATATATATATATATATATATATATATATATATATATATATATATATAATGGAATACTACTCAGTCATAAAAAGAATAAAAATTTTCCATTTGTAGCAACATGGATGCAACTAGATATTATCATGCTAAATGAAGTCAGAAAGAGAAAGACAAATACCATATTATATCACTTATGTGTGAAATTTAAAATATGACACAAATGAACCTATCTACGAAACAGAAACAGAATCACAGACATAGAGAATAGCTTGGTGGATGCCAAGGGGGAGGGGGGTGGGAGACGGATGAATTGGGAGTTTGGGATAAGCAGATGCAACCTGTATATATAGAATGGATAAACAACAAGGACCTGCTCTATAGCACAGGGAGCTATATTCAATATCCTGTGATAAACCATAGTGGAAATGAATATGAAAAAGAATGTATATATATAGATGTATAACTGAGTCACTGCTGTACAGCAATAACTAACACAACATTGTAAATCAGCTATACTTCAATTTAAAAAAATAAAAAAGAAGAAGATCTTGATACATGATAGAGATTTTTGGTCTGACTGCAAAATCACTGATGCTCAGTTGGGGTAGGTACCCCAACAGTATCAACATGATCGTATGTACCATCATGTTTAAAAGAAGAACGCTGAAAACTTGAATCTTGACCTCAGGAAGCTTACAGCTCAAGACACTTCTCTGCCTCTTGCCTTTCTTCTCCACTCTCTTTGCCCATGTATCTCTCTTTCCCACCCTCCCTCTTTCTCCAATTACCTTTTTCCCTTGCCTCTTCATCAATGAAAGAACTCCACGCTCATTTATACCCCCCGTAAGTAAATGATTCAATCTGAAAAGACTTGTTGCTAGGTTTGAAGACAAAAGTTCGGACACAGTAAGTCCGCTCCTGAATGACTTCTTTGCATATTGTTATAAAAATGTTTCTATTTCCTTTCTGGGAACTAATGGCATCCACCAAGATCCAGTGAAATCTTTGAGTCTGCTGCAACATCTTGCCAGGTTGATGAACTGGTAACTGTCCAAGCTTTTCAAAACGCTATTGTGATGTCAAGACAGCTGCAAGACTGTTTCTGGAAAGCCTAATTACAGTGGCTGGGGGATGAGCTTGAAAGGATAAAATGCTGTTCCTGAGTAAGATAAGCAAGTGGAACTTTACAAATGTACACTCCCGTCCTCCCCGTCTCCTCTGTTGCCAACAGGCAGCCAAAAAGCCAGCAGGGTTCTTTCAAAGGCTGTCTTTCCATGAGGACTTCAGTGGCATTGGCACCGAAAGGTGAGACAGAAGGGCGTGCAAAATGGGGCTGAACGCCATGTTGGAACCACGTTTATTATACTGAGAACATACTTGTTGCTATGCTAATGGGACAGGATTATATTTCTCTACTTAAAATTTTCCAGCACAAATGAGGCCGTGTAGTGGGGCTGTTACATCATGCAGCCTTCTGAAAGGGCTGGCGGCTTCTCTCCATTTACACCTCCTCCTCTTGCACATGGCCCCTTTCCTGGTGAGAAGATGCTTTTGCTTTTTACAAAGTAGTCTCATTTGCTTGGAAAACATTATGAGACTCGATCAGGATGTATAATAGCCAGATTTCTCAGGACTTCTTAAAGATAAAGATGTCTTGGCCATATTCCAAACACGTCCATCCATCCCTCTACCTCTTACTACCCCATAGCTACTCCACCAACACCAGAAAAGGAAAGGAAAAAAAAAAACTGCACTGTTCCACTGAAAAGAAGCATCAGAGTTGAAAGGTCTGGTTTAGGCCTTTTTTCCCCTCCAAAGTTAAGCTGCGTTCCACTGTGTGAAGAAAATGACAGCAAAGGAAGATAAAGCTGGAGAAAATAGAGAAAGAAGAGTCTTGTTTTGGGGAAGTTAATCATTTACTGAAGATAAAGTTTAAAATAAATGATGAACATTAATTGCTTGATACAAAGAACTCAAAATCAACACATATACCTTTGTGACTCTAAAATCCATCCACTTTTCTTAAGGATTACCACTATCCTAACCTAAGCTAGCATCTGCTCACAACTGGATTCTAGAGTTTTCTTCACAGTGGGTTAACTGGTCCTGGACTGGTCCAACTCTGCTTCAATTAATGAATTCATCTTCCTCTCTGCAGGCAAAGTCACATTTTAAATTTTGCTTAAATCTCTTCAATAGTCTATAGTGCTTTTAAGATAAAAACCTTCCTTGACACAATTTATAGGTTCTATAAATTCCAGCCCCTCCCTACCTTTCTGAGAAGGTTCAGCTCATACCACCATCCTGGGCTTTCTCAGCCCTGGTCTCTCAGTCTCTCTTAAACATCATACTCCATCCCAGTTTCAAGATATTTGTACGTGCCTGTCTCCTCTGCCTGGAATCCCTTTTCTTTCTCTCTTCACCAGTTCAACTCTAATTCAGTATTTATATCTCAGTACAATCGATATTTCACCAGAGAGGCTTCCCTAACCTACCCAGGCAAAAACCCTCTTGTATATTGTTTTATTTGTATCCTGACCTCACCTTCCTAATTGTTATCAAGATTTTGTTTGCATATTCATTGTGTGAATATTCAATCAATGCTTTTTCCCCCAGTAGCTTCATAAGGTCAAAGAATATGTCTTTCTTGTTTACAATTATATTCTTAGGGTCCACCTAGCACCTGGCACTTTGCAGCACCTCGGAAACACTTGAGGAAGTATGAAAGATAAGGAAAGAAGGGAGGGAGGGAGGGAGGGACCTGCCCAGACATAACACAACCTATTCCCTGAATGCATAAGACCCAGCCCATGACTCTATGATAAGTCCTCCGTAAATAACTGTTGCTTTATTGAAAGCAGTCAGCAAAGATTAATTGTCAGAGTCAAGTGGTGAGCAGAGTAGGAAAAGCTTTCTTGGGTACAGCAAAGGGCATGTCTAGGAGGACTGAAGGATACCTGAGAAATTTATTCGTGGCTGGATGTGGCTTTCCTTCATCTGGTGGATTTTAGTGAGATAAGCCAGACTCAACGTGTTCTAAGACACATGGCAGTAAGACCTTTCATTTGAGGAAACAGACCCTGCTGAACTTGCTTTCATCAGACATGAGAAGTAAAAGGATGGACTACACAGCCTCCACCAAGCTCCCAGGGCTCCAAATAAATGATGCAAATGCTACCAGTGAACTTACTGAAGGACCAGTTGGAGAGTGTGAAAAAATACACCTTCCCAAAATTAGACAAAACATGATACTGACTCTACTGCTATTTTCCCAAATAGAGGAAAATTTAGCTCACCAAATAAGGTAACTGGTATATGAAAGAGCCCAACACTTTGGTATATTATTATATGGTATTTATTTCATCAGTGTTCAATCTAGTGCATGTTATGCAGTGGTATTTGCTGAACTGAAACGATGGCAGCTTCCAGAACATTAACGTAAGGTGAGCCTGGATCTCCATTTGAAACAGTGTCCACTTTGCAGCACTCAAAGTGCTGTATTTTGGGAGGCATGCTCCAGTGTATAGTCCCTCGGAGGCTGTAGTGACTCTGGGATCCTAATAAGATGGATGTTACCTTGCTCTGGCTAGATACTGTCCTGAATGTTACATTTTTGCATTGTCAAGTTGTTTCTAAAGTGTACGAGCCCTCCAAAGATCAATAGTCTTAACTCACAATACTAAATCTATTATTAATCTTCCTTATTGCAGTCCATGGCTAAGGCAAACCAAAAAAAAATGGAAATTTTTATTTAACAAAATTAGTGGCTGTAGGTTCCATTTAAATTTTAGCATTGAGATAAACCACAAACATGGATTTAATGAATTATTTGGTAAGCAAACCTGTCTAAGTTACAAAGGACTCGTGTATTATATTCTCAAATTTTATTTAGCAATTTTATAAAAACATGTGAGAAAAATAAAGAGATGTTCAAATTTATTTACATCATTCTTAAGTGGTTAATTATAGTATAAACACCATGATTTTGTATACCGAAATAGAATAAAAGTCCTTAGAGACATGTTTAATCATTTAGATCTACTAGCACAGTGTCTATTCATTCATTTTTAGTCCATTAGAGTGTAAATTAGATTTGATTTGCTTGCTGTGATTGGCTTAATTGCCCCAGTTACAGCTGAAGTACAAATAAAATTGTAATAAATTGAACAGATGTTTAACCTACTCTACCAAGATCTTTAATAGTCAATTCCAATTGCAATTTACATTCAGCAATTTAACAAGACCCTTAGGAAACGTATTTGATTATTAAAACAAGCTGTTTGTTTCTGTGTGTAATGGAAACAAGACCACTGTGTCACGTGCTTAGGTCTGGGGCGATTTTTTGTGTATTTAACCTTGCTTCTCTCTTTTTAGGGAAACACACACACACACACACACACACACACACACACACACACTGAATGCATGGCTAAAGAAGTTAGTTGGCCAGCTTAAAAAAAATGGACATCATATTCAAAATGAGGATAGAAGGGAAATGTCCCAGAATTATGAAATATTTTATAAATAAACAAACAAATCCTATTACATTTTCCACAAGCATCTTCACCAAGAGCCTTTTTTATAGCCAATGGAAACTCTCATCTTAATTAAATCAATTAGAGAACAACCAGTTCCATCATTCAGATTCTAAATGTCTTTTACCCACAGCCCATTTGGAAATAAAAAATATTCTTACAAAGCATGCATGACATTGCACTGTCTTCTAGAATCTTTTCACTTTAATGGGGCTGTTAAGATACTGCATAACTTTTGTGTGATTTGCTTCTAAGAATGCTTGGCAGAAACTGGCACATTACAGCACTTATATTTCCTCAGGAAGGAATTTAAGATGGATTTTATGTCTAGTTCCATAAATTTATAATGTGAACCTCCAGATTCCCAGTTATAATATACTGAGACATGTTTAGGTAACAGGAAAGTTAGCTTACTAAAAAGATAAGCTTGTACTATGGTTGTAGAATCACAGAATTGAAAACCAGATAAACATTAAGAATCAGCTAGGGCTTCCCTGGTGGCATGGTGGTTGAGAATTCGCCTGCCAATGCAGGAGACACAGGTTCGAGCCCTGGTCCGGGGAGATCCCACATGCCGCCAAGCAACTAAGCCCGCGAGCCACAACTACTGAAACCGTGTGCCACAACTACTGAGCCCATGTGCCACAGCTACTGAAGCCTGCACACCTGGAGCCCGTGCTCCGCAACAAGAGAAGCCACCACAATGAGAAGCCCACACACCACAACCAAGAGTAGTGCCTGCTCGCCACAACTAGAGAAAGCCCGTGTGCAGCAACGAAGACCCAATACAGCCAAAAATAAATAAATAAATATACTAAAAAAAAAAAAAAAAAGAATCAGCTAATCCTGGAGCCAAAACTCAAATGCCTACAAGGAATCAGGGACATAGCCTAAATAAGTGGGGACCATGATGAATTGGAGAGCACCCATCTGCTTTAAAGGGAGAGACCCACTTAGCTCCAGGCAATCATTGCCATTATAGAATGTAGGCCAGGAATGAGAGATTCTGAGTTTTCCTGAAAAGCTCAGAATCCAGATTTTTGTATAAAAGCAAACAAACAAAAACTCTCTTGATTTAAAAAATGTTTGCACCTACTTCAAAAAAATTAATATTTTTCATATTAAACAGCAAAAACAAATGAATCAAGTACATCTCCAGTTTATAAACTGCTGTTTACTCACTGATCTATCCAATCCCAACATTTGACAGTTGACAAGACTAAGTCGCCAATAATTCAAGTGACCATTATACCTTAGTGGTAAAACCATAAACTAAAACCCCTACCTCCAGAAAGTGAAAATCACTCACTTTGGGTTCAAGTCCCAATTATGGCCCAATGTAAGTATACAACCTTACGCAAATTAATTTCTCTAATCCTCTGTTTCCCAATTAGTAAAACATAAATAGTAATAGCATCTATATCACAAGCTTGTTGAGGGGATAATGTGTGGTAATCTGTAAACAGTCCTTAGCAGAATGCCTAGTACCTGATAAATGTTCAATAAATAGTACTTATGATCATTTTCATCAGCCTTATCATTTAGATCTTTCTGAACAAAAAGGAAATAATCTTAATAATAAATCCTAACCTTACTGATAGGACATTTTATTAAAAATATATTTCAGACCAGAAACCATAAAACTTTTAGAAGAAAACAGGAGAAAAAAGCCCCTTGACATGGGTCTTGACAATGATTTTTTGGATATTACACCCAAAGCACAAGCAACAAAATAAAAAATAAACAAGTGGGACTATATCAGACTCAAACACTTCTGCACAGCAAAGGAGATCATCAACAAAATGAAAAGGCAAGCTACTGAACAGAAGAAAATAATTGCAACTCTGACAAAGGGTTAATATCCAAAATATATAAAGATCTCATACAGCTCAATAACAAAAAAATTAAATTAAACTTGGGCAGAGGACCTGAATAGACATTTTTCCAAAGAAGATATATGAATGGCAAAATGGTGCTCAACGTCAATAACTATAAAGGAAATGCAAATCAAAACAAAAATGAGATATCACTTCATGCCTGTTAGAATGGCTATTATTAAAAAGACGCAATAAAAAAATGTCAGCAAGGATGTGAAGAAAAGGCAACACTTGTATACTGTTGGTGGGAATGTAAATTGGTGCAGCCACTATGGAAAACAGTATGGAGGTTCCTCAAAAAATGAAAAATAGACCTACCATATGATCCAGCAATTGCACCTTTGGGGATATATCTGAAGGAAATGAAAACACTATGTCAAAGAGATATCTGCACCCCCTTGTTCAGAGCAGCATTATTCACAATAGCCAAGCTACGGAAGCACCCTTAGTGTTCATCAACAGAGGAAGGGATAAAGAAGATGTAGTTTATATACACACAATAGAAGACTGTTCAGCTACTTAAGAAAAGAAGGAAATCTTGCCATTTGCGACAACATGGATGGACCTTGAGGGCATTATGGTATCATCTGTGGTTACCAGAGGTAGGGGGTAAGGCTGGGAAAGGGAAATAGATGAAGGTGGTCAAAAGGTACAAACTTCCAGTTATAAGTAACTGCTGGGGATATAATATACAACATGAAGACTATCGTTAACACTTCTCTGTGGCTTATTTGATAGTTGTTAAGAGAGTAGATCCTAAGAGTTCTCATCACAAGGACAAAAACATTTTTTTCTTTATTTTTGCATCTATAGTAAATGATGGATATAACTAAACTTATTGTGGTAATCATTTTATAACATATGTAAGTTAAATCAGGATGCTGTACACCTTAAATGTATACAGTGCTGTATGTCAACTGTATCTCAGTGAAACTGGGAAAAAATACATCTTAAACTGTTATGACAGGTTATACTGAGGAAATGCCTCCATGGTCTCCAGTGCAGAGTCAGAAGTTAAAGAAGAGTGATAGGAAAAGAGATAAAGGGAAAAAAGAGGCCCAGGAGTAAGGAGCACTATAGTCACAGAAGACGCTCTTAAGAACCTCACTTCCGGTAAATTAGGGGGCCTTGACTAAACAATGTCTCCCCCTCCCCTGACCCTCAACGTCTCTGAAATAGACAATAGGAAGGACTACTAATCCAAGGGGAAAATGTGTTGTTTCTTTTTTAAGTGGGTGTTTGTGTCCACCATTAGGAGGCAAAGTGAAAAATAAAACACAAATAAAAACTTTTAAGCCAACTGTTCATTTGGAAACTGTTTCATTCAGTCATGTCCTTTTGTTCCATCTGAGTTCATTGTGACATAACCCTTACTCAATCTGCCTTTTTTATGCAGGACTATTTTCTACTATATAAATATGACACACCATCTCTTGTCATGTACAACCTACATGAAACCCAGAAGTTACTTCCTAGTTATACCATTCCAGTTAAAGAAAAAACTAAGTGTTTATAACTGGAATATCAAGTATGATCCTTTATTATTTTCCAAATGGTCAAAAAATCGGGCGCTTGAGTAACTGTGAACCAAACTCGCAAAAAGAGAAAAATTAAGAGGATACTGGGGTTTTACACAGTGAAATTCTCCCTGTTAAATATTCCTCGGAGCATAAATTGTTAAATCCATAGTTAAAATGGATTAAAATTGTGTACAAAATCTGTGGGAGCTTCAAAGAGAATTTGATGTTCTCTCATTAAAAAGGAATTATTTCTAAAAACTGCAGCACTTTTGCAAATACCATGTTAAACTTTTTAAAGAAAATATTTTCTACGAGTTTTGAAAGTAATTCTTTTTGTTGGGTTTCACAGTATAGTAAAATGAACCAACAACATCATGTGAACAATGACACTTGGGATTAGATTTGGGGCATTATGTGTGATGGGTAACATCAAAGGAAGTTCTGTTGACTTGCATTAATAAGGAAGCGTACATTCTCCTGGTATCCCATAAGGAACAGTCAAAACATAAAGCAACAGAATTAAATCACATGCTGAGCAAACAAGTCACAAATTCATGGAATTTTTCTTAGCCCCCACATAAAAACTCCGTTAGATAAAACTTGAATTATGAATACTGTAGTTATTTTCTAATATCAGGGGGTGAAATTCTGGTGAAATAGCTGAACTGGACTCTTCTTGGAAAAATGTGTTGGGCATCTCATCATACCTAAAATTCCCTGCTAGTGAAAATATTGCCAAGTACCATCTAACTGTGCACAGTATTTTTTTTTTTTTTTTTTTTTGCGGTACGCGGGCCTCTCACTGTTGTGGCCTCTCCCGTTGCGGTGCACAGGTTCCGGACGCGCAGACTCAGCGGCCATGGCTCACGGGCCCAGCCGCTCCGCGGCATGTGTGATCCTCCCGGACCGGGGCACGAACCCGCGTCCCCTGCATCGGCAGGCGGACTCTCAACCACTGTGCCACCAGGGAAGCCCTGTGCACGGTATTTTTTGGCACCTTTTGATGGCAGAATACCCCATGTAGGATGACAGATCCAGAAAATGTGAGTGTTTTTCTGTTAATAAAAGGACTCCACAAGGTATACTGTTGGGATTCAGGGCAAAACAGTCTAACGCCTCCATATCTTCCCTTAGTTTCCACCAAAGTAGCTGAAGAATCCATATCAAAGAAACCCACTGTTCTTCTCAGGGTTCCAGTAACCAAATATATACCGAGAAACCATTAATACGTCCTTTTTAAAGGGTTCTCAACCTTTCTGTCGCAATGGAAATCTCATTTAATCTATTTCCATTCCTCTCCTCTGGACACTTTGCTTTCTACTGCAACTCCTGGAAATCTGGGAACTCAAGAGTGACAGAAAAGTTTGCCTTTGCGGCTAAGGAGCCCATTTGAAGAGTCCCAGGTATCCTTGACCTTGACACTGAGATACTGCATCCCTGCTACTCTGGAGGCCCATCCAGATAGTCAAGCCAAGTTGCAACCTGTGTAGTTTTTTAAGACAAAATCTTCCAAGCCTAGAGTTCAATGAAAAAGCCATCATACCTGGAGCCATCACCTATTCATCAGAAAAGCATCCTAAACGTTCAGTTCCTCACAAATGAAGCAGTTGTTTACAGACTACTCCAAACTCAGGAGAGTAACAAAAATCTGAAGGAAGTGTTGGTCAGCAAGAATTCCTGAGGCATCTTAGAATGGAAACCTGTAGAAATCCGTGTGTGTATTTGTATGTGGAAGTACATAAGCATTCACACGATAGAGCAGGCAGGGTGGCTGGGTCTAGCATTTATTCCTTAGTTAATGTGGGCATGCACTGTTACCACATTAATAATGATGAATCTGCCACACAGAAAGAGAATAGGCTTTTAAGACTAATGAGAAAGTTGTATTTGTTTCCTACTGCAGCTGTAACAAGTGACCTCAAATTTAGTGGCTTAGGGTTTCCCTGGTGGCGCAGTGGTTGAGAGTCTGCCTGCCGATGCAGGAGACACGGGTTTGTGCCCCGGTCCGGGAAGATCCGCAGAGCGGCTGGGCCTGTGAGCCATGGCCGCTGAGCCTGCGCGTCCGGAGCCTGTGCTCCGCAACGGGAGAGGCCACAACAGTGAGAGGCCCGCGTACCGAAAAAAAAAAAAATTTAGTGGCTTAAAACAACACAAACTGGGGAGATTAGGAGAGAAAGGCGGGTGGGGCCCTCTGGGAGGAGTGGGAGAGGAGTAGGGGGCGAGTGCCCTGCCCACTCAGGCACGGGGAACCTGCTGAGCTCCCAGGCCGGTCCCCTGCCCTCCAAGTCCCCACTCCCACCACCCCCCCATTGCATTGGTCCTGGGGGCGTAGGAGGGAGGCCGGGGAGATCAGGAGAGGCAGGTGGGAGGGGCTCTCCGAGACCAGAGGAGAGGAGGGCGCTTGCCCTGCCCACTTGAGCCCAGGAAGCCTGCTGGGCTCCCAGGTGAGGTCCCCTGCCCTCTGAGACCAGGGGTGGGGGGCATGCCTGGGCCCCTCTACAGCCAAGGCCTTCCCTCCCCTTTTTTTTTTCTTTTCTCTCCTCTCCTTTTTTCTACTGTGGTACTGATGTACCTTCCAGTTGTTGATTCATGTGTATTTTTATTTTTACATTCTTTCTAACATATCTGTTAGTTTCCTACTCTAATTTTATTTTTTACTTTGTTACTGTTCTTTTTTTTTTTTTTGCCACTCCATATAGCTTGTGGGATCTTGCTTCACAAGCCCAGGGTCAGGCCAAAGCTCCTGCGGTGGGAGCTCTGAGTCCGAACCACTGGACTAACAGCAAACCTCAGACCTCAGGGAATATTCATCAGAGCGAGGTCTCATGGAGCTCCTCATCTCAGCACCAAGACCCAGCTATACCCAATAGCTTACAAACTCCAGTGTCGGAGGCCTCAGGCCAAACAACCAGTAAAACAGGAACACAATCCCACTCATAAAAAGTAAAAATAAAAAATAAAAAAGAGACGGCAAAATAATATGTCACAGGTGAAGCAGCAAGGTAAAAACCTACAAGACCAAATAAATGAAGAGGAAATAGGCAATCTACCTAAAAAAGAATTCAGAGTAATGATAGTAAAGATGATCCAGAATCTCGGAAGTAGAATGGAACCACGAATTAAGAAAATACAAGAAATGTTTAACAAAGATCTAGAAGAACTAAAGAACAAACAAACAGAGATGGAAAACACAATAACTGAAATGAAAAATACACTAGAAGGAATCAATAACAATAACGGAGGCAGAAGAAGGAATAAGTGTGCTGGAAGACAGAATGGTGGAAATAACTGCCGAGGATCAGAATAAAGAAAAAAGAATGAAAAGAACTGAAGACAATCTCAGAGACCTCTGGGAAAACACTAAATGCACCAACATTCGAATTATAGGGGTCCCAGAAGAAGAAGAGAAAATGAAAGGGTCTGAGAAAATATTAGAGAGGATTATAGTGGAAAACTTCCTTAACATGGGAAAGGAAATAGTCACCCAAGTCCAGGAAGCACAGAGAGTCCCATACAGGATAAAACCTAGGAAATACACACCAAGACACATATTAATCAAACTAACAAAAATTAAATTCAAAGAAAAAATATTAAAAGCAGCAAGAGAAAAACAAAAAATAATATACAAAGGAATCCCCATAAGGTTATCAGCTGAGTTTTCAGCACAAACTCTGCAGGCCAGAAGGGAGTGGCAGGCTATACTTAAAATGATAAAAGAGAAAACCTACAACCAAGATTACCCAGCAAAGATCTCATTCAGATTTGACAGAGAAGTCAAAAGCTTTTCAGACAAGCAAAAGCTAAGAGAATTCAGCAGCACCAAACCAGCTTTACAACAAATGCTAAAGAAACTTCTCTAAGCAGGAAACACAAAAGAAAAAGACCCACAAAAACAAATCCAAAACAATTAAGAAAATGGTAATAGGAACATACATATTGATAATAACCTTGAAAGTAAATGGATTAAATGCCCCAACCAAAAGACACAGACTGGCTGAATGGATACAAAAACAAGATCCATATATATGCTGTCTACAAGAGACCCACTTCAGACCTAGGGACACATACATACTGAAAGTGAAAGGATGGGAAACGATATTCCATGCAAATGGAAATTTAAAAAAAAGCTGGAGTAACAATACTTTTATCAGATAAAATAGACTTTAAAATAAAGACTGTTACAAGAGATAAGGAGGGACACTACATAATGATCAAAGGATCAATCCAAGAAAAAGATGTAACAATTATAAATGTTTATGCACCCAACATAGGAGAACTTCAATACATAAGGCAAATGCTAGCAACCATGAAAGGAGAAATCGACAGTAACACAATAAGAGTAGGGGACTTTAACACCCCACTTACACCAATGGACAGATCATCCAAACAGAAAATAAATAAGGAAACACAAGCTTTCAATGACACAGACCAGATAGATCTAACTGATATTTATAGAACATTCCACCCAAAAGTGGCAGAATACACATTCTTCTCAAGTGCACACGGAACATTCTCCAGGATGGATTGCATCTTGGGTCACAAATCAAGACTCAGAAAATTTAAGAAAACTGAAATTGTATCAAGCAACTTTTCCGACCACAATGCTATGAGATTGGAAATCAAATATAGGAAAAAAACTGTAAAAAACAAACTATGTGGAGGCTAAACAGTGCATTACTAAATAACCAAGAGATCACTGAAGAAATCAAAGAAGAAATTTTAAAATGCATAGAAAAAAATGACAACAAAAACACAACCCAAAACCTATGGGATGCAACAAAAGCAGTTCTAAGAGGGAAGTTTATAGCAATTCAATCTCACCTCAAGAAACAAGAAAAATCTCAAATAAACAATCTAACCCTACACTTAAAACAACTAGAGAAAGAAGAACAAAGAAAACCCAAAGTCAGCAGAAGGAAAGAAACCATAAAGATCAGAGCAGAAATAATGAAATAGAAACGAAGAAAACAATAGCAAAGATCAATAAAACTAAAAGCTGGTTCTTCAAGAAGATAAACAAAATTGATAAACCCTTAGCCAGACTCATCAAGAAAAAAAGGGAGAGGACACAAATCAATAAAATTAGAAATGAAAAAGGCGAAATCTCAACTGACACTGCAGAAATACAAAGGATTATAAGAGACTACTATAAACAGCTATATGCCAATAAAATGGACAACCACGAAGAAATGGACAACTTCTTGGAAAGGTATGATTTTCCAAGACTGAACCAAGAAGAATTAGAAAATATAAACAGACCTATCACAAGTAATGAAATTGAAACCGTAATTAAAAATCTTCCAACAAACAAAAGTCCAGGACCAGATGGCTTCACAGGCGAACTCAATCAAACATTTAGAGAAGAGCTAACACTGATCCTTCTCAAACTCTTCCAAAAATTTGCAGAAGGAGAAACACTCCCAAATTCATTCTATGAAGCCACCATCACTCTGATGCCCAAACCAGAAAAAGGTATCACAAAAAAAGAAAATTATAGACCAATATCACTGATGAACATAGATGCAAAAATCCTGAACAAAATACTAGCAAACAGAATCCAACAGCACATTAAAAGGATCAAACACCATGATCAAGTGGGATTTATCCCAGGATGCAAGGATTCTTCAATATATGCAAATCAATCAATGTGATACACCACATTAACAAATTAAGGAATAAAAACCATATGATCATCTCAATAGATGCAGGAAAAGCTTTCAACAAAATTCAACACCAATTTATGATAAAAACTCTCCAGAAAATGGGCATAGAGGGAATCTACTTCAACATAATAAAGGTCATACATGACAAGCCCACAGCAAGCATCATACTCAATGGTGAAAAACTGAAAGCATTTCCACTAAGATCAGGAACAAAACAAGGATGTCCACTCTCGCTACTCTTATTCAACATAGTTTTGGGAGTCCTAGCCACAGCACTCAGAGAAGAAAAAGAAATAAAAGGAATACAAATTGAAAAAGAAGTGAAACAGTCACTGTTTGTCAATGACATGATACTATACATAGAAAATCCTAAAGATGCCACCAGAAAACTCCTAGAACTAATCAATGAATTTGGTAAAGTAGAAGGATACAAAATTAATGCACAGAAATCTCTTGCATTCCTATATACCAACAACAAAAAATCAGAAAGAGAAATTAGGGAAACACTCTCATTTACCATTGCAACAAAAAGAATAAAATACCTAGGAATAAACCTGCCTAAAGAGGCAAAAGACTTGTACTCAGAAAACTATAAAACACTGATGAAAGACATCAAAGATGGCATAAACAGATGGAGAAATATACCATGTTCTTGGGTTGGAAGAATCAATGCTGGGAAAATGACTATACTACCCAAAGCAATCTACAGATTCAATGCAATCCCTATCAAACTACCACTGGATTTTTTCACAGAATTAGAACAAAAAAGTCGTACAATTCAAATGGAAACACAAAAGACCCCGAATAGTCAAAATTTTGAGAAAGAAAAACGAAGTTGGAGGAATCAGGCTCCCTACATCAAACTATACCACAAAGCTACAGTAATCAAGACAGTATGGTACTGGCACAAAAACAGAAATATAGATCAATGGCACAGGACAGAATGCCCAGAGATAAACCCATGCACATATGGGCACCTAATTTATGACAAAGGAGGCAAGAACTTACAATGGAGAAAAGACAGCCTCTTCAATAAGTAGTGCTGGGAAAACTGAACAGCTACATGTAAAACAATGAAATTATAATACTACCTAACACCATACACAAAAATAAATTCTAAATGGATTCAAGACTTAAATGTAAGACCAGAGACTATAAAACTCTTGGAGGAAAACATAGGAAAAACACTCTTTGACATAAACCACAGCAAGGTCTTTTTTGACCCACCTCCTAGAGAAAGGGAAATAAAAACAAAAATAAACAAATCAGACTTAATTAAACTTAAAAGCTTTTGCAGAGCAAAGGAAACCATAAATAAGACAAAAAGACAGCCCTCAGAATGGGAGAAAATATTTGCAAATGAAACAGAAGACAAAGGATTACTCTCCAAAATATACAAACAGCTCACGGTGCTCAATATCTAAAAAGCAAACAATCCAGTTAAAAAATGGGCAGAAGACCTAAATAGACATTTCACTAGGGAAGACATACAGACGGCCAAGAGGCACATGAAAAGGTGCTCAACATCACTAATTATTAGAGAAATGCAAATCAAAATTACAATAATGTATCACCTTACACCAGTCAGAATGGCCATTATCAAAAAATCTAGAAACAATAAATGCTGGAAAGGGTGTGGAGAAAAGGGAAGCCTCCTGCACTGTTGGTGGGAATGTAAACTGATACAGCCACTATGGAGAACAGTATGGAGGTTCCTTAAAAAACTAAAACTAGAACTACCATATGACCCAGCAATCCCACTAATGGGAATATACCCTTAGAAAACCATAATTCAAAAAGAGTCATGTACCACAATATTCATTGCAGCTCTATTTACAATAGCCAGGACATGGAAGCAACCTAAGTGTCCATCGACAGATGAATGGATAAAGAAGATGGGGCACACATATACAATGGAATATTACTCAGCCGTAAAAAGAAACGAAATTGAGTTATTTGTAGTGAGGTGGATGGGCCTAGAGTCTGTCATACAGAGTGAAGTAAGTCAGGAAGAGAAAAACAAATACCCTATGCTAACACATATATATGGAATCTAAAAAAAAAAAAGGTACCGATGAACCTAGTGGCAGGGCAGGAAGAAAGATGTAGACATAGAGAATGGAGTTGAGGACACGGGGAGGGCGAAGCTTGGATGAAGTGAGAGTAGCATCGACATATATACACTACCGAATGTAAGACAGTTGATTGGTGGGAAGCAGCCACATAGCACAGGGAGATCAGTGCTTTGCGATGACCTAGAGGGGTGGGATAGGGAGGGTGGGAGGGAGGCTCAAGAGGGAGGGCATATGGGGACACGTGTATGTCTATGGCTGATTGGCTCTGTTGCACAACAGAAACTAACACAGTATTGTGAAGTAATTATACTCCAATAAAGATCTATTTTTTAAAAACCCACAAATTTATTATCTTTTAGTTCTACAGGCGAAAGTCTCACTGTGTTGAAGTCAAGGTGTCAACATGGCTGAATTCCTTCTGAAGTCTGTAGGGATGTTACTGACTGAATTGTTCCCCTGAAAATTATGTTGAAGTCCCAACACCCCCATCCCCAGGCGCCCGTATTTGGAGATACTGCCTCTAAGGAGGTAACTAAGGTTAAATGAGTCACCAGGGTGGGGTCCCCGTCTGATAGGTCTGGTGACCTTATAACAAGAGGAAGAGGCACCAAAGAGCTTTCCCTCCACACACATGCAATGGAAAGGCCATGTGAGGACAAAGTGGGAAAGCTGCCGCCTACTAGCCATGAAGAGAGACCTCATCAGAAACAACCCCTGCCATCGCCTTGATCTTGGTCTTGTAGGCTCCAGAACGGTGAGAAATATTCTTTTGTTTCAGCCGCCGGCCTGTAGTATTGTTATGGCAGCCTGAGCAGACTAATACAAGCAGAGAATACATTTCCTTCCATTTTCCAGCTTCTAGAGGCTGCCTGCATTCTTGTCTCACGGCCTCTTCCATCATTTTCAAAGCCAACAGCACAGCAACTTTGAATCTCTCTCCCTGAATCTGACAATACTCCAAGAACCCCTTGTGATCCCATTGGATCCCACTGGGCCCCCCCAAATAATCCAGGATGATCTATCCTTTTCAGGATCCTTAACCTAATCACATCTGCAATGTCTCTTTTTCTGCAGAAAGTAAAATAGTCACATATGGAGAAGGTTAGGAGAAGGACATCTTTAAGGATTCCATGATTCTGCCCACCACTATGTGGCAATACACACGACCATCAACTCTGCCAGTCAGAAGTCTGCGCTCTGGTACAGCTTCCTGATCAGTGAAAGCAAGAATCGCTCTGAAGCCATTTTATAGAGAAGAAAATGGAATGATTGTAAATCCGAGACCAGTGCACTTCAGACTGAACTGGAGGCGAGGATCAAGATAAACAACGTCTTCAGGATATCAACTGAAAAAGGCCCAAGTGTTGCCCAGCCCTGAGAAGACTAGGTGGCGTCCACAGGGGGTTCATCCATCCACAGCCTTGCTGAAGTGAAAGGAGAGCTTCTTAAAAAACAGATCTTCTATACACATAGGACCTTCAATATTGAGTGTGAGGTAACTTAGTATGTCCTGCCCCTTTAGTACTTGGCTTGGGCTATAACCCAGTCAGTACAAAACCAATGTCTTTTTGTTTCCAAAAAACACTGCTTCACAACGGGTTTGAAGGCACATGAGCCAGGGTGTCTGCTCCTTTGGGGGTTAAATACAATTCTTCTATAGTCTAGATAATTGTATTTCCTGTAATATTTCTCCTGAGGTCCTATATTCTAATTCAATTATATATTTTTTATATTCTCCTTTGAGCCAGTCTATTTTTCTGCATCTCTTTTCATTATAAATAGCACAAAATAGGAACCATAATATGCTGTCATTCTTCTACTGAAATTATTTCACTGAATTTTTTTCACTGAGGATTTTTTCTATCAGAGGGATGAACCTGTAATAATTGATCACATCCAGGCCCCCTTTTTTCCAACCTACATATCTGCTTACTAGAGACAGAGATGAACTCAATGGCCATGCAATAAAAGCGTGTAAAGTCTGAACTATGACACTGAGCCTCCTGGAAAATGCGCCACCCTTCTGCATCATGGTTGAGTATGGTTAGCTTCCAAATAGCCAAAAACTATGTAACGGTTCTTAATGAATTCCATCATTAGTACAGTCTATAGATTCAGATCGGAGCTGAGGCTCTTTGAGAGGAAACTAGTCTTGACAGATCGGACTTTAAAAATCACATGAAGAGGACATAGAGAACAGACCTGTGGTTGCCAAAGGGAGGGGCTTGGGGGAGGGATCGAGTGGGAGGTTGGAGTTAGCAGATGTAAGCTGTTAAACAGAGAATGGATAAACAACAAGGTCCTACTGTATAGCTCTGGGAATTATATTCACTATCCTATGATAAACCATAATGGAAAAGAATTTTTTAAAAAGAGTGAATATATTATATATATATATATATATATATATATATATACACACACACATACTATATATATCTGATCACTTTGCTGTACAGCAGAAATTAACACAACATTGTAAATCAACTATACTTCAATTAAAGAAAGGATTAAGTGATTACATATGCAAAAAATCATCTGAAGAACTTTAAAAATTATATTTCTGATGATTCTATACTATGGAAAAACTTTCTAGCATACATTTAGAGAAAAATAACTCTGCACAAAGTAAAATGGAGCCATGAGACAGGTAATAACAATTCAAAATAGATTTCTTTCATCTGTTTACCTAGATTTTCTTCATTTTAAATTTCATTTTATGTGTTTTGCTAGAGAAATTAAGTTTCCAGAGATTTTTTCTCAAATACATCAATTCTGAATTTTAAAAATATTTCAGACACATTTCCTCATAGTTTATGTATCTGTTTGTTGTCTAACAACTTTATTGTGATATAAATCACAGACGTACAGTCACTCATTTAAGAGCACAATTCAATGGTCTAAGTCTATTCACAAAATCGTGCAGCCATCATCACAATTAACTTTAGAGGATTTTGCCACTCCCAGAAGAAACACCATACCATCAGCAGTCACTCCTCACTCCTTCCCAATCCCTCAAGCCCTAGGCAACCACTAACCTATTTTCTGTCTATAGATTTGACTGTTGTGTACATTTTCTATAAACGCAGTCATACGACATGTGGTCTTTTATGACTGGTTTATTTCACTTAGCATAATGTTCTTCAGTGCTGTAGGATATATTAGTACTTCATCCCTTTTTATAGCTAACTAATACAGTTGACCTTTGAGCAACACAGTGTTAATCCAAGTATAACTTATAGTCAACCCTGCACATCTACGTTTCCTCTGCATCAGTGGGTTCAACCAATCACACATCCTGTAGTAATGTAGTATTTACTATTGAAAAATATCTGCATATAAGTGGACCCATGCAGTTCCAACCCACATTTTTCAAGGGTCAACTGTATTCCATTCTATGGATATGCCATGTTTCATTTATTTATTCATCAGTAGATGGACATTTGAGTTTATTTCTACTTTTGAGCTATTATGAATAATGCTTATATGAATGTTCATGTAGAAGTTTTCACCGTGGACATAAGCTTTCATTTCTTTTGGCTATATAACTTGGAGTGAAATTGCTGGGTTATATAGTAACTCTATGTTTAACCTTTCAATGAACTGTCAGACTGTTTTCAATAGTGTCTGCATCATTTTACATACCCATCAGTGATGTACAGAGGTTCCACTTTCCCACAAACACCTATTATCTTTTTGACTACAGCTATCCTGGTATCTCATCGTGGCTGTGATTTACATTTCCCTAATGGCTAATGATGTGCATTTTCCCCATGTGTTTACTGACCATATCCATTCAGATTCTTTGCCTCTTTTTAAAATGAGGTTGTCTGGTTATTGTCGTGAGATTTTTTATATATTCTAGATACAAGGCCCTTATTAGATTTATAACTTATAAATATTTTCTTCCATTCCGTGCGTTGTTCTTTCAATTTTATGATGCTGTCCTTTAAAGCACAAAGCTTTCAATTTTGACGAAGTCAAATTTATATTGTTTTCTTTTGTTCTTGTGCTTTTGGTTCACATTGAAGAAACCATTGCCTAATCCAAGGTCGTGAAGATATATGACTATTTTAATTTTTATAGTTTTAGCTATTGTACTTTAGTATCTGATCCATTTGTAATTAATTTTTGTATATGGAATGAGGTAGACCATACCAACTTCATTCTTTTACATGAAAATATCCAGTTATCCCAGCACCATGTGCTGAAAAGACTATTCTTCTTCCCATTGAATTTGTCCTGACACCCTTCTTAAAAATCAATTGATTGTAGGGACTTCCCTGGTGGCACAGTGGTTAAGAACCCATCTACCAATGCAAGGGACATGGGTTTGAGCCCTGGTCCGGGAAGATCCCACATGCCGTAGAGCAACTAAGCCCGTGTGCCACAACTACTTAGCCTGAGCTCTAGAGCCCACAAGCCACAACTACTGAGCCCGCGCGCCACAACTACTGAAGCCCACGCGCCTAGGGCCCATGCTCCGCAGCAAGAGAAGCCACCGTAATGAGAAGCCCACACACCACAACGAAGAGTAGCCCCTGCACACAGCAATGAAGACCCAGTACAACCAAAAATAAATAAATAAATTTATTTTTAAAAATCGATTGATTGTAAACCTGAGAGTTTATTTCTTGACTCAATTCTATTCCATCGACCTCTATGTCTATCCTTATGCCATAGTTAGTGTTTATTAAAAAGTATCTCTTCCACAGAAATTATATTTCATGGAAAGATTAAGTATTTTAAACTAAAAACAACACCAAAACAAAACCAGCCAGAACGTTCATCACAATTCCTACGCTACTGAGAAGTAAATGGCTTGGAAATGATAAGTGACTGTATATTGAAAATAGTGAAACTAAGGCAAGAAACAAAGCCAGTAAATGCTACATCTAGGCTATACGATCTCAAGATAGTGAGCTATTGCCTACAGGTGAGGTATTTTTAGCTGATTACCATTGCAAATTGCTCTTATTAAAATCAGGGCTTATAGTAACTTCAGTAAAAACATTAAAACAAATATAAAATCTAAATTCAAATACATAGGGAAGAGTAAAAATTCAAGAGCATATTGTACTCCAAGAATCAGTCAAAACCACTAACAGTTATTAGGATCCAGCCACTTTACTTGCGTTGCTACATTTAATCCTCATGAAAACCTCATGACTCAGGTAAAGGGAATTACCCAATTTATAGGCGATAAGAGTGAAGGTAGGAGAAGTTAAATAGTTTCTCAGCATCACCGAGGTAGTTAGTGGACAAGTTGGGATTTGAGCCTGGATTAGTGGAAACTCAGGAGAACTGATAACCAGCACTCTTGTTTCTCAAGCCTAGCTATCCAAGGGTTACAACATTTTTCAGCTAAGGATTGAAAACTCCCAAACATTTAACAATGAATTCCTATTGTTATTTTAATCTAATCATCATATCACATTGTTCTTAGTCATCATAATCATTGCTTGCAGCAAATTAGCTAAGATTTCAAAACTATGAAATCTAGGTTCAATAATGATTCAAGAGCTTCTGGATTGGTAGCTATCTGACAGCCCATCTAATCCAGCCCTTGGTTTTATACATGTAGGAACTGAGACTCGGGGATTAAATGACTTGTTCAAAAGCTCAGTACGCTGCTTAGTGGTGAATTCCAGCATAGATTTCAAATATTAGGTTTTTTCCAACGACTGCTTCCACTGTACTTAGCGTGTGTTATCAACTGCTGTTTGATATAACTCTGAGTCACATATTTTAGAATCTAAACCCTTCCAGGCTGTGCTTTCTCTTAAACTTCTTTGACCTCAGAGCAGTTACCACAGACATTGATGTGAACACTTGCTTACCACACCCTGGCGTTGGATGACCTTCTCCAACCATCTCGGCTCCCAAGCCATTCTCTTCACCACTCAGAGAGGCAGCCTTTATCTTCTACTCTTTCTCCAAATTATCATTATTTAACCCTACTTACTTCCTGTGGCTTGTATGCTAAATAGGTCTTTGGAGTCTTCTGTTTCATTTATTTACCCCTTTGGCCAAAACACAAAAGAAACACACTATTAAAGGTGATTCACTGGGTCTTCCCTGGTGGTCCAGGGGTAAAGAATCCGCCTTTCAATGCAGGGGACCCGGGTTCGATCCCTGGTTGGAGAACTAAGATCCCACATGCCACAGGGCAACTAAGCCTGCGCCACAACTACTGAGCTTCCACGCAACTAGAGAGCCCATATGCCACAAACTACAGAGCCCATGCGCCCTGGTGGCCCAGCGCCACAACTAGAGAGAAGCCTGCACGCCGCATCAAAGAGCCCACGTACCGCAACTAAGACCCGACGCAACCAAATAAATAAATAATAAAAACAAGGTGATTCACTGAGTAGCCATCATACTTCTTACATTTACAATGAAATATATAGAGTCTCTACATACATGCCTTTAGTTCTGAAGCTCAGAGCTAATTTTTTCAGGTTTATTTAATAAATGCTAAAATTGCTCCTTTAGCAACATGTTTTGTCTTTTGGAGATTGTCTATTCAGTTTTTGGTAGGCAAAAAAAAAATCTTGCTTAAGAGTCTAGGTTTTTATGCCTATTAATGATATAAATAAGTTTAGAACCTAACCTAAAGGCTATCAAGAAACACTCCACAGTATTGCTTTATCAATTCACAAAGACAGGAAAAAAAACCCTCCGAACTCCTCATTATTTCTACCTCTTGTAAACAACATAATAGTTAATTGTTTTGTAATCATCAACTTTTCTGTGCAGCACTTATTTTAATTAAGTCACTTTTGTAGCAGAGTTAAAACACAGGGCATAAAACTAGGTAGTAATTCCCATTTTCAGCTGTCTTTTCAAACTTGCTCACTTTACAATCTTCTGCACGCCAGGTGATATCACTTTAAAGGAGGCAAGCATTTTATTAAAGTGAGATTCCTACACATGGGGAGCGACACGGAAAGCTGTGATCTGAAACGGCAGTTGGTTTACCTACCATTTGATCGCAAAATTTCTATGCCATCTGTGGGAAGCCACACAGGCAAGTGTGTCACCACATCTAATAATGAAAAGGAAAAACAGACAGAACGTGCTGGAGAAACAGACTGCTTTAATTACCCCCTCACGATGCTCCTCGAGAAGTGGGAAGAAAATCATTGTGCACGGAAGCTATTTATATTGATACAAAGAAGGTAACCAGGGCTGAAGTTTGTTTTTTTTTTAAATATCAGGGTAAATGCCCTTTTATTTCCAGCCTGTCCAGTTGAGAGCAGAAAACAGATGTATGGTACAAGTTGAGGCAGAAATCTTGTCAAAAACAGACTTGGTAGGAAAATAACTAGTATGGTTATAGTTTATAGTCCACTACTGTTATGGTGATATCTCAAAGTTAATATGCTTTCAATTAGAATATAACCTTACTGTGGTTCTACAGTGGGAACACAGGAAGAGGCTAGAGGTACATGAACAGCTCCAAGACACAGGGACTTCACTTGACCAACATCTATTGGCGAAATAGTCATTGGTGCCTGACAATTACCTTTCTTCTTTCAAGCTAGACCAGTGACCCATGTTGTAACTGTTCACAATCTCCCTAACACAGGTGTTCTCAGAAAGATATGAGTGTCAAAGTTCTTTGCTGTACACCTGAAACTAACACAACATTGTTAATCAACTATAATCCAATATAAAATAAAAATTTAAAAAAAATCGTAGCTCACTCAAAGAAAAGGAAATTGGGACTTTGGGATTGACATATATACACTAATATGTATCAAATAGATAACTAATAAGAACACGCTGTATAAAAAATAAATTAAATTAAACAAAAAGAAAATAAACAAAGGTAAGAAAAGAAAAAAACAGGAATAATATGAGTTGTGTCCTGGGTAGGTAAAAAAGATGGGAAAGACCCAGTGACTCATTTGACCCTCATCCATGTAACTACGATGACATAAGACCATTATAATCACTTTTCTCCATTCACTCTGAGATTGGTACCAGCTCTATACTTTGCCAAATCAAAAAAGAACCACTCCATTTCTGCTCACTTTGTATTCAATTTTTGTTCATTTACATTTTATTTCTGTTCATGTTTACCCCAGCTGTCTTGGTACCTTGAGTAACTACCACTCCACCTGCCACTGGTCCAGTAACTTCTACAGTCGTCAATGGGCAAATCTTCTCACGACCACGTCTCTAACTGACATTGGGACTGTAGCGTTGAAGTGAACAGGGAAGAGGAAACAGGAGATCAAAGAGTGGCTACTGAATGGTCTCTAGACACAGTGACAGCTATGCTAAGACATCAGGCTTACAGCAAAGCTATTATAATATGGCCCTGTATCTGTGTGCCCTGGGAATTCATTCTCATACTAACTTGTGTTGACCTCACTCTGAAACTTTACCACTGATTCATTTGGTAACCACTTCTGAGTACCAACTATGACCTAAGTTCTAGCAGCACTAAGGAAACAAAGAAAAAAATTAATGAATAAACATCATTGACCATGAAAACTCACAGCCTATTTAAAGAGACTCAAACATCACCACACCATCATTTTAATTTTAAGATTACACAACAGATTCACATCTCTCTCAGATCCTTTGAGTATTTCCATTTTGACTAAAGGTCTACATGGAGCCCAGGATGTGAAACAACTTTCTCAAAGTACCTAAACTAGCTTCAGGCTAAGTAAGACAGAGAAAGACAAATATCATATGATATCGCTTATATGTGGAATCTAAAAAACTATGATACAAATGAACTTATTTACAAAAGAGAAACACACACAGACTTAGAGGATGAACTTATGGTTACCAGGGGGAAAGGATGAGGGGGCAAGGGATAGATTGGGACTTTGGGATTGACATGTACACACTACTGTATTTAAAATAGATAACCAACAAGGACCTACTTTAGAGCACAGGGGACTCAGCTCAATATATATTCTGTAATAACCTAAATGGGAAAAGAATTTGAAAAAGAATGGATATTGGTATGGGTATAACTGAATCACTTCACTGTACACCTGTAACTAACACATCATTGTTAATCAATTATACTCCAGTATAAGACAAAAGCTTTTAAAAAACTAAAAAAAAACAACAGCACTTTTTTCAGCGTTTTTCTCATTTCATACACTTTGAGTAATACGTAACAGGCAAACCTGCACAAAAATGACTAAACGTGAAGCATATGTAAAGATATTAAAAATGGCAAATGATATATACATGTATTTGAGTAGAAAATCTTTTCTTCTAGACTGGTACATTTTTAAAATTTTTATTATAAAGTTATAATTCTTTTTTTCAAAAATGTTTACTGAGCACCTACCAAAGGCACTGTCTAGGCACCATAGATAGAGCAGCGTGTACAGCAGACAAGACCCTTGTCTTCTGGAGCTTACATTGTAGTGACGGAGATGGATAAGAAACACAAAGTTTTGGAAAAGCAAAATCGATAGTATGTAAGATAGAGAAAACTGCTAAAGAGAAACCAAACCACAGAAGAAAGATAAAGGGAGAGATGATAAGGGATGTCTTGCAATTTGAAACTGAGTGACCAGGAAAAGCCTTACTGCAAATGTGACTTCCAAGTAAAAGCCTGAATGGTACCATGAATTATGTAGCTATCTGGAGAAAGAGCATTAATAATATTCAAATTAAGTACAGATCAATTTTGACTTGTTTTCCATTTAATACATGCTGCAAATATTTCATTTTAAACTTCATAAGCAAAAACAATCTGTCAACATATAACATTAATTATGACATGTTTGGTTCGAGAATTAAGTACATATTAAAATGTAATATAAAGCCTAACTGTACGTTTAAGACTGTTTTAAAAGGCAAAAACTGTTTCCAGGATCTGATACTCAGTAATTTTGCATTTTTTGTGCTTTTAAAAAATAAATCAACAGGTTTCACTCCTATTTGCAAGTACATTTCTGTAAATAACATATTGTGAGTGGGGAGAGTCTTAATTCCCCAAAAGTAAAAAATGAAATTGGAAATAATCATCAGTATGCCTTCTTCTTAACATTTCATTCTGAAGTATCGGTTTTATCTTGAAGTCCAGCCTAAGACATTCGATCACCTGAGTGGGATTAATGGATCTTACGAAGTTCATGTTGAAGTGAATCTGTAGACGTAGCATCATTTGTATCTTATTAACTTACTGAATTTCAAAACCAGATTTCCTTGTATCGCATAGAATTTATCATGCCTGTTATAGAGTTAAACTAAATAACCTATGACCTATAATAACAAAAACACACACTTTAGAGCTGTATAAGGGCCACTGGCACAAGACGGGTAGTAGAGTTTGGCTGAAAAATAAAACATTCGAATTACTGACTCTGGGTCATGGTTACTGTTCTTCAATAATGGCCTTGCATGATCATCGCTCCACACTTGGAAACTCTCCAACAAATCGGTCTTAAAGGGAAGAAAAGGCTTTGATCATCACTTTACTGCTTGATAGCTTAAGTAATTATTTCATTGCTGAATGGACACCGTTACTCTCTTGAACAGCATGAGCCACCTGTAGTGCTTTGGGAAAACTCAAGCTGGGAAACACCACAATGCAGCCCCTTGATCGCAAATCAAGAGCTACAACTTAAAAGGAGGACGGAGCTCAACGGAGGCAGAGAGGAAGGACCCATACTCAGGGGGAGGCCTTCCAAGAACACTTCATCTGAAAGACAAGTAGGCAATAGGCAGTGTAAGAGGAAAGAGTTTCCACACCAAGGTACAGTTTTAGGGAATGGCCAGTGGTTCAACATGATGAGTCCTGACCTGAGTCAGAGGGAGCAGCAGAAGTTGAGGGAAGAAATGGCAGCTCATGCAAATAAGTTTTGACTCTATGCTTAAGTGGTGGGGAGCCATCAAAGGCTTTTATAATGGAGATAAAGTATTTTGATTGGTGTATTTGGAAAAATCATTGGTGCTATGGGGAGGGTAAAGAACAGATACCAATAATACCTTGTTTTCATTGACACCTATGTAATATGAATTGCACAGTTTAAGGAGATCCAGAAAAGCTTTGCACAAGTAATGCCGTCTTCCTTTTCTCCCACCCTCTTATAAATTCCACTTGGATGAAAGCACTGTCTTCATGCATTCTGGGTTAAAAAATCACTTAACTCACCAAAGTGGGATGCTAAGAGTTACCAGTCTTCAATATTTTTGTCTAATATATTATTTTTCTCCTGCACTAAAGAGAAGCAAGTGAAGTAGACAGGAGGGGCAGTTTTCAGAGGTTTGGTGGTGAGTAGCATATCCGAGGTGAAGGATTGGTCCTTTATAATCAGGAGAGAACAAGTGGTCCAGAATTTCTGGAGGTACTAGACCTCCAGGAAAAAAAAAAGCAGGAAAATCAGGAAGACAGGAAATTGAGGCTGGTCATGGTAAAGTGGAAAGAGTAGAAGGTATGAGAGTTTAGAACTCTGAGTTCTAGTTATGACTACCATTGGTGTCAGGAACTATGAAGATTCTGAGACTTCACACGTGAGCTGAAAGTTAACCTGTCACAGCTGCAAGGATGCTGGCAGAAGACACGAGATTCCTGGGTCAGAGACAACGGACAATGTTTTACCAACAGCAATAGCTAAAGTATCATCACTGTCTTGCCTTAGTTCTCTGACTCCCAGTTCCTGTAGGGCCACACAGAAAGGGCCAGGTGATACTTGTATATGCAGTTGGTTGAGTTGTGGGAGAGGAACAAACCCTAAGCTAGCAATCTCTAGTCTTTTTATAATGGGCAGCAAATTGACCAACCTTTGCTCTGGAAGGAGCATCACCTCTGTCTCCTAATACAGTTCACTCTCTTTGAAACTATGGTCCAGAACAAAAAAGACTGCCTTCAAGACATGCAGAAATGCTAGAAATCCATGGAGAATTGTCTCCCAATAATAGCTAACACTGTGTTCTTGGTCAGGTTATCTGTCTTTACTGTGCTTGTTTCCTTGTGGATAAAAGGGGGAGATCATTACCCAACTCCTAGGATAGTGTGAAATAAAATATTATTCCAAATTCAAAAAGAGCCAAAATCATGAGTGCTTAACTTTTTATATGACGTTAGAGCATTTTCTGATAGTCCTGCTGGAGATATAATTTTGTTGTTACCATATACTGCATTAATAACCCACAACTGATGAAAACACAGGTAATTCCAATCCAGTAAGATTAGAGGTTAATCTCTGAAATTAATGAGGTGTAGAAAGTTAACTAATTGTATATCTAATGTAGCAATTGTACTTATACATTCCCTTTCTGTCTTTACTAATCCCTGTTCCTAAAACATTCTTTGCCTGCTCATTTGTTTTCTTACTGGTTGCCTCATTAGGGAATTTTAAAATTTTACAGAGGCTAACAAATTTGTTTTAAAAGTTTGTAAGTTGCTTATGGGGATTAAATGAAATAATATATATAAACTGTCTGAATGTATCCAGAGCATATGAGGTGTTCAATAAATATTAGTTCTTTCCTACCATAGGAACATTCTATGATTTGAGGCTACTGAAAATAAATTATGCCAACTTGATCATTTTGTAATTAAAACTACAAAGTCATATTGTTTCCTAATAGTTTTCAAATAATGACCATTTTCACTGGTTACCATATATTTTCAGAACCAATATAATTTTGATTGTAACTACTCATGAAAAAATGGTATTCAAATGCCCCCATTAGCTAAAACACGTTTGTAGCTAGAGCATTACTTTTACTTATCTTCCTCTTCATGTGTCCTTTTCAGCTGTTTTCTCTCTCCCCCGAGTCAGTCCATCACTTTTGTTTCAGGAATGGCGAGGGAGAAGATGTAAAAGGAGCAGAGGGGTTCTTTTCCAGTTGTCTATTTAGAGGAAGCCTTGGTACAAAGGGCACTGAGCTTATTTCAGATGGCCCTGAAATACTTAAGCGGGCATGCCAAAAAAGGTGAGGATGAAGTTTGCTAAGTTCTTTGTTTCCTGTGTGGGATGGGCATTAGGGTGAAAGTCAGGGAAACTCTTATGGAGCCCACCACGCTCAGGGACAGTTAACCCCCAGCAGAGGCTTTGGGGTGGGCAGGATGAGCTGGAGACCAAATAACAGATGCAGCAGTGACTCAACGGAGTCTTCAAACCCTATGAAGGACAAGGGGAGGCTGAGTCATCAGAGAGGGTTTTCTCAAATCCTCAGACTCTGAAATACCATATGCCTGCACTGTGAGTTCATCCACCAAAGACTTCAATAGCAGATAAACGGGTTACCTAAGATCAGAACTGGACTGCAGGGGAGCTAAGTTCACACCAGCTATCACAGCTACCCAGCCCTCCCAATTCCACAGAGCCTTGTGGTCCCTGCCTCATACTCTTGACTGCCACCTTAGAAAAGTGCAAGGAGAACATAAGGGCATCTGAAACACTGAATGGTTGTCCAAAGAATCAAGTTAATCCTAAAGAAACATACATTTGCAACAACATAGAAGGACCAAGATTATCATACTAAGTGAAGTCAGACAGAGAAAGACAAATAGCATATGATATCGCTTATATGTGGAACCGAAAAAAATGGTACAAATGAACTTATTTACAAAACAGAAATAGAGTCACAGATGTAGAAAACAAACTTATGGTTACCAAAGGGAAAAGTTGGGGGGGGTAGGGAAAAATTAGGAGATTGGGATTAACACATACACACTACTATATATAAAATAGATAACCAATAAGGACCTACTGTATAGCACAGGGAACTCTACTCAATATTCTGTAATACCTATATGGGAAAAGAATCTAAAAAAGAAGGGATATATGCATATGTATAACTGAATCACTTTGTACACCTGAAACTAAAACTATACTCCAATAAAAATTTTAAAAAATAAACAGATAAAATTATTTTGTCTTTGTTTTATATTAGACTAGGCTGCTTTGTGGGTTTTGTTTTCTCCTCTACCCAACCAGGTAAACACTTGATGAGAAAAATCAGCGTGAGTAGGGCTTCCCTGGTGGCGCAGTGGTTGAGAGTCCGCCTGCCAATGCAGGAGATACGGGTTCGTGCCCCGGTCCGGGAAGATCCCACATGCCGCGGAGCGGCTGGGCCCATGAGCCGTGGCCGCTGAGCCTGCGCGTCCGGAGCCTGTGCTCCGCAACGGGAGAGGCCACAACAGTGAGAGGCCCGCGTACCGCCAAAAAAAAAAAAAAAAAAAATCAGTGTGAGTAAACTTGTGACCCTGCCACCTACTTTTCTGAGCTGTTCAAACACTTTCCACTATTACTGGGGGCGGAAACAGTTTGAGAAGGCTCACAGCAACTGAACAGCAATCTTGAGTTTTGCTTTTTTTAGGATTTCAAACTCTAGTATTGTGTTATTTTTTCCCCTAAAACATCAGCCATAGTAGCTTGAGAGTGCAAATTATAAAACGAAATGAAAAGGTCTATGAGTAGCTGTACAAATTGCTCATTAAAGCTGATCACTTTTTTTTTTAAATACCAGTTAAGCTTCATAGACTAAAGAAGAACCCAGCTGAAGATCTACAAGTGATGTTGTCCACAACCTGAATAATCTAGTAAGTAAAGCCTTCACCTGTCAGCTCCTAGCACCAACCTCATCCAAATCAGATAAGTAAAACCTGGGTCTGACTCATGAGTGATGCAAAGCATGGCTCTTGGGGAAATGGCAAGGTTCATAGTGATTTACCACCTGGCCATTGGAAAACTTGATTCTCAGGTAAAATAAGCAGAAGCTCTAGGAAAGGCATAAACACGTCATGTAAATAGGGGAGCAGTCGGGGAAGAGCTGAGATCAAATACAATTTTCTCATAAGGTGTGCCACTTTATTTTGGTGCACCGAGAGGTAGTCTGTTGTGACAGTCAAGGGCACAGGTTCGAAGCTAGGCTGCTTGGTCTTAAATCCTGCTCTGCCCTTTACCGACCTTCACAAAGTCATTCAACCTGACAGTACCTGTATTTTCTCATTTGTAAACGGTGATAATAATAGTATTAACTTCACTGGTTGTTGAGAATTAAGTGCTCAGGTGGGTCAGGTTCTTAGAAGAGTGCCTAGGATGCAGCACTTTGGGAGTCTTAGCTGTTATTATCACGGTTGCTAGTAATATTATTACAATGACACCACCACGAGTGTGAGACACAGGTGATAGGTTGCAGAGTGGAATGACCACGACCCCTGCCCGCTGAGAGTTTGCAGCCTAACAACTCGAGTAGATCTGACTGAACAGCCTTTGGTGTTTTCCAGTTAACAGATCAATAGGTTGTAATATGGCTATGAATTGCATTTTAAATGCAAACTGCAACATACCTTGAGAAAATTAAGAACTACTAGGTGGTTTTCAGACTGGTTTTTGAGAAGCCCTGTGTTTTTCAATTAATTAATTTGTTTGTTTTCATTTTTGGCTGCGTTGGGTCTTTGTTGCCGCGTATGGGCTTTCTCCAGTTGAGGCAATTGGGGGGCTATTCTTTGTTGCAGTGCACGGGCCTCACATTGCCGTGGCTTCTCTTGGGCTTCCCTGGTGGCACAGTGGTTGAGAGTCTGCCTGCCAATGCAGGGGACGCGGGTTCGTGCCCCGGTCTGGGAGGATCCCACATGCCGCAGAGCGGCTGGGCCCATGAGCCATGGCCGCTGAGCCTGCGCGTCCGGAGCCTGTGCTCCACAACGGGAGAGGCCACAACAGTGAGAGGCCCGCATACCGCAAAAAAAAAAAAAAAGATGTTTGAGAAAACAGCTCACATATGTAACTGCATCCAAAGTGCTTGGAAAGTTGAGTGTCTTAAACAGGTTAAGAATTTCCCTTTCACTCTTGCTGTTAACACCATTAATTAACCAACCACTTGGATCTCTAGCAAACCATTTAGATCCTAAGAGTAAAAAGTTCAAACTGACCCTTCTCCATATTATTACAAATTCCTGAGGTCTACTTTACTTATACTTGATCCAACAGCAATGACTTCAAAATACATCTTCTCAGAGCTAGATTGTGATATTCTATCTTTCCATAAAAATCAAGTAGTGGTAATCTCCACCTGATTCACAGAAAGAAAAAGAAATGTACCAAACTTGTGGATAGAAAGTTCTCACTTGAGTTTTTCTTTCATCAACTTTCTTCAGTGGTTGGCGCTTATTACCACTACTGATGGCAGGTGGGAACAATTAAATCAATAAATAAGCAGTAAAAGAAAGTTAATGAAAACCCTGGAAAAGGACCAGGTTCAACTTGTTATTTCATAGGCACTCAAGCAACGATTTTACAGGGCACACATGTTCTGTTGTTCTATTTTTGTTCTCGGTCCTCTCAGCAGAGCTGCATGCCTCGGGATTTCTTGGAGTCCCACACCCCTTGACTTTCAGCTCAGACATCTGAACGAGTCTGAAACCACCAAAGTATAAGCTCCTCATGCTTTAATACAATCGAACAGAGAACCTGCGTTTCCACACCCAAGAGCTCTCCTGCCAACTTCGCAGGCTATTTGAGAAGCCGCAGGGTGATACGCAACCATGAACATCAGCTGCGCTATTTGTGGCCTGTGGACACTCATCCACTGTGAACAGGGCTGAGAACACTGTATCCCAGAACACTGCATCCTTGGTCCCAAAACACAGTGGGAGAATTTGGAAAAGCATAGGATACCTCGAATTCCATGGAGCCCGTCCCCACCTTCCCGACACCCTTTCAATTATTAGGAAGGATTTACCAAAGTCATAGGAATGATAAGCAGACCATGGCACCTCAAGCAAGAAGGCTTGCCTTCCGGCTCTGCCTTGTGACCTTGGGGAAATTATGAAATCATATTCAGTGAAACGCGAGAGGGAGTTGACACCGATGTCTTTCCCAAACGTACCGTAGAGGAATTTGGGAAAGAAAAAGGAAACTACGTTTAGACTAAAACTCTCCAGCCCAAACAGCCTGTGACAACAAAACAAGATTATACCTCCTAATTTTCAGAAATTTGCCCACCTTAGAAGGCTGCGAAGCTCTCTGGATCCTTAGCCAGGCATCGTCCTCTTGTGCACCCAGGAACCTCAAGGCTCTTCAGTTTTGCTGTCTCTTGCTGTCGGCTTGTGAGACTGTCACCCCCACCCCGGACGGCTGCTGGCCACGAGGGACCCAGCAACACAACCAAGACCAAGTTCGAGCTTTCGCCAAGACCTTGTGATAAGCAGGGAAAAACTCGAGAGTAACTTGAGAGCCAGCTAGTCAAAGAGCATGCAAACCCAAACTGCCCTTGGGTGCTATATGGATGGTGCTCATTGGTTCCAGCTGTTCTGATTTTCTCTCTGTATCTTCCTAACTTCTCCTTAATTGAGAGCTAGGAGGGCCTCTTAAAGTGCCAGTGCATGACTTATGTCTCAGAAGTTCCAGAAACTGAAAACCTTGAATGTAAATACCACGAGGACAGAATAAATGGGATACAGTATGCAGAAAAAAATGCATTTTGAGTACGTTACAGAGAGAGTCAGAGACAAAGAGAGGAAGAGAGAGAGAGATTGAGATCGAGATTGAGGATAATGGGCCTGTACCTATTCCAAAACGTATCCTGCACGTAATATGTTTTGAACATCCGGGAAACCTGAGAGATGTCCACAGGCCTGCTCAGCCTTTCTCATACATTTCTGACCTTGAGTAGTCTTTCGAAGGTCACAGCTGGGGAAATGTAGATTCTGCAGTCTGAAGGTGCCAGGATTCTCTGCTCTGGGTCTCAAACTCAAAGCCAATTTGCATTAAGCTACAAGGTCTGTGGCTTGCGCTTCAGAGAACGATATGGGAATAAGGAAAGATTTCTACTGTGTTGGTTTCATCCTCAGCACTTGTGTGTCTTATAATTTTGAACTTTTTTCTTGTTCACTGTCTGCCTCACTCCCATGGGACTATAAGTTCTGCGAGGACAGAAAACACAACTCTTTTGCTTATTAATTTATACCCAGAAATGAGGCCTAGCACATAGCTGGCACTCAAAAAAAAGGTCACTAAAATGATTGACTCAAGGATCTGGGGAGTAGGAAACAGAAAGAAAAATGCATATAGCTAGTAAGTAACAGGGCAGTGAACAAAACATCTGGTGGACTGGCCAGCACAGGGCAGACCCCCTTTCTGTGACAGTTGCTCCCCAGTAACGGGGTAACGCCAGATGCATGGGGGCAAGAGAACTTGGGTCTGAGGAACAATTGGGAATTAGAGAATTTTCTAGCTGAAAGGGCTAGGAGATAAGCTTAGTTATTTCGGGGTGCTCCCAAAGCCAGGTTACTACCAACTTAGAGGAGAACCCAGTCTTCCTAACTCCTGGTTTTAAGTGTCATATTCTCTGAAGTAATGGCTTCAAACAGAGAGACGTGAATGTTAAGATGATGTCCATCAACAGAGGAATGGATAGAGAAGATGTGGTACATATATACAACGGAATGTTACTCAGCCCTAAAAAAGAATGAAATCATGCCATTTGCAACCACATGGATGGACCTAGAGATGATCATACTAAGTGAAGTAAGTCAGACAGAGAAAGACAAATATCATATGATATTGCTTATATGCAGAACCTACAACAAAAGGGTACAAATAAACTTATCTATTGATACAAAACAGAAATAGAGTTACGGATGTAGAAAATAAACTTATGGTTACCAGGGGGTAAGGGAGGAAAGGGATAAATTGAAAGATTGGGGCTGACATATACACAGATACTATATAAAATAGATAGTTAATAAGGACCTACTGTATAGCACAGGGAATTCTCTTCAGTACTCTGTAGTGACCTATTTGGGAAAAAAGTGTAAAAAACAGTGGGTATATGTATAACAGATTCACTTTGCTGTACAGCAGAAACTAACACAACATTGTACATCAACTATACGCCAATAAAAATGATTAAAAAAATAAGAAAAAAGATGGGCTGAAGGTCCTGGCAACTGACCCACCAGCCTTCTTGTAGCTCCCTAAATACAGACGGTGGCCTCCTGGTCCAAAGGCTCGATTTAAAGGATGAGAAGAGGCAAAATTCGCAGAGTTGATCTCTGAGCCGAACAAAGGCGAGAGATGGGGGAAGGTACTGTCAGGGTGGGGTGCGATGTTGGCGGGTTGGCAGGGAGGAGGGTGGGGGAAGGTTCTGGGCTTTGGGAAAAAGCATCCACAGAGAGGGAGGGCTGAGCTATGTTGCTACAGTGGCAGCTGGGGAGCGTGGGAGGTGTGGAAAGAGATCACAGAGGGGGAGCTGCAGGAACGGCAGTGAGAAGCCTGAGTGCCCCTGACCTCCAAGTCTTGACTACACAGCACAGTGGTCGTCGCTGGGAGGCCCTGGGGCCTTCAGCCAGTCCCTGGTCAAGGGTTTCTGGCACCTTGGACCCTGGCCCCAGGACCCTGCCTTCTCCCCAGTCCCAAGCCACTCCTCTCAGGGACTTTTCACCCCACTTCATCAGAAGAATAACTCAAGCATCTGTTCACATTATTTAATTTTTAACTGCAAAAGTTTAAAGGCTTCGCACCCACTGCTGCTTCTAATCTAACAGTTGCTGCTTAACCTAAAGTCAGAAAACTCTGCAATGAGAAGCACAGAACTTCCCTTAGGTTTTAAAAAAATAAATAAAGATCTGACACAAAGTCTGTAAAATATAAGGGTGTGCAAAGAGGACATTTCCACAGACTTTGCTTATACTTGCCCTGTGACAGAATGATCCTGTTAATCTAACCTTTAAGCTACAATTTCTACTTGCGATTCTGTGGTTATCCTTAGGTTACAGATGAGCTGTTTTTGTTCACGTGGCTGTATCCTATGGCCTTTGCTCTATTTTGTAAACTGTATCGGTACGATCTCTAATAGCATCTCGGATTTATCTGGCAATCTTCTTCAGAAAAACCTCAGGATGCTTTTCACATATGCCATTCTTTTATTCCTTTAGGACTTTCATTGAAAAGATTCTTAGAGGCGGACATAAAATAAGAAATCCATTCTTTTCCTTCAGGAGAGTGCTATTAAGAGTTGCCTATTTCAGTGAAATTCTCTTCACATTTACACATCCTCTTCTTACCTTTCACGTTTGTGATTTTTCTCTCCACCCACTGTTCTAAGCTTATTTTCTCATGGGACAGTGTCATGTTGGCCCCCTGGATTTCACTGTCACCCCCTTGCCAGGCTCTCATTCTTTTCCTTCGCCTGAGCAACAGACGGTAGAGATTTCATCAAGTATTCCTTGTTTTTTGTTTGTTTGTTTTTCTCCCTTACTTTCTAAAAACCAAAATGTGAAAATGTAATTCCAAAGTGAAATTCTGGACTAATTTTCAGAGCTACGCACTAAGAGTCAGCTGGTTCAACATCTGAAACGTCCCAACTTATTTCAGAAAAGGGAACATTGTAACTTCAGCAGGGATGGCACACAGCTGCCTAGCATAATCTTTAAAATCAGACTTCAAACACTTTGATGAGTCAAATGTTGTGCTACGTGGATTCTCATCTACAAATACTTAATGGGAATCCAGGCTCTGTGTAGCGAATAACCTAGTTAATAACAGGTTTTGGGGCTTTGCTTGCTGCAAAAAGTTTATCATCTAGTCATCTACATCCAACCTCTATGGGAGTCCTATCACTTTCTTCTTAATAAGTTTACTTGCATCCATCCTTTGCATTAATTTAGCAAAAAAACATTTGTTAGCACCTACTGTATGCGATGGCAGTGCTAAAGTCTGGTAATATGGTGGTGATCAAAACCATCTAGTCTTTCTGTTTCCACATAGGGACTAATCCTCTAGTCACACTTTCAAATCTAAAACTATACACTGAGAGAAGCATTCAAACGGCAAAGAGACAGGGCTTGCTATTTGAGATCATGAAACAAGGGGACAAGACCTGAAATAGGAGCAGGTGGGAATCAGAGAAAGTGTCACTAAAGAGTGACACTGGACTGTAATCACTGTGCTGTGCATTACATCTCCAGAACTTGTCTTTTAGTTGCAAGCCTGAACCCCAGTTCCCCAAGCCCTTAGCTCCTGGCGATCACCTTTCTATTCTCTTTTGTAGACTTCACATGTAAGGGATATCACACAATATTTCTCTGTCTGGCTTATCTCACTAAGCATAATACCCTCAAAGTCCATCTATTTTGTTGCAAATAGCAGGGTTTCTTCCTTTCTTATGGCTGAATAGTAATATTCATATATTGTGTATATACATATATATATCTCACATATTTATCCATTATCCATTTACAGACATTTAGCTTGTTTCCGTATCTTGGCTATTGTGAATAATGCTGCAATAAACATGGGAATGCAGATATATTTTGATACCCTGTTTTCATTTCCTTTGTATATATACATACCCTGAAGTGGGACTGTGGGATCATATTGTAGTTATATTTTATTTTTACGAAGAAACTTCATACTGGTTTCCATAGTGGCTTCACCAATTTACATTCCAACCGATGGTGCATGAGGATTCCCTTTTCTCCACACCCTCACCAACACTTGTTATTGCTGTCTTCTTCTTTTTTTTTTTTTTTTGCGGTACGCGGGCCTCTCACTGCCGTGGCCTCTCCCATTGCGGAGCACAGGCTCCAGACACGCAGGCTCAGAGGCCATGGCTCACGAGCCCAGCCGCTCCGCGGCATGTGGGATCCTCCCGGACCGGGGCACGAACCCGTGTCCCCTGCATCGGCAGGCAGACTCTCAATCACTGCGCCACCAGGGAAGCCCTGCTTGTCTTCTTAATGATAGCCATTCTGACAGACGTGAGGTGACATCTCATTGTGGTTTTGATTTGTACTTCCTGGACGATTAGTAATGTTGAGCATTTTTTTACATACCTATTGACCATTTGTATGTCTTCTTTGCAAAAATGTCTATTCAAAATTTCTAGGAGACTAGGTCTTAAATGTTCTCACCACAAAAAAAGAAATGGTAATTATGTGATGTGATGGAAGTGTTCGCTATGATGGTAATCATATTACAATAAATAAATGTATCAGATCAACACATTGTAAACCTTAAACTTACACCATGTTATATGTAATTATATCTCAATTAAAAAAGAAAGAATACCTCTTGACCTGAAATCTGTAGAATGGGAAGACTTTAAATAGGAGATCGTAAGGGAGGGCGGTGCAGACCTATAGAATAGCTTACACTTAAGTCCATGGTGTTAAGAGAAGGACTATGACATTTTTGAAGATAAGGCGAAAAAGCCAGTTTGTCTAGACATGGAGAATAAGATGATCAAGTCTGAAGGGCCAATCCACAGAGGCACTGGAGAAGTTTTTTTAGTTGCTGGGGATTGGGATTCAGGTGTTTATATTGATGGTGGTAGGGTTTTATTGGCAGGGTCAGGTTTCTATTTTGGAAACACTGGCTGCAGTGTGGAGAGGAATAGCAAGGTGGTCTAAAATAGATGAGTTGGGATCTGTTAGAAATCTATTAAAAATCTAGGAGAGTGAGAAAAGTCACATGATTAGGATGATTGAAGTTGAGATAGAAAAAAATGGATTACATTTAGAAATATGGAGGAGGTGAAATTGAGAGATTGGTAATGATTGGATTTGAGAGTAAGAGAAGGAAACGTCAAAGATGGTACTTAAATCTTCAGCCTTCATAATTAAACAGTGGTCCCAGAGTAGGGAAATGGGAATGTCCAAAATTTGTTTTTGTTTGAAGATTTTGAATGTCTGTGTTTTTGAGAGAACTAATAGTAGATATAGAACTGGAAATTGGATAAGACGGTCTACAGTTCATACAAGCCAGGATGGAGATATACATTTGGGAGTCATCAGCATATCGTCTGTTCTTGTTGCTATTCCCCAGGAGAGAGAACTTAAGAAGAAGAGAAGATAAACTAAGACATAACTTTGAGAAAAAAACAAACATTTAGAAATACAAGAAAATCTTTTTTTTTAAATGCTGAAAGGGACCACGTGAAGAGTCAGGAGAAAATGAGAAGGATGTGGTTTCATGGAAGCCAGGGTAAGAGAATTTTTCAAGAATAATGGAGTCCCTTACCTCACATCACGCCCAAAAACTAACTCAAAATAGATCAAAGACCCAAATGTAAAAGCTAAAACTATAAACCTCTTAGAAGAAAACATAGGAGTAAATCTTTGTTACCTTGAATTAGGCAATAATTTCTAGATATCACATCAAAAACATAAGCAACAAATACATAAATTGGACATCATCAAAATTTAAAACTTCTCTGCTTCCAAGGACAACATCCAGGAAGTGAAAAGACAACCCACAGAATGGGAGAAATGTTTCTGCATGTCATATATTTATAAGGAACTTATATCCAGAATATATAATTCCTATAACTCAATAATGAAAACATAAAAAACAATTAAAATGTGGACAATCTGAATATACACTTCTTCAAAGAGGTTTTACAAATGACCAATAAGCACAAAAAAGATGCTTTTACTTTAGTCATCAGGGAAATGTAAATCTAAACCAAAATGAGGTACCACTTCATATCCACTAGGATGGCTAGAACCAAGCAGTCAGATAGGGAGTTCCCTGGTGACCTAGTGCTTAGGACTCCGGGCTTTCACTGCCATGGCCTGGTTTCAGTCCTTGGTCAGGGAACTGAGATCCCACAAACCACACAGCAAAGCAAACAAACAAAAAACAAGCCCCCTAACCCCACACACAAAAGAAGTCAGATAAGAATGTATGTGGCGGGAATGTAAAATGGTACAGCTCCTTTGGAAAACATTCTACAGGTCCTCAAATGGTTAAACCGAGTTATCGTACGGGTCAACAATTTCACTCCTAGATATATACTGAAAAGAAATTAAAAATATGTCTACACAAAACTTGTCAGCAAATGTTCATAGCAGAATTATTAATAATAGCCAAAAAGTGGAAATAACTATCCATCAACTGATGAATGGACAAATAAGATGTGGTATATCCATGCAATGGACTATTGTTCAACAATATAAAGAAATGAAGTACTGATACATGCTGTAACGTGTATGACCTTGAAAACATTATGCTAAGTGAAAGAAGCCAGCCACAAAGGACCACATATTGTGCGATTCTATTTACATGAAATGACCATAGGCAAATCCACAGGGACAGAAAGTAGGTTGGTGATTGCCTAGGACTATAAGTTTGGGGAGAAGTGGGGAGTGATTGATAAAGGGTATGTTCTAACATTGATTGTAGTGATGTTGGCAAAACTCTGTGAAAGCCATTGAATTTTATATTTTAAATGAGCGAATTGCATGGTATGTGAATTATATATATATATATCAGTAAATCTGCTATTTAATGAAAGAATAATGGAATCCTCAAGAAACTTAAAGTTTGCTGAGAAGGCCAGTAGATAAACATTGAAAACTGCCCACTGAATTTCAGGCACAGGCATCATATATGACAAGCCCACAGCTAACATCACATTTGATGGTGGAAAGCTGAAAGCGTTTCCTCTAAGATTAGGATCAAGACAAGGATGCTCACAATTGACACTCCTATTCAACGTAGTACTGGAAGTCCTAGTCAGAGCAATTGGGGGAAAAAAAGAAATAAAAGGCATCCAAATCAGAATGGAAGAAGTTAAATTGTCTCTATTTGCAGGTGACATGAACTAATATAGAAAATCTGAAAGACTCCACCAAAAACCTGTTGGAATCAATACGCAATTTCAGTATAGTTACAGGATACAAAAATCAATACACAAAAATCAGTTGTGTTTCTATCTACAAACAGCAAACTATCTGAAAACTAAAATAACAATTCCATTTACAAAACCATCAAAATGAATAAAATATTTAGGAGTAAGTTTAACCAAGGAGATGAAAGATCTGTACATGGAAAACTGTAGGACATTCATGATAGAAATTAAAGACACAAATAAATGGAAAGATATTCCATGTTCATAGATTGGAAGAATTAATACTGTTAAAATAGCCATACGACCCAAAGCAATCTACAGATTCAATGCCATCCCTATCAAAATTCCAATGGCACTTTTCACAAAAATAGAACAAACAATCCTAAAATTTGTACAGAACTACAAAAGACCCCAAATAGCCAAAGCAACCTTGAACAAGAAGAACAAAGCTGGAGGCATCACACTTCCTGATTTCAAAATATATTGCAAACCACAGTAATCTAAACAGTATAGTTATGGCATAAAAACAGATATGTAGGCATGTGGAACAAAATAGACAGCCCAGATATAAACCCACACGTCTATGGCCAGCTAATCTTTGACAACGGTTCCAAAAATACACAATGTGGAAACGATAGTCTCTTCAATAAATGGTGTTTGGAAAATATCCACACGCAGAAGAATGAAATTGGACCTTTATCTCATACCATAGTTTAAAATCAACGCAAAATTGACTGAAGACTTAAACATAAGAACTAAAACTACTAGAAGACAACAAAGATAAACATTCTCTTGACATTGATTTTTTTGGGTAGGACCCCAAAACACAAACAATGAAAGCAAAAATAGACAATAGGACAGCACCAAACTGAAAACCTTCTTCACAGCAAAGGAAACGATCAAAAAAATGAAATACAACCTACTGAATGGGAGAAAATAATTGAAAATCTTATATCTGATGAGGGGCTAATATCAAAAATATATAAGGAACTCAACTCGGTAATAACAACAAAAATGGGGAAAAGACCTGCATATATATTTCTCTAAAGAAGACATTGAAAAGGTGTTTAATATCACTAATCATCAGGGAAATGCAAATCAAAACCACAATGAAATATCACGACACACCTTTCAGAATGGCTATTATCAAAAAGATAAAAGATAACAAGTATTGGTGGAGAAAAGGAACCCTTGCACACTGTTCATGGGAATGTAAATTGGTGCAGCATCTGGAAAAGAGTATAAAGGTTCCTAAAAATATTAAAAATAGAAGTATCATTCCATCCAATAATCCTACTTCTGGGTATATACCCAAAGAAAATGATACCAGCATCTTGAAGAGACATCCGCACTCCCATTTCATTGCAGCCCTATTCACAATAGCAAAGATGGAAACAACCTAAGTGTCCATCGACAGATGAATAAATAAAGAAAATGCGATATATATATATATATTATATATATATAATATATAAAATTCAGCCTTAAAAAAGAAGGAAACCCTGCCATAGAAGCAACATGGATGACCCTGGAGGATATTATGCTAAGTGTAGTAAGCCAGACACAGAAAAACAAATATTACATGATCTCATTTATTTGTGGAACCTAAAAACGTCAAAGTCATAAATGCAGAGTAAAGTGACGGTTGCCAGGGGCTGATGGGTGGGGAAATGGGGTGATGTTGGCTTAAGGATATAAAGTTTGTTATGCAGATTGAATAAATTCTGGACATCTAATGTACAGCATGGTGACTATAGTTAATAAATCGGTACTATATACTTGAAATTTGCTAAGGGAATTGTTCTTAAGTGTTCTTACCACAAAAACAGAAGTGTAACTATGTGAGGTGACACATGTAAATTAGTTTGATTGTGGTGATCATTTCACAATGTATACATATAGCAAAACATCATGTTGTACATCTTAAACATATAAAAGTTTTAATTGTCAATTATACCTCAATATAGCTGGGGAGAAAAGGAATATAACTGGTCCTACCTTTCTAGAGCAAGGCCTTCCAAATAACAGGCACTCAATAATTATGGCTCTAATCATTGAATATTTATATGCCAAATATAGTTTTAAGCATATTACATGTATTAATCCATTTAATAAAAATATCAAAGATTCTTTAAACTTAGATATTAAAAAAACTAAATTCTTATTCAACACAAATATCATTGCCACATGAATGATCAAAGAAAATGAGCATATATCTATTATTGATATAATAATTTTTCTTATCAAAATAAATTCATAAAATGTTGTTACCTCAGCATCAAAATAAAAACAAAAAAAAATATTAAAATTGTATCGATCTTGAAAACCTCAATGCATACCCAGAGTTAACAGGCCTCAATTTAAAAGCACAGCAGATATACAATTCTGTTGTTTCCTTTGTCTATTGCTGTGTAGCAAACACTTCAAGATCTGTGGCTTAAAATGACTACCATTCATTCGTTCACAACTCTCCAGCTCAGGTGTTTGGATTACCATCACCTGGTTGGCTTTCTTTATTTTTAACATCTTTATTGGAGTATAATTGCTTTACAATGGTCTGTTAGTTTCTGCTGTATAACAAAGTGAATCAGCTATACATATACATATATCACCATGTCTCCTCCCTCTTGCATCTCCCTGCCACCCTCCCTATCCCACGCCTCTAGGTGGTCACAAAGCATGGAGCTGATCTCCCTGTGCTATGCGGCTGCTTCCCACTACCTATCTATTTTACCTTTGGTAGTGTATATATGTCCATGTCACTCTCTCACTTCATACCAGCTCACCCTTCCCCCTCTCCGTGTCCTCAAGTACATTCTCTACGTCTGTGTCTTTATTCCTGTCCTGCCCCTAGGTTCTTCATGACTTTTTTTTTTTTTTTTTTTTTTAGTTTCCATATATATGTATTAGCATACAGTATTTGTTTTTCTCCTTCTGACTTACTTCACTCTGTATGAAAGACTCCTGGTCTATCCACCTCACTACAAACAACTCAATTTCATTTCTTTTTATGGCTGAGTAATATTCCATTGTATATATGTGCCACATCTTTATCCATTCATTTGTCGATGGACACATAGGTTGCTTCCATGTCCTGGCTATTGTAAATAGAGCTGCAATGAACATTGTGGTACATGACTCTTTTTGAATTATGGTATTCTCAGGGCATATGCCCAGTAGTGGGATTGCTGGGTCATATGGTAGTTCTATTTGTAGTTTTTTAAGGAACCTCCATACTGTTCTCCATAGTGGCTGTATCAGTTTACATTCCCACCAACAGTGCAAGAGGGTTCCCTTTTCTCCACACCCTCTCCAGCACTTATTGTTTGTAGAGATTCTGATGATGGCCATTCTGACCAGCGTACGGTGATAACTCATTGTAGTTTTCATTTGCATTTCTTGAACGATTAGTGATTTTGAGCATTATTTCATTCATTTTTGGCAATCTGCATACCTTCTTAGAAAAAATGTCTATTTAGGTCTTCTGCCCATTTTTGGATTGAGTTGGTTGATTTTTTGTCAGTTGCTTTGTCAGTTGCTTCATTTGCAAATATTTTCTCCCATTTTGAGGGTTGTCTTTTCATCTTGTTTATGGTTTGCTTTGCTTTGCAAAACCTTTTACGTTTCATTAAGTCCCATTAGTTTATTTTTGTTTTTATTTCCCTTTCTCGAGGAGGTGGGTCAAAAAGGATCTTACTGTGATTTATGTCATAGAGTCCTCTTCCTATGTTTTCCTCTAAGAGTTTTATAGTATCCAGTCTTACATTTAGGTCTTTAATCCATTTTGAGTTTATTTTTGTGTATGGTGTCAGGGAGTGTTCTAATTTCATTCTTTTACATGTAGCTGTCCAGTTTTCCCAGCATCACTTATTGAAGAGGCTGTCTTTTCTCCATTGTATATTCTTGCCTCCTTTATCAAAAATAAGGTGACCATAGGTGCATGGGTTTATCTCTGGGCTTTCTATCCTGTTCCATTGATCTATATTTCTGTTTTTGTGCCAGTACCATACTGTCTTGATTATTGTAGCTTTGTAGTATAGTCTCAAGTCAGGGTGCTTCCTTCCTCCAGCTCCATTTTTCTTTCTCAAGATTGCTTTGGCTATTCGGGGTCTTTTGTGTTTCCATACAAATTGTGAAATTTTTTGTTCTACTTGTGTGAAAAATGCCATTGGTAGTTTAATAAGGATGTCATCGAATCTGTAGATTGCTTTGGGTAGTATAGTCATTTTCCCAATGTTTGATGCTTCAACTCCAAGAACACGGTATATCTCTCCATCTGTTTGTATCATCTTTAATTTCTTTCATCAGTGTCTTATAGCTTTCTGCATACAGGTCTTTTGTCTCCTTAGGTAGGTTTATTCCTAGGTATTTTATTCTTTTTGTTGCAATGGGAAATGTGAGTGTTTCCTTAATTTGTCTTTCAGATTCTTCACCATTAGTGTACAGAAATGTAAGAAATTTCTGTGCATAGATTTTGTATCCTGCTACTTTACCAAATTCATTGATTAGCTCTAGTAGTTCTCTGGTAGAGTCTTTACGATACTCTATGTAGAGTATCATGTCATCTGCAAACAGTGACATCTTTACTTCTTCCGTTCTGATTTGGATTCCCTTTATTTCTTTTTCCTCTCTGACTGCTGTGGCTAAAACTTCCAAAACTATGTTAAATAATAGTGTGCGAGTGGGCAACCTTGTCTGGTTCCTGATTTAAGTGGAAATGGTTTCAGTTTATCATCGAGAATGATATTGGCTGTGTGTTTGTCATATATGGCCTTTATTATGTTGAGGTTAGTTCCCTCTATGCCTACCTTCTGGAGGGTTTTCATCATAAATGGGTGTTGAATTTTGTCGAAAGCTTTTTCTGCATCTATTGAGATGCTCATATGTTTTTATCCTTCAATTTGTTAATATTGTTTATCACATTGATTGATTTGCATATATTGAAGAATCCTTGCATTCCTGGGATAAACCCCCCTTGGTCATGGTGTATGATCCTTTTAATGTGCTGTTGGATTCTGTTTGCTAGTATTTTGTTGAGCATATTTGCATGTATGGTCATAAGTGATACTGGCCTGTAGTTTTCTTTCCTTGTGACATCTTTGTCTGTTTTTGGTATCAGGGTTATGGTGGCCTTGTAGAATGAGTTTGAGAGTGTTCCTCCCTCTGCTATATTTTGGAAGAGTTTGAGAAGGATAGGTGTTAGCTCTTCTCTAAATGTTTGATAGAATTCGCCTGTGAAGCCATCTGGTCCTTAGCTTTTGTTTGTTGGAAGATTTTTAATCAGAATCTCAATTTCCGTGCTTGTGATTGGTCTGTTCATATTTTCTATTTCTTCCTGGTTCAGTCTTGGCAGGTTGTGCTTTTCTAAGAACTTGTCCATTTCTTCCAGGTTGTCCATTTTATTGGCATATAGTTCCTTGTAGAAATCTCTCATGATCCTTTATATTTCTGCAGTGTCAGCTGTAACTTCCCATTTTTCATTTCTGATTCTATTGATTTGAGTCTTCTCCCTTTTTTTCTTTAAGAGTCTGGCTAATGGTTTATCAATTTTGTTTATCTTCTCAAAGAACCGGCTTTAATTTTATTGATCTTTGCTATTGTTTCATTAATTTCTTTTTCATTTATTTCTGATCTAATATTTATGATTTCTTTCCTTCTGCTAACTTTGGGGGTTTTTTGTTCTTCTTTCTCTAACTGCTTTAGGGCTAAGGTCAGATTGTTTATTTGAGATGTTTCTTGTTTCTTGAGGTAGGATTGTATTGCTATAAACTTCCCTCTTAGAACTGCTTTTGCTGCATACCATAGGTTTTGGGTCATCATGTTTTCATTGTCATTTTTTTCTAGGTATTTTTTGATTTCCTCTTTGATTTCTTCAGTGATCTCTTGGTTATTAAGTACTGTATTGTGTAGCCTCCACGTGTTTTTATTTTTTACAGATTTTTTCCTGTAATTGATATCTAGTCTCATAGCGTTGTGGTCAGAGAAGATACTTGATATGATTTCAAATTTTCTTAAATTTACCAAGGCTTGATTTGTGACCCAAGATATGATCTATCCTGGCGAATGTTCCATAAGCACTTGAGAAGAAAGTGTATTCTGTTGTGTTTGGATGGAATGTCCTATAAATATCAATTAAGTCCATCTTGTTTAATGTATCATTTAAAGCTTGTGTTTCCTTATTTACTTTCATTTTGGATGATCTGTGCATTGGTGAAAGTGGGGTGTTAAAGTCCCCTACTATGATTGTGTTACTGTTGATTTCCCCTTTTATGGCTGTTAGCGTTTGCCTTATGTACTGAGCTGCTCTTATGTTGGGTGCATAAGTGTTTACAATTGTTATATCTTCTTCTTGGATTGATCCCTTGATCATTATGTAGTGTCCTTCTTTGTCTCTTCTAATAGTCTTTATTTTAAAGTCTAATTTTGTCTGATATGAGAATTGCTACTCCAGCTTTCTTTTGATTTCCATTTGCATGGAATATCTTTTTCAATCCCTTCACTTTCAGTCTGTATGTGTCCCTAGGTCTGAAGTGAGTCTCTTGTAGAAAGCACATATAAGGGTCTTATTTTTGTATCCATTCAGCCAGTCTATGTCTTTTGGTTGGAGCCTTTAATCCATTTACATTTAAGGTAATTATTGATAGGTATGTTCCTATTACCATTTACTTAATTGTTTGGTTTGTTATTATAGGTCTTTTCCTTCTCTTGTGTTTCTTGCCTAGAGAAGTTCCTTTAGCCTTTGTTGCAAAGCTGGTTTGGTGGAGCTGAATTCTCACTTTTGCTTGTCTGTAAAGGTTTTAATTTCTCCGTCAAATCTGAATGAGATCCTTGCTGTGTAGAGTAATCTTGGGTGTAGGTTTTTCCATTTCATCACTTTAAATATGTCCTGCCACTCCTTTCTGGCTTACAGAGTTTCTGCTCAAAGTTCAGCTGTTAACCTTATGGGGATTCCCTTGTATGTTATTTGTTGTTTTTCCCTTGTTACTTTTAATATTTTTTCTTTGTATTTAATTTTTGATAGTTTGATTAATATGTGTCTTGGCATCTTTCTCCTTGGATTTATCCTGTATGAAACTCTGAGCTTTATGGACTTGCTTAACTCTTTCCTTTCCCATATTAGGGAAGTTTTCAACTGTAATCTCTTCTAATATTTTCTCAATCCCTTTCTTTTTCTTTTCTTGTTCTGGGACCCCTATAATTCGAATGTTGCTGCATTTAATGTTGTCCCAGAGATCTCTGAGACTGTCCTCAATTCTTTTCATTCTTTTTTGGTTGGCTTTTCTGGTAGTGTTACCTGAGGTCATTTATGAGGCCGCAGTCACCTGGTACCATGTGGCTAGATAAGGCTGGACAGTCTAAGAACCTCATTTATGCTGTCTGGTCATTGGTTCTTGCTGTTGGCTGGGAGCCTGTGTTCTCTTCCACGTGGCCTTTCTTCTTCTAACAGGCCAGACCAGACTTCCTTACATGGGAATGATCAGGCAATGGTTCCAAGAGACTGAGGATGGGAACTACAAAACCCCTTGAAGCCGAGGTTCTGGAACTCTCATAATGTCACTCCTGCCCCATTCTGCTGGCCACTGCAAGTCAAACGTCCAGCCCAGGTTCTAGGAGAGGGGAAATAGACTGCACCCTTCATGGGAAGAATAGCGTAGGCACAGTGCAAAGAAGTCCGCATTCAGAATGGAGGGGTTATGGCACCCATCTTCACAAGCAATCTATCAGAGCTGAGTTGGACTTCGCTGTCAAGCTGTTGGATTTGATCTGCAATTACCACCCTGGGCAGTCTAGGGTTGGTCCAAGTCATGTTTTCTCAGTAACTTTCTCATATAGCCCTGTTTCTTTTCTTCAGAGCTACTTTCTCAGTTTGAATTTATAGACTGGAAAGTATGATTATTAGGTGACTATCTGTCCTCCCTGGGAACACAGACGGGTTGTTTGTTTTTATTCACTATTGTATTACCAGCACTTAGAACTGTGCATGTAACTTAACAGCCACTCAATAAATTTTGTTGAATTACTGAATAAATGAATGAATAGTGTCAAAGTGATGACAGAGGTAATATGTCAGCTGTATCTTGAAGAATAAATTTGATTGCACTAGGCAGAGAAGAGTCAGATGAGTATATTAATTCATATGAAAGAATCAATATGCATAACACTAAATGGCTTTCAACATAAATTCCAAAGTCCTTTAAAAATGATAATAGAGTACAATTATTTAAATACATTAATATAATATGCTAGAACTAACAGAGAGTTAAAATAGACAAAACTAAGTAACCTCTTAAAAGAGAAAATTATAAAGCATTAATGATAATTGCATACATAGGAAAAATATTAACAATATACTATAATAAAATATATATAAAATGAACAGCTGAAATATAAATTTTTAAATTTTGACAATATGTCAAAAGGAAATCTATCATACAAAGAAATAGGAATTTAAATTATTCTATTAAAATATGTATTACAGAAAATATCTTTAGAAAACACATAAAAATCAGCAGAGGTTATACCATCCCATTTCAAGACATCTGTAACAGCTATGTAAAAACCATCAGTGATAGCAAGTAGCCAGGCAGAAACGTTGTTTCATAATTAGTTTGTATGTAAAACAGAAAACATTCCAGGATAGGACATAAAGAAATACAAATAAACAAATGCACATACTTTCTTTTAAAGAAACTCTTATGAGGATTCTACCCGTAATAATTTCAAAGAGAAAATCCTAATAATATTAAGGATATCTTAAGTCACAAAATATACTGTCATGCTGGAACTCAGGAATAGTGCTACCAATATATGTATGGGGATATTTTCATCCTGAGGGGGAGATATATTAAACAAAGAAAAATACATGTGACAATTTTATTCAAATCTGGAAACCTGTATACAGCCTAATGGAAAATAAAAGTTTAGGTTAATGGCACAGAAAGAAATAATATGCTTAAAGGTACGTAAAAAAATTTTTTTTCATTCCTTCCTGCTAGAATAAGAAAGATCAGAGAACTCCTGTAAGCAGCACCTTGAAAATGATGATATACACACCTGTATGTGTTCTAAGTTAATTAGAAGAGAAGAACCAGAAGCAGATCCATCTTTAACATTTGTGGGACCCAGGGAAAAATTAAATATGGAGGTCCTCATATAATATGTGGAAACACTTAAAAGTTACAAATCATGATAAACTTTTAGATAAGTTATTTCTATTCACTTCCTCTACAAAGTTTCCATTTTGATTCTGGGATTCCTGAGAAGTGAACATCAGAACATGGCCTACCTGTGGTCTGTATCCCTGATTTGCCACTGCCAGCTCCATCTGGCACCATGGAGACCTCAAGTCCATGCATGAAAGTGCCTGAGCTCAAATGACCCACAGTTCCATCCACGTTCTCTCAAAGGACTCTCCCTTGGCTATCCTTTGGGCCTGGGAGCACACCAACAACAAGACAGACCTGGGAAGAAGCCTGCATAGTTTCTGGTATCAGCCATGGGGTAGATCAGACAGAGAACTTAACCCAACCCAAAAGAACGGCTGTGCAGGCTCAAAGTGAACACCTGTCCCCTTACCCCAACCCTGGCTCCATGGACTTCCTCCCCTCACTGGAAGGGTATCACCACAGGAGGGCCAGAGCAGGGTACTGCCTTACCTAAACTAAGGTAGAACTAAGCAAAAGAAAAGCTGGACCATCAATAAACACTGTGGCATCATGCAGAGAATGTTCTAGATCCTCACTACATCCATTAGGGGTGTTTTTCACTATTTAAAATTAATTTGAGGTCTTAGACTTTCTGATGGTTAAAGTTTTAATATGGAAAATATCTGGTGATCTTATCCAATTGAAAAATATTTATTAAGGCCTGCTGTAGGCAGAAGATGATGCTACTTGCTGGAAGTGAGTCTAAAGGACTGGCCATGACTTCTGCTTCAAAGAGCATACAATCTGGCACAGAGACTGTCACGTATGTTCAATTAACTATAATACAGTATGATAAGAGCAAAAGAAGGCCTAATATAGGGATACCACATGATGTCCCACCACTTGAATGCAACTTCTGCTACGTCAGAAATTATATTTCTTTTGTTTACTGCTTTATATACCAGCATCTATACTAATGTTTGTCTAAAGAAAGTCATCAGTAAATATGTGTTGTGGGGTGGTGGTGCTGGGATGAACTGGGAGATTGGGATCGACATATATACACCAATATGTAACTAACAAGAACCTGCTGTATAAAAAATAAAATAAAATTCAAAAATAAATAAATATTTGTTGAATGAAGGAAGGAAGGGAAAATAGCAAATACTGGGCATTAGCTATGTATCAGGAACTTACATAAATCACAGTGGCTATGAAAGGGCTACTATTATCTCTATTTGGCAGGTGAGGAAAAGGTGACATCAAGAGGTAACTTCCCTCTGAGAGAGAGGCATGGACATATATACACCACCAAATGTAAAACAGATAGCTAGTGTGAAGCAGCGGCATAGCACAGGGAGATAAGCTCGGGGCTTTGTGACCACCTAGAGGGGTGGGATAGGGAGGGTGGGAGGGAGATGCAAGAGGGAGGGGATATGGGGATATATGTATACGTATAGCTGATTCACTTTGTTATACAGCAGAAACTAATACAACATTGTAAAGCAGTTATACTCCAATATAGATGTTAAAAAAAAAAAGTAACTTCTCTCAATTAAAAATGACTGATAAGTGGCAGAGATCAATCTAGAACCCAGATATGACCTCAAAGCTCATGCTCGGGCTTCCCTGGTGGCGCAGTGGTTGAGAGTCCGCCTGCCGATGCAGGGGACACGGGTTCGTGCCCCGGTCCGGGAAGATCCCACATGCCGCAGAGCGGCTGGGCCCGTGAGCCATGGCCGCTGAGCCTGCGCGTCCGGAGCCTGTGCTCCGCAACGGGAGAGGCCACAGCAGTGAGAGGCCTGAGTACCGAAAAAAAAAAAAAAAAAAAAAGAAAAGCTCATCATGCTCTCCACACCCCCACATCCCCATCAGACCCAGTGCTCTCTTTCTATAATAAATATTTTTAAATATCTTCTTTATTGTCCTGCTATGAAATTGACAGTGAATATATATTTGCATAAATAAGTTCAGAAAAATCAATTCATTGTCCTCATTATAAAATAAAGAAGAAATAAAAGGAATGTAAATTAGGATAAAATAATACATAAATATTTACAATTGTTATATCTTCTTCTTGGATTGATCCCTTGATCATTATGTTGTGTCCTTCTTTGTCTCTTGTAATAGTCTTTACTTTAAAGTCTATTTTGTCTGGTATGAGAATTGCTACTCCAGCTTTCTTCTGATTTCCATTTGCATGGAATATCTTTTTCACTCCCCTCACTTTCAGTCTGCATGTGTCCCTAGGTCTGAAGTGGGTCTCTTGTAGACATCATATACGTGGGTCTTGTTTTTGTATCCATTCAGCCAGACTATGTCTTTTGGTTGGAGCCTTTAATCCATTTACATTTAAGGTAATTATTGATATGTATGTTCCTATTACCATTTATTTAATTGTTTGGTTTGTTATTATAGGTCTTTTCCTTCTATTGTGTTTCCTGCCTAGAAAAGTTCCTTTAGCATTTGTTGTAAAGCTGGTTTGCTGGTGCTGAATTCTCTTAGCTTTTGCTTGTCTGTAAAGGTTTTGATTTCTCTGTCAAATCTGAATGAGATCCTTGCTGGGTAGAGTAATCTTGGGTGTAGGTTTTTCCATTTCATCACTTTAAATATGTCCTGCCACTGCCTTCTGGCCTGCAGAGTTTCTGCTGAAAGATCAGCTGTTAACGTTATGGGGATTCCCTTGTATGTTACTTGTTGTTTTTCCCTTGCTGCTTTTAATATTTTTCCTTTGTATTTAATTTTTGAGAGTTTGATTAATATATGTCCTGGCATCTTTCTCCTTGGATTTATCCTGTATGTGACTCTCTGCACCTCCTGGACTTGACTGACTATTTCCTTTCCCATGTTAGGGACGTTTATGATCATCTCAATAGATGCAGAAAAAGCTTTTGACAAAATTCAACGTCCATTTATGATAAAAACCCTCCAGAAAGTAGGCATAGAGGGAACTTACCTCAACATAATAAAGGCCATATATGACAAACCCACAGCCAACATCATTCTCAATAGTGAAAAACGGAAACCATTTCCTCTAAGATCAGGAACAAGACAAGGTTGTCCACTCTCACCACTATTATTCAACATAGTTTTGGAAGTTTTAGCCACAGCAATCAAAGAAGAAAAAGAAATAAAAGGAATCCAAATTGGAAAAGAAGAAGTAAAGCTGTCACTGTTTGCAGATGACATGGTACTATACATAGAGGATCCTAAAGATGCTACCAGAAAACTACTAAAGCTAATCAATGAATTTGGTAAAGTAGCAGGATACAAAATTAATGCACAGAAATCTCTTGCATTCCTATACACTAATGATGAAAAATCTGAAAGAGAGATTATAGAAACACTGCCATTTACCATTGCAACAAAAAGAATAAAATACCTAGGAATAAACCTACCTAAGGAGACAAAAGACCTGTATGCAGAAAACTATAAGACACTGATGAAAGAATTTAAAGATGATGCAAACAGATGGAGAGATATACCATGTTCTTGAATTGGAAGAATCAATATTGTGAAAATGACTACACTACCCAAAGCAATCTACAGATTCAATGCAATCCCTATCAAACTACCACTGGCATTTTTCACAGAACTAGAACAAAAAATTTCACAATTTGTATGGAAACACAAAAGACCCCGAATAGCCAAAGCAATCTTGAGAAAGAAAAACGGAGCTGGAGGCATCAGACTCCCTGATTTCAGACTATACTACAAAGCTACAGTAATCAAGACAGTATGGTACTGGCACAAACACAGAAATATAGATCAATGGAACAGGATAGAAAGCCCTGAGATAAACCCATGCACACATGGTCACCTTATTTTTGATAAAGGTGGCAAGAATATACAATGGAGAAAAGACAGCCTCTTCAGTAAGTGGTGATAGGAAAACTGGACAGCTACATGTAAAAGAATGAAATTAGAACACTCCCTAACACCATACAAAAAATAAACTCAAGGTGTATTAAAGACCTAAATGTAAGGCCAGACACTATAAAAGCCTTAGAGGAAAACGTAGGCAGAACACTCCATGGCATAAATCACAGCAAGATCCTTTTTGACCCACCTCCTAGAGAAATGGAAATAAAAACAAAAATAAATAAATGGGACCTAATGAAACTTAAAAGCTTTTTTTTTTAAGCCTGCAGAAAACATTTTTTAATGATAAATACAACAATTTTTTTGGAGGAAAACAAGACTGGAAAAAATATGTAATGTTGAACAAAAAAACACTATATATATATATATATATATATATAAAATGATCATTTATTGGGCACTTGTCATGTGCCATGCTGTTTTGTTTTCAATTTTTGAATTTTATTTTATTTTTTTATATAGCAAGTTCTTATTAGTTATCCATTTTATACACATCAGCGTATACATGTCAATCCCAATCTCCCAGTTCATCACACCACCACCACCCCCTGCCACTTTCCCCCCTTGGTGTCCAGGAAACTTAAAAGCTTTTGCACAGCAAAGGAAAACACAAACAAGATGAAAAGACAGCCCTCAGAATGGGAAGAAATATTTGCAAATGAAGAAACTGACAAAGGATTAATCTCCAAAATTTATAAGCAGCTCATGCAGCTCAATATCAAAGAAACAAACAACCCAATCTGACCATGGGCAGAAGACCTACATAGACATTTCTCCAAAGAAGGTATACAAATTGCCAACAAACACATGAATGGATGCTCAACATCACTAATCATTAGAGAAATGCAAATCAAAACTACAATGAGGTATCACCTCACACCAGTCAGAATGGCCATCACCAAAGAATCTACAAACGATAAATGCTGGAGAGTGTGTGGAGAAAAGGGAACCATCTTGCACTGCTGGTGAGAATGTAAACTGATACAGCCACTATGGAGAACAGTATGGAGGTTCCTTAAAAACTAAAAATAGAACTACCATACGACCCAGCAATCCCACTATTGGGCATATACCCTGAGAAAATCATAATTCAAAGAGTCATGTACCACAATGTTCACTGCAGCTCTATTTACAATTGCCAGGACATGGAAGCAACCTAAGTGTCCATCGAGAGATGAATGGATAAAGAAGATGGGGCACATATATACAATGGAATATTACTCAACCATAAAAAGAAACAAAATTGAGTTATCTGTAGTGAGGTGGATGGACCTATAGTCTGTCATACAGAGTGAAGTAAGTCAGAAAGAGAAAAATTAATACCGTATGCTAACATATATATATGGAATCTAAACAAAAAATGGTTCTGAAGAACCTAGTGGCAGGACAGGAATAAAGATACAGATGTAAAGAATGGACTTGAGGACATGGGGAGGGGGAAGGGTAGGCTGCGACGAAATGAGAGAGTGGCATGGACATATATACACTACCAAATGTAAAATAGATAGCTAGTGGGAAGCAGCCACGTAGCACAGGGAGATCAGCTCGGTGCTTTGTGACCACCTAGAGGGGTGGGATAGGGAGGGAGGGAGACACAAGTGGGAGGAGATATGGAGATATAGGTATATGTATAGCTGATTCACTTTGTTATAAAGCAGAAACTAATACACCAGTTTAAAGCAATTTTACTCCAATAAAGATGTTAAAAAATAATAATAAATCATAATCTAAAACTAAAAAAATAATAAATACATACATAAATGTTCAAGTATGGCTACAGCAGAGACATGGTGATACAGACACTTGCCCCCATGCACAGACTCTCTATGACTGTGAAAACCATTAGCACATACGGAGAGAGGCAACAGATATTGGGGCTCAAACATTGCAAGTGGTGCTACCATTGATTCTTGGCAACATTCCAAATAAAACAATATGCAGTCTTCTCTCAGTTAATATGGTAGCTGAACTCTTGGAAAAGTCAATTTAAAATATGTAAAGAATCTTAAAAAAAAAAACAGAGTGGTTACGTGTATACTTATAACCGATTCACTTTGCTGTACACCTGAAATTAACACAACATTGTAAATCAACTATACTCCAATAAAGAAATTTTTTTAATGTGTAAAAATACTGGGCACAGAATACTTTATTCTATAGAGCAAGGTCCCACCCACTAAATGCCAGAACCACTTGCTCTCATTCAACAAACTCACAAATTTCCAAAATACCACACAGAGCACCACTGCCCAAGGACCCCACCTCCTTACTGGTCCTCAGTAAAGAGCTATGAAACTCCAAGGAGAAAACTGCAATTCGACCTTGCCCAGTCTGGGCTTTGGAAGTCAGCAAAGGCTTCCCAATGAAGGCAAAATGTGAGCTGGGGCTTGTCAACTGTGGACTTCTCCATACTAAGTCCCTGGGAGCACTTTTCCAAAGAAAGACTGCAGGAAAAGGCTCAGACAGACCTTCTCTACACCCAACCCCGTTGATTAGAACTAGAATAGTGTACTAGGCTCCAGGCTACTGTCAAATTCGTGTGGAGAAAATGTAATTATTGACTTGAATAAATTTCATTGACCTCAACAGGAACTAGGGAAGTCAAATTCTTACACCAGACCTCTACCAGGTTTTTAGCAAGTTATTCCATATACACCAGGTGTGGTTTTTTTCAAGTCTCCTTATAATACCATTCAGTGATATAGTTGGTCAGTAACATTTTGAGCTCCAAGCATATTAGGCTACAGATTTAAAAGAGGAAATATGACTGCTGGTCCACGTGAACTGTGGTTTTTCACTATGAGCTGGATTCTGTCTCTCTCATATTTCTGGAACACAATTTCATTTGTCTAATACCTTGGCATATCTTAATCATGACGCTATGCTTAATCAATGTCTCTGTTTGATCTGAAGTCTCGTCTACTGTATTGAATCAACATAGCCCTGCATTTGTGCCTGCATGTGTTGGAGATGCTGTTCAAGCATCTGTCCAAATTAGCACACTTAGCTTCACTTCCTTCTTGGGGGAATCTTATAATTTTTCTTATTGTAGAGTTTTTAAGAGGCCCTAATTGTTTATATTTTTTGTCGTGAACGACTCTCTTGGAGCTGTTAACAAATGACTCATAATAAGTTGGACCAGACGATCTGTAAAATTTCCTTCCCATTCCAACACTCTATGAGTTTGTAAGCGGTACATTAATTTCCCTAATTTCTAGAGAACTCCAGTATCACAGGCAGATACGGAAAACATAAAGTGGTTCTTGGTGAACCATCACATACTTGCATAATTTGAATATAAGGTGCACTGAGAAGCATTAAAGGGACAAAGGGACTGCTCCAGTGCTGAGGTTATTAGACTTGGGTGGTGTTTGAAAAGATTTCACAGAGTAGGATTATCTTTTAAAAGTTTAGAGCAGGAAGAATACCATGGATTGACAAAGAGGCTTAAGGAAGTTCTACCGAGAAAGTGGAATAATCGAAAAGAGGGAAAGACAGCACAAAACAAAGATGTGTGAGAGGTGAAGTTACAGAGTTCTGTGGTGGACATTGGCAACTGAACTCCAAAAGTAATGTGTTTTCGTCCAGGTAATTTTAAATGTAGAAAAAAAGTAAAACACTTCAGATTGTTGGCAAGGACCCCAAAATGGACCAGTTGCCACTAGACCCATCTAAGAGCCGACAGCTGTCACCTTCAGTGGATCTGGACGATGCACTATTACAAGAGGATGCTGATGATGGAGGAGAGGGACCACTGTTCACAATGTCGCCGTTTTCAATTTTCATGAAACATATATACTGAGCTGGGTTACTCTGATTTTTGTTCTTGTTACTGGAAAATAGAACTAGTTTTACCTTTTTTGTCTTAATACATATATACTGCTATATATATATATTTTTTTTTTTTCTTATTTTATTTTTTTTGCTGGTTTCATAGAACTATCTACCCTCATTCCTGAGATGTTCATTTTTACCAGATCTTTCATTCCAAAGCAAATGAATACTGAAAATTCACATCTGTTCTTTTAATTAGGGTATTCCTCTCTCGTCCATTTTGCCAGTTTTCACTGGATTTCTATATTGTCTTCATTTCTAGTGGCATTTCCAATTTCCTTTTTCCTATGTACATCTTCTGTCCTGTATATTTCTCTGAGAGTTCCTTAAATGAACATGGGCTCAATCTGTTTCTTACTTTGTCACTCACCTAAAACAGTCTCCTTTTCCACTCCTTCATTATTCTTACAAGCATTCAGTGTGGGGAGGTACATAGTGTTGCTGATCCCATTGGCTACTTCAGGATCGGTCCCACCTCTTCTCCATTCTTCTGTGTCACACTACGCTGCTCATGGATTTTTCATCTCATTTGGGTTTATTTTGTTGATTCCTTTTCAAGACCTTATTTTTTATTTTTATGCGGTACGCGGGCCTCTCACTGTTGTGGCCTCTCCCGTTGCGGAGCACAGGCTCCGGACGCGCAGGCTCAGCGGCCATGGCTCACGGGCCCAGCCACTCCGCGGCATGTGGGATCTTCCCGGACCGGGGCACGAACCCGTGTCCCCTGCATCGGCAGGCAGACTCTCAACCACTGCACCACCAGGGAAGCCCTCAACACCTTTTTGCTGTTATCCTTCCACCCTCACAAATACATACACACACACACACACACACACACACACACGCACACATACAGAGCCACCACCACCTCTGTGTTCCCCTTTGCCATTCCCTTTGTCACTCAGCATATTTGCATTCTAGCATCAAATACGTAAGTCCTCCATGCTCACTGCAATTCTCTAACTTTCTTCTCTCCTCCTGCCCTCTAATCCAAACCCATGCCATTTTACACGTATCCATTCTCACCTCCTTATCCTGTCAGGAAAATGTTTCAGTAATGTTCATAAGAACAGACTGTTTATTTACCACTTCAGTGAAAACAAAACCCCCCAAACCACAGTTGAAATCTGAAGACCCAGAATCGACTAGAAACTACTTCTTCATTTAACAAATGTGTGTTGAGTATAGCACTGAACTAACTCCATCTTTGAGAAAAAAAGAACTATCAGATTTGACACCTACCCTCAAGGAACTCTTGCTTCTTTAGAAATCATAAAATCACAAACTAAATGTGGTTGCTCCAATGTGTCTGAAATGGGGAAGGGGGGCTTTACCAGCTGAGAGGTCTGAGATTTCTGTCTAATTTGTCCTTTGAATGTTAAAATAGGACAGAGGGGACTTCTCTGGGCAACTGAGAATTTTCATTAAAGATGCAAACGTGTTATGGATCCCTACATGAAGCTGCTGCAGACTGAAAAGGAAGGAAATAAAATATATCCAAGTAGGATGCTATGGAGAGAGAATGTAGGTTTTAGAAAAAAAAAAAAAAAACCAAAACACTAGAACCCAAAGCATACCAGAGAGCTGTAGAAGAGAGAGTAACATACCCAGAATGTACTGACTTAGGACAAGATAGAAGGCTCAGGAATTGCAGGTGAAGAGGCTTTGAATAACCCTTTTTGGTGAAATCAGAGCAGCTGGGCGAACTTCCTTGACCATGGTACATGTACACAATAGAATATTATTCAGCCACGAAAAAGAATGAGATCTTGTCCTTTGCAACAACATGAATGGACCTTGAGGGCATTATGCTAAGTGAAATAAGTCACACAGAGAAAGACAAATACCATATGATCTCTCTTGCATGTGGAATCTAAAATGCAAAAACAAAATGAAACAGAACAAAAAGTCAGGCTCATACACACAGAGAAGAGATTGGTAGTTGCCACAGGCAGTGGGTGAGGGAAATGGGTGGGAAAAAAAATTGTTGACATGTCCTTGACTCTTATGTTTGTATAGTAATAATTTTAACATATGTGATGTGAAAGATTATTCATGGGATAAAACTCCTCTGTGCTTCAGAAGAATTCTCAATAGGACTCATTTGTTTGAACATAGTTACTCTTCATACCTGACATGGAAACCAGGCAAAACTGAAAACTGGTATAAAAAGGGAATTTCTAGCAAAACACAGAACAAATCTTACAAAGACTAAGTTTTCTCTCCCACTTCTTTTTTTTTTTTTTCTTCTGTTACTGAAAAATTTGCCTCAATACAGAATCAGCTATAAGATCTTTCAGGAAGATTCTCACAATTAGAAACAATCTGCGAGCAGAAGTACTACTCTGTTTACAGTCTTCCACTGTAATTGAGAAAATAGAAAAAAATGGAATCAACAAACAGAATCTGTGATATCAAAAAATTAGAACATCTCACTGAGATGAAAAGAAAAAAATACATTTAAAGATCTATGATTTGGAAGCAAACAGCATTTGATGTGTCCCTTCAAGAAAAAATAAGTAATGACCATAAAATACAAGATAACATACACAATGGTAATACAATAGTAAAAGGGAGGGGGAAAGTGCTTGTGAAGCAGGAAGAAATTAAAAGGAAGCAGGATGAAATAAGGAAAGAACGTGACATGAAGGACAAGCTTGAGTTACAGAGCCAGAACTCAGCAATAAAACACTGAATTCTAGGACTGAATCAATATCACACCTGAACTTATTATGACTTCAGAATAAGCTTTAATATCTGGTTGAGTTATTCATTTTTCAATATTCTTTTTTTAATTTATTTTTATCTTTTAAAATTAATTTTTATTGGAATATAGTTGCTTTACAATGTTGTGTTAGTTTCTACTGCACAGTAAAATGAATCAGACATACATATACATATATCCCCTCCTTTTTGGATTTCCTTCCCATTCAGGTCACCACAGTGCATGAAGTAGAGTTCTTTTTTTAAAACTTAAAAATATTTTTGTATTTTTTTCCTTTTGATAAAATGTTTTAAGATCTGACAAATAAAAACACTGCTGTAATTTTATACATACAAAATATTAATTACTATATTTGAAGAGAATTTATATTTTTACTTGCAACTTGGTATGTATTTCGATTTAAGCCTTATTTTTTTTTGTTCACTGACTGAATTGTGTAACTTTTTTCATGTCGGTCTGACACATTTTAATTAAATATATTCCTCTGTACTGCAGTTTTTTACCTTTTATTTAGGACCCTAAAGCAAAACTCTCTTAAAGGTGAAACACTAAAGCTATTCATGTTGATGTCAGAATGACCTTCTCATCTTTATAGCGCACTTTGTGTACTACAAAGATGCAGAAAGTGAGCTATATAGTGCACAAAGTGCACTATAAAGATGATGTTTAGTTTATTAACTAATAAACTAAACTATAGTTTAGTGTATTGAACTGAGTTCCATAAAGCAGTGTAAAAACATATTTAAAATAAGAAAATCAATTTATAATGATGAGCAGAGTCTTAGAATTCTACCTTCAAAAAAATCAAAATTTTATCTCAGTTTCTTCCATAAGAACTTTAGGTTTTACTATACAGCATCTCAGGATTAGAACTGAGTAACGTGAAATTGTACCTGTGACCTGCAGCAGTTACATGGAGTGGCTTTTCTGGAAATTGCCCACCCTTGAATAATGCTTTTCTGTGCACTTTAAGCAAGCAGTGTGCTAGTCTAACAGGAGGCATGGGTGGCCAACAGGGAAGGACAGAGACTGGGAGAAATGGACCAGGAACACACAGCAGAGGTCCCCAGTTATTTAGAAATAGAGCCTGGATTCAAACCTATGTCCCCAACTTCCATCATGGAGTTTTTTCAGCTACACCTTTGAAGTCAAGTTTAGAGAATGGTTGGATATGAAGTCTGGGAAGAAAGAAGAATCAAAGATGACTCTAAGACTTGAGACTGGAAAAAGGACGGTACTGCTGTCATAATGACGAGCCTCAGGAGGTAGTCCTTACTAGAGTTCCCTGGTGAGAAGGTTTAGCTTTCACTAGGTAGTAAACAGGCTCAGATCTTAGAGAAGGGGCTTGTCTGTGCCTGGGACAAGCTATTCTCAGAAAGCCAAGCTGGCTTAAAAGCTTACATATCAGAGTGCAGGGATTGTTGGAATGTTGGGGAGCAAGCCTGTGCAGATATTAGGGAGCCCAAAGGCAAAACAATCCACAGGAATGATTAGCCTGCTCTGTAACGAGCAAAGTCTGTGAAAGAATCAGAAAGAAAGGGGCTGCTGAGAACATTATGGTATATGTATAATATATAACAAGAATGGTTCTGTGTAATTTCTGGGACATAAAGCAATAGTTTGGAAATTTTTGTACCAGTAAATAAGTGTATTGCTATTAAAATATACTTTTCGATCATTAGCAGAAATCAACGATTGTCATGGCACAAGTAACATGTCTCATCTCAATGACTGAGGTGATCAACAGGCAAGATGTGATCCCATAAGGGCAGGCAGATAAGAACTGAAGTGGTTTGAACACATATGAGGCCCTTTCCCATCAATTTGTGAAGTCACTACTAAATTACTCTAAATTCTCCAGCAAAAAGTGGTTCAAAGCATAAGTGAGAAGGAAAGTTGGGTTCGGGGGGACAAGGTATTTATAAGGGAGTAATTAGAAGTTAGTTTGGAGGGTAGTTATTTGAGATATATTCAAAGTATCTATATTAGATGTGTGTTCTAACCCCCCCCCCCAAAAAAAAGTCCTTGAATTTCTGAAAAGTCCTTGCATCTCTGTGCAATTCAAGGACTCAGAAAGCAGAAAAGTTCCCTAGACTCTAGGTAACCAGTAAAACTGTTAGCAGCAACTGCACAAGTAAAGTGTCTGTGGTGGGTCCAAGCTGGGCTGCCTCAGTGCCCAGAGACTTGAACAAAATGCCTCTACTGCCCGGTGGAAAGTGTTTGATCCTCTCTATGGAATTACACTGACCCCCTCTGTAAGAAGAAAAATGGCAGCAGTGAACAGAGCTGTGCATCACTGAGGATATGATCAGGAATATATATGGAAACCAGTTACAAAGACTTCTGGCATCTTTCAAAATTCGGGAGAAACAATGAGGGTCAGGCTTTCTGAGTAATTAAAAATACCTATGAATCAGACAGCACAAATGTCAGCATTTTTTCTATGTTGCATTGCTTTGAATCTCTTTGAATTAGTATCATTCAGACGTATTTAGGGAACAGAAAACCTTCACAGCCAATAAAATTGGTAAAAAGATTTTAGAAATCACTGTATACCATTCTTTTGCGCCCTTCAAAAAAAAGACATATTCCAATATCTGATTCCAGTGATTGTAATCTGTGGCAAAAATAAATAAATAAAATTATGTTAAAATAAGATAGTGAAGAAACAAAAATTTCATGAAAGGTTTTTCTTACACTTTGAAACTAGCTAGTCCCCAATATGCAGGGTGTACATCATGGTCCTACAGAAAGGGTGCTTGTCACAGTATTTTATAGTAGGCTTTTTAAAGATGGAAACCTACATAAGCACCTGTATTTAAGGATACAAGACAAAAACATGATTTCAACCGTGGGGGAATCTTTCTAAATTATTCTGAACAAAATTGCTCACCAACTTATACTGCCACGTGGTTTTCTTGGAGCAGTGAAGACATTTGGTCACTCATGTGCCTTTGTACATCATAGTACCATATAGAAGAATTTAGCTGATTGGGTCTTTTGAAAGTTATGGTAAAAATAAATATGATTCAAATGAAACAGTTTGGTGGACAGGGCTCTGTGGAAATAGCCATTAGGGTGGTGATCATGAGATTCAAAATTAAATCAGAGAATTCCTTGTAGTCCAGTGGTTAGGACTCTGCCCTTCCACTGCAGAGGGCCTGGGTTCAATCCCTGGTTGGGGAACTAAGATCCTGCAAGGCATGTGATACAGCCAAAAATTTTTTTAAAAATTTTTAAATGTTTTTAAATTAAAAAATAAAAACAGGGCTTCCCTGGTGGCACAGAGGTTGAGAGTCCGCCTGTCGATTCAGGGGACACAGGTTCGTGCCCCGGTCCGGGAAGATCCCACATGCAGCGGAGCGGCTGGGCCCGTGAGCCATGGCCACTGAGCCCGCGCGTCCGGAGCCTGTGCTCCGCAACAGGAGAGGCCACAATAGTGAGAGGCCCGCGTACCGCAAAAAAAAACAAAACAAAATAAAATAAAAACAAAAATGGTGTACTAATTCCCTTGGTCTAAAAAAAAATTGAATTCAGCTCAGGAGACATTTAGTTTTATATGTAATGATTTAGAGGTGTTCTAAATTTGGGGAGATAGAATGAGACATGTTTCTTTCTGTCAAAGTCTTCACAGACTAGAGGTAAAGCCAAGACTATAACTCCGTAACAAAGGTATATGTCACAGTGCCATAGACATGAAATCCTCCAAAGAAAATTCCCAGTGACCAGGGAACCTCTGGGCAGAAGACCTCCAGAGGAGGTAGCATTTGAAGAAGTCCCTTGATGGAAAGGGATGGGAGAGAGAGCAAAGAGAACAGAAAATGTGTGTACTTGGAAAGGCAGGGAATCAGATGGGATGGACACTGACGGGCCACGTGGGAAATAAGTCTGAGAAGAGCATTTGGGGCTGATTGTGTAGGGCTATTAAGCTCTAAGCCAAGGGCCGGCACTTTGTTCTGTGGGCAACAAGGGGACAGCACAGGCTTTCTAGAGGAAGAGCAATGTGATTAGATCTGTATTTCAGGCCAAGCGTTCAGGCGGCCATATGTGGGGTGGACAGCAGCCAGGAGTGACTGCCTCAGGAGGCCAGTTCCAGAAATTGCTACAAGATTCCAGGTAAGAGGATATGAGAGCAGTGGGAACAGTAAGTGGGGTATGGCCAGAGGGAAATGAAATGAGGCAAGGGGTAGAGAGTCAGGTGACAAGCTAGAAACAACAGGACTTGGAGACCCTGTTGCTATAGGGATAAGAGGAAGGTGTGGAAGTGAAAATGCCTGAATTTATTCTCTTTACTTCTTATTTGGAAGCGATTTCAGACTTATAGAAAAGTTGTAAAAAAAAAAATAGTATAAAGAATTCCTGGGCTTCCCTGGTGGCGCAGTGGTTGGGAGTCCGCCTGCCGATGCAGGGGACACGGGTTCGTGCCCCAGTCGGGGAGGATCCCACATGTCGCGGAGCGGCTGGGCCCGTGAGCCATGGCCACTGAGCCTGCGCGTCTGGAGCCTGTGCTCCACAACGGGAGAGGCCACAACAGTGAGAGGCTGCGTACAGCAAAAAAAAAAAAAAAAAAAAAAAAGAATTCCTAAGTCCCCTCACCCAGAATTCCCAAATGCTGCATTTTTATCATTCTCTCTCTCCCTCTTTATTTCCTTACACATATCATTTTTTTCTGAAAAAAAAAAAATTCCTGACCTCCAAATACCAAAGATGATGAAGTTCTGAGCTTTCTGGTATTGCAAAACTTGTGACAAAAAGTAATCTAGAGTGTGAATGTGAAAAAAGAGAGGCAGGGTGTGTTGGGAGCCACACAATGCAAAGAGACTAGGAAGGAACACAAAAATGTCCTGCAAACCTTTTCCTAATGTTTATCTCACCAGCAGGTGTTCGTCTTCTGATTAGAAAGGTTACCCTTTTCTAGCAAGTGTACAACTCTGAAAGGGTCACAGGCAGAGCAGAGACTGGGACGAAGGAGCACTTGCTTCCCCAGCTGGTTCAGCCAAATGCATACTGGTGACCAGATACTGCAGCAGATCAAACTAGACATTAACCTAGATATTACTCCCTCCCCCTACTCTGAATCTTTCATTCATTCATTCACTCAACAAGTAGTAAGGGCTTAATATGTCAGACACTTTTCTACATACTGGAAATTCAACAGTGAGCAAAACTAAGTCCCATGCTTTAATGAAACTTATGTGCGTAGTGGGGAGAAAAAGACAATAAACAAACAAATATGCATCATGAGATGATAAGGTTTATGAAGAACAGCTGAGCAAGGTTAAAAGGTAAAGAGTGTCAGTCCAGGTTTAGGGAGCTACCTTAGATTAGGAGGTCAGGAAGGGCTTCTCTGATAAAGTGGTATCTGAGCAGAGACCAACTGAAAAGTGGGAGTGAGCCATGGAGATACCTGTATAAGGAGAGCGTTTCCAAGAGAAGGACAAGAGAGAATAAAGGTACTGAACTGGGAGCATGGTTAGTGGCCTGGGCAATGCCAAGGAGACTTCTATTAAATTGGATATAAACTTAAAGCAACTATCAAAACACAAAAACAAAGAATTCTAGTTAATAAGCCAACAGAGGATATTAAATGGAAACATAAAAAATGCTCAAATCCAAAGAAGGCAGAATAAGAGGAAAAGAGGAATCAAGGGACATGGCACAGATAGACAGCAAATACAGTATCCCCTGCTTTTCACAATTTCAATTTATGCCACTTCACTTTTCAAAGCCCTATGATAGTATCTGTTTTTGCTAGCCAAAAGAAATCCAAAGAGGATTTTCACTTTTATGAAAAAAGATAATCGCTTCCTTGCTTCACACTATTTTGGCTTTACAAAAGTTTTCACAGGAATGCTCTACTTTTGGATTGTGGGGAAAACCTGCAGTGAGATAAAAAGCTCAAACATAATCATATCAGTAATCACATTAAATATAAATGGTCTAAACACTGGATTAAAAGGCAGAGATAGTTATAGTGGACAAACCCCAACAATGGTCTGCCTATAAAAAACACATTTTAAATAAAAAGACACAAATTGATTAAAAGCAAACGAGTGAAAAAAAACATAGTCTGAAATCTAATAAAAAGAAAGCTGAACTGGCTACATTAATATCAGACAAAGTAGGTTCCAGAAGAAAGATTATTTTGCAGGATAAAGAAGGTCATTTCATAAAGAGTAAAGAATAAGGGATCAGTACATCAAGAGGACATAGTAATCCTGACTTAAACCCCTAATAAGAGAGCTTTAAAATCCATGAAGCAAAGACTGATAGAACTGCAGGAATAAATACAGAGATCCACAGTATCATCAGATATTTTACTACCTCTCTCACAATAACTGTTGGAACAAGTATAAGTTGGACAAGAATACAGTAGAGTTGGACAAAATCAACTAAGTTCACCTAATTGACATTTAGAGAATTCTCTACACGAAAACAGTGAAAACCACATTCTTCTCAATTACACACAGAACATTTACCTACGCTGGATATACACCTCATTTGCATTACTTGCAAGAGCATTCAATGATCAACATGGTATCCTTCCCACTCTGGCCCACAAGGAGCCATCTGCCTTCTAACGTCTTCTTTTCTTTTTAGTTCCATGGATAAAAACAAACATAAGCATAAAGTTTCTATTCTGCTAAGAAAAATCCATGGGCCAGACCATAAACTAAAGCTCAGTCCACCCATCTTATTCTCCTGGTCTACTTGTTTGGTTAGCCAACAAAACATGGCTCACTTTGCTTCTCCACTCTAAAGTATTCTGTTCACCCTTAAATCAACTCCAAGTCAAACTTTGAGTTTGCACCACATTGCTATGCTTGAAGAATTTTTAATATTCACTACCATGGGGTTGCAATAGACACCACTCATTTGAAATAATCATATTTAACACCATTAAGTTAATGAAAATGCCATCTAGTTGTAGGGCTCCCAGATTTAGCAAATGAAAGCACAGAACAGAAGCCCAATTAAATTTGAATTTCAGATAAACAACAAGTAATTTTTTAGTGTAGGCATGTCCCAAATTTTGCATGGGGTACATGTATTTTAGATCACCTGGAAACATCAGTTCAGGAGCACATGGTAAAATCTTGTAGTGAAGGATTAGAAGGCCATAGTGCCTATATGTGGTGGGAAGTGAATAACTATGGGATCCCAAGCAAAACAAAAACAGAAGAGAGCGACCACAAGAAGCACAGAATCTGTGCAACCAAGATCTGATACAGGAATAATCTCTCTGACTTCCCCCAAGAGGTGGCTGTTTGGGGAGCATGAACACTGGTACAATGAGCCAGAGTGCAGCCCATGAAGCCTACACGCTACTGTGCCATATCTGTCTGGAATCTTTCTTCTGCTTCTACGTGTGGTAATTAAAATAATGCAGCTACTGCTATTTTTATGGCTGTATATTGCTCTGACTTTCAAAATGAAAGCTTTAATCTATAATCACATACCAAGGCTCTTGAGTAAAGGATACAGTCTTTATTCATAAAGCCCTTCCCTCAAGTAACCGCTCTGCATAGGTTAGATTAAGCGAGAGAGGGAAAAGGAGGGGGACAAAGGAGGAGGAAGCAAGAGAGGAAATATGAATAAAATTGCTTTTGCTAATAATGAACTTTTAGTTATACGAGGCAAGGAAAATGGATATGCTTTAAGAATTCCTCAGGGCTATGGCAATCCTTATTTCTACATTTGCAACCTCTAATTTGAGCTCTTTCTTATAAAAAGAATAAAGCCGTACAGTCTTAGAATAGCAGTAGGCTAATATAGCTTTGAGCACAGTACACTGACTGCAACAACCAATCCTGTTGACAACAGAGACACCAAAACATCAATGGGGGCTTCCCTGGTGGCGCAGTTAAGGTTAAGAATCCACCTGCCAATGCAGGGGACATGGGTTCGAGCCCTGGTCCGGGAAGATGCTGCGGAGCAACTAAGCCCGTGTGCCACAACTACTGAGCCTGTGCTCTTGAGCCCACAAGCCACAACTACTGAGCCCATGTGCCACAACTACTGAGCCTGCACTCTAGAGCCCGTGAGCCACAACTACTGAGCCCGTGAGCCACAACTACTGAGCCCACGTGCCTGCAGCCCGTGCTCCGCAACAAGAGAAGCCACTGCAATGAGAAGCCCGTGCACCACAACGAAGAGTAGCCCCCGCTCGCCGAAACTAGAGAAAGCCCACGCGCAGCAACAAAGACCCAACACAGCCAAAAATAAAATAAATAAAATTTAAAAAACCCCAAAAGACATCAGTGGATCCCTATCTTCAGACAAGACTATTCCTATCTTGCTCAGTCCAAAGAGAATTGATTCTAATTTGGGGGGCGGGACAGGAGAAATTCTTAGGGGAATGAGACTACACATCTTCTTTGCTAAATTATTTTAGTCTTTCCTGCCAAAATAAGCAGGATGTTCTTCCCCATAACTGACCCCAATAACTCCTATTGTAGTTCAGGTTGACATCCTTTGAGATCTATTAATATGGTCCATGGAGAAAAAGAAGAGCTAGTTACTCTCTTATGGACAGTCCTCATTCGGGCACTGAAAAATCCTGACTAAATAACTCTATCAGCCTTCTCCCAGATTTAATCATTTCAGGTCTTGTAACCTTTATTAATCAGCCCTATTTTTCAAGGCTTTGTTCATTTTTCATCATTAGTTACACCGTTGCATAAAGATCAGGGCATAAACCCTTTGAAAGAGTGAAAAACTCAAATAATTCATTCCAACAAATGAAATGCTAATGCTGTTGCTATGCAGCAGCGCTGGGTTCATTAGATGCCTTTGCTAGTTGTACCATCTGCAGTTCTCCTCCTTTTATCCCACCAGCTTTGGAACATTTTAAAGGGTGGAATGTGTCATAACCCATTTATTGTGACTAAATACCACATCACATCTCTGTTTTCTATAAGACAAAACAAAGCTTGTCGCAATTGGACTAATAGCTCTTAATGAGGATTATGTTCTTTACGATTTTTTAAAACATTCTTCTAAGAGACACATTTTCAATTGAGTAACTGTTTAATTAATGACTACAAAGCAATTTGGTGATACACGAATAGCATTTAGCACACATTCTAAATAATCATGACTGCTATTCTGGGCCAAATGCACTGAATTTTCATGGTAAGAGGCATGTCAATAAAATAATTTCTGGTAAGCTTCATCAAGACTCTGGGAAAACCTGTAACATATAGCAAACAGGTAAGTTTGCCCTTTCACACTCTTATTACCCACCTATGTGTTCTCTACTCACCTCCTGAACTGTGCCCTCCAACCTATAATAGGTATTCAGAGTTTTCCTGCCCCTTCTGGGTGTCAGGACTCCTCCAACTGTACCATCTGTGTCCACCCTATCACCACCCCATGACTGATACTGTCTCCTCTGGGACAGCGACTCAGATATTTGCCAAAATCTACCTTTCCTATAATCTTTTCCCCAAAGGCTCTTCCCTGCCAGGTGTTGAATAACTAGTCCAATAAATTCACCTGCTCCAATGACTTTTAAATTCTTTAGGTGAAAATACTATAATCTGAGAGAGTAATTTTTTTGTTTTTGTTTTTTAAAGGTTTGCTATAATTATTTTAATAAAATATTTCCCTGGAAGACATCTTTCCCAGAAACCTTTTAGCATTCTATCACACAAATGATGATTGTTTGGAGGGATCCAGATCAAAGTTCATTCAGAGCAAAGATTCTCTATGAATAATAAGTAATATAAATAAAAAATGACCACTTCAATTTTTTCTATTTCCATTCATTTTGCCAAGCCACTTATTCAATAGCTACCTAAAGTTTATAACTAGGCATTTGCTCAAACTTCTCCACCTGATAAGGTGACTAAGTTCTGTCAAAACTTTCCCCGGTGGTATATGCCCAAAGAAATGGTACTGGTCCATCTTATCCAGTTAAATCAAAATTTCCCTTTAAACTTAGGGCTTTATAACTGATGGCTTCCAAATTGTATGTTTAGCAAATATAAAAGAATCCCTCTTCAGTGGTCTGCTGGAGCAGGCTGGCATCAACTGGTAACAGGTGATTGTAAGCACCTCTGAGAGAGTAATTTAATGGTGGGGGGGTATCCTTTGACCATTAAAAGGAATATTGGGTGCTAGGTTTTTTAAAACTCGTCTCATGAATCCACAAATTTATCCTCATTTCCATCTTTTCCATAGCTTCCTCACACACTATAGGTATTACCTTAGCACTGTCCAGAGTGACCTTACATATGGATAGGTAAATTTCCTCTTCCTTCAGTTGAATGTACTGTATTATTTATTCATTAACATTGAAGTCACAGCCAACACACTTTAACTCATGCCTTAACAAAGCTATCTAACACACCTATTTTCTTGGTAAGGTACATCACAGCCTTCTTGCACATAGGAACACGAGGCAACACTTCAGCATTATGTTTAGGGCCATTTTAAACAGCAAAACACACATCAAAAAACACACAAAAACATGATAAAACTTGCCTCCAAACAGACTACCAAAAGGACACTTGTTTATTTTATGAGAGCTGAAACAGGAAGGTAGAGTACTGCCTTGCTCAGCCTCAGCTAAGAGGAACAGGCACATTGGGCAACTCACATTATTTGCAGTTCTACAACCTCAAAGCCTCACAAGCGTTGATTTTGGGGGTAATATGCATCAAAAATAACAAAATGTTTAGGTATAATTTTAACTAAGTAGGTGAAAGATCTGTACACCAAAAACTATGAAACATTGATGGGATAAATTAAAGTAGACACAAATATACGGAAAGGTATTCAGTGTGCATGGAATAAAAGATTTAATATTGTTAAAACGTCCATACTACCCAAAGTGATCTACAGAGCCAAGGTAATTCCTATCAAAATTCCAAGGGCATTTTTCACAGAAATAGAAAAATCAATCCTCAAGTAATCTTGACCAAGAAGAACAAAATGGAAGGCATTATATTTCCTGATTCAAATTATATTAGAAAGCTACAGAAATCAAAACAATATGGTACTGGCATACAAACAGACATAAAGACAGATGGAACAGAAATAGAGAGCCCAGAATTAAACCTATGCATATTTGGTCAACTAATTTTTGACAAGAGTGCCAAGAATGCACAATGAGGAAAGGATAATGTCTTCATCAAATGGTACTGGGAAAACCGGATATCCACATGAAAAGAATGAAATGGACCCTTATCTTACACTATACACAAAAATCAACCCAAAATGGATCAAAGACTTAAAACCTGAAACCATGAAACTTCTAGAATAAAACATAGGGGTAAAGCTCTTTGATACTGGTTTTGACAAAGATTTTTTTGGATATGTCACAAAAGGCACAGGAGACAAAAGCAAAAAAAAAAAATTGGGATTACATCAAACTAAAAAGCTTCTGCACACCAAAGGAAACAATCAACAAAATGAACAGGTAACCCATGGAATGGAAGAACTATTTGCAAACCATATATCTGATAAGAGGTTAATATCCAAACCACACAAGGAACTCATGAAACTCAACGCAAAAGACATATAAATAATCTGATTTTAAAATGGACAAAAGACCTGAATAGACATTTCTCCAAAGAATACATAAAAAGGCCAAGAAGTATACAAAAAGGTGCTCAATATCAGTAATCATCAGGGAAATGTAAATCAAAACCGTAATAAGGTGTCAAGATGTTAAGATGGCCATTATTTTTTAAAAACACAAGAGATGACAAGTGTTGGCAAGGATATAGGAAAAAGGGAACTCTTAGACACTATTGGTAGAAATGTAAATTGGTACAGCCATTATGGAAAATAGTATGCAGTTGCCTCAATAATTTAAAAATAGGAATATTGTATGGTCCAGCAACCTCACTTCTGGATATATATCCAAAGGAATTGAAAGCAGGGTCTTGAAGAGAGATCTACACTCCCATGTTCTTTGCAGCATTATTCACAATAGCCAAGATATGGAAACAACCTAAGGGTCCATCAGTGGATGAATAAAGAAGATGCAGTATATATATGAAATAGAATATTATTCAGTCATGAGAAAGAAAGGAATATTGCCACCTTCAAAAACATGGGTGAATGTGGAGGGCATTATTTTAAGTGAAATAAACCAGACAGAAATAATGTATGATCTCACTTATATATGGAATCTAAAAGAGAGACTCATAGAAGCAGAGGGTAGAATCAGGGGTTACCAGGGGCTGGGGCAAACGAGCAATGGGGAGGTGAAGGTTGAAGGGTAGGAAGTTTCAGCTATACAAGTTCTGGAGATCTACCATACAGCACAGTGCCTATAGCTAACAATGTTGTACTGTATACTTAAAGTTGCTAAGAGGGTAGATCTTACGTTAAGTGTTCTCACAAAACAACAATAATACAGAGGGCAGGAGGAAACTTTGGGAGGTGATAGATATGATAGATACCTTGATGGTCTCGATGGTAGTGATGATATCACAGGTGTATACTCATCTCCAAACTCATCTAGATGTATATATTAAATACGGACAGCTTTTTATATGTTAATCATACCTCAAAAATGGTTTAAAAAAGAAACACCTTTAGTGAATAAATGAGTTTGGAAATTCAGAACCCATGAATAATGAGGACTGACTGCATTATCTTCATTGAATGGATGAAGAAACAGAGGTAGACAGGGTAAGTAATTTGCTTAACTTTCTGGATCCAAATCCTATGTATAAACTATTACGTCACAGCATTTTCCATATGACTTTTGCACTTTCCTATTGAGTGATATCTTTTGTCTGGTTTTGGTAAAAAGTGAAAACAAACATTGGATATCCCCAATTTATGTACCATGGAACACTGATTTCTTCACTTAGAGATGCATTCTATGCCCATCCTTCTCTACATGACAGAGGAAATCTGTCTTCTGATGAATCTAAACTGCTAAAATTCAGAATTGGTATTGAAATGAATTAGAGGGTTTGGAGTCACAACTTTGGTTTTTAAATCAGCTCCTCTCTATACTAGCTGTGTGACCCAAACACTCTCATTATCCTCTGTAAAACAGTAATTGTAATGCTAATTTCATAGGACCATCCTCAGAATTAAATGAGATAATATAAGGAATCTAGCTCATAGCAAGTGCTTGAAAATTAGCATGTATACTCTTCAGTATTTACTTTTTGGGAAGCTCCCAGAACCTGTTCTATAAAAGGACTTTTTTTTTTTTTTACATCTTTATTGGAGTATAATTGCTTTACAATGGTGTGTTAGTTTCTGCTTTATAACAAAGTGAATCAGTTATACATATACATATGTTCCCATATCTCTTCCCTCTTACATCTCCCTCCCTCCCACACTCCCTATCCCACCCCTCTAGGTGGTCACAAACCACCGAGCTGATCTTCCTGTGCTATGCGGCTGCTTCCCACTAGCTATCTATTTTACGTTTGGTAGTGGATATATGTCCATGTCACTCTGACTTTGTCACAGCTTCCCCTTCCCCTTCCCCATATCCTCAAATACATTCTCTAGTAGGTCTGTGTCTTTATTTCTGTCTTACCCCTAGGTTCTTCATGACCTTTTTTTTTTTTCCTTAGATTCCATATATATGTGTTAGCATACAGTATTTGTTTTTCTCTTTCTGACTTACTTCACTCTGTATGACAGACTCTAGGTCCATCCACCTCACTACAAATATCTCAATTTCATTTCTTTTTATGGCTGAGTAATATTCCATTGTATATATGTGCCACATCTTCTTTATCTATTCATCCAATGATGGGCACTTAGGTTGTTTCCATCTCTGGGCTATTGTAAATAGAGCTGCAATGAACATTTTGGTACATGACTCTTTTTGAATTATGGTTTTCTCAGGGTATATGCCCAGTAGTGGGATTGCTGGGTCATATGGTAGTTCTATTTGTAGTTTTTTAAGGAACCTCCATACTGTTCTCCATAGTGGCTGTACCAATTCATATTCCCACCAGCAGTGCAAGAGTGTTCCCTTTCACTTGGATTCCACACACAGGTTCTTAAAAATCAAAAGCAGAAACAACTGTCCATGACTACAAGAACAGCCACACTGCCTTGCCCTGCAAAAATCTAGAGCTCAATTCTAGCTGTCAAGGGTAATATAGATGTGATACGTATATAGTGGCTCAAAGGTGGAGATTCCAATATTCCATCATCAAACAGAGCTTGAAAATGAACCCAACCCCACTTAGGATTAAAGCTAAGTCTGCCGTGAAAAGTTGTTTCCAAACTTCCACCTCTTTAAAAAACGCTTGTGTTTTGATTTTCAATTCTAGTTCAGAAATCACTCCATCTGCTCTGACCAATCAGAATGCACAAGAAGCACTGAATTTAGTTTATTTATATATATAATACCAGAGGATGTGTTAATGTAAAAATGAAATAAGGTTCGAAATAATGCAAGGGAAAAGATGGAAAGATTTCATGAATACTTCTCTAAACCCAGAGGGTTTGGGGGAGATGAGAGACTCAAGGACCTTGAAAAGAAAGGTAACAACAGCCTCTTAATGTGATGCCTAAGAAATTTTTACTTCTTGGCAGGCAACGTTAAAAATAACAACAATTATGCTGGTTTAAAGTACAAACCAACTAGACAAGGAAAGATACCCACATTGGCTGCTTTACCCACATCTTCTGCATAATGGAAAGATCATAAGGAGTAAGACGTGGATTTGAATTGCCACTCCGTTATTTATTATGTGACACAGGCAAGTTATTTGACCTCACTGAGCCCAAGGTTTTATTTATAAAACTGATGGGAATAATATCAGTTGCACAGCATTTTTGCAAAGGTTAAAATTAGAGGGACTTCCCTGGCAGTTCAGTGGTTAGAACTCCATGCTTCCACTGCAGGGGTCTCAGGTTCAATCCCTGGTTGGGAAACTAATATTCTGCAAGCTGCACAGCATGGCCAAAAAGAAAAAATTAGAACATACGTGTGATACTGAGTGATGTAAGTCAGAGAAGGACAAATAACGTATGACACTGCTTATATGTGGAATCTAAAAAAAATGGTACAAATGAACTTATCTACAAAACAGAAATAGAGTCACAGGTGTAGAAAACAATCTTATGTTGACTAAGGGGGGAAGGGGGGAGGGGGAAGTTGGGAGATTGGGACAGACACATATACACTACTATATATAAAACAGATAACTAATAAGGACCTCCTGTATAGCACAGGGAACTCTACTCAAAACTCTGTAATGACCTATATGGGAAAAGAATCTAAAAAAACAGTGGGTATGTGAATATGTATAACTGATTCACTTTGCTTTACTCAGGAAACTAACACAAAATTGTAAATCAACTATATGCCAAAAAATTTTTTTAAAAAACAGAAATTTACATGTGAAATTTCCCACCACAGAGGTCTTAATAAATCTTAATTGTGTTCTTTCTAAAATGAAGAATTGTTGACTGTCAATATACATTTGAAAAAGATCTACAATAACAAACCAAAACCAATTAAGAAATGGTAATAGGAACATACATATCAATAGTTACCTTAAAGGTAAATGGGTTAAGTGCTTCAACCAAAAGATATAGATTGGCTGAACGGATACAAAATCAAGACCCATATATATGCTGTCTACAAGAGACCAACTTAAGACCTAGGGACACATACCGACTGAAAGTAAGGGGAGGGAAACAGATATTCCAAGCAAATGGAATTCAAAAGAAAGCTGGAGTAGCAATTCTCATATCAAAAAAAATAGACTTTAAAATAAACACTACTACAAGAGACAAAGAAGGACACTACATAATGATCAAGGGATCAATCTGAGAAGAAGATATAGCAATTGTAAATATTTATGCACCCAACATAGGAGCACCTCAATACATAAGGCAAATGCTAACAGCCATAAAAAGGGAAACCGACAGTAACATAATCATAGGAGGGGACTTAAACATCCCACTTCCACCAATGGACAGATCATCCAAAATGAGAATAAATAAGAAAACACAAGCTTTAAAAGATACATTAAAAAAGATGGACTCAATTGATATTTATAGGACATTCAATCCAAAAAAAACCAAAATGAACTTTTTTCTCAAGTGCTCATGGAACATTCTCCAGGATAGATAATAACTTGGGTCACAAATCAAGCCTTGGTAAATGTAGAAAACTGAAACCATATCAAGTATCTTTTCCAACCACAATGCTATGAGACTAGATATCAATTACAGGGGAAAAAAACTGTAAAAAATACAAACACATGGAACCTAGACAATACATTACTAAAAAACCAAGAGATCACTGAAGAAATCAAAGAGGAAATTTTAAAAAACCTAGAAACAAACGACAGTGAAAACACGACAACCCAAAACCTATGGGATGCAGCAAAAGCAGCTCTAAGAGGGAAGTTTACAGCAATACAATCCTACCTCAAGAAACAAGAAACATCTCAAATAAACAACCTAACCTTATGTCTAAAGCAATTAGAGACAGGAGAACAAAAAAACCCCAAAGTTAGCAGAAGAAAAGAAATCATAAAGATCAGATTAGAAATAAATGAAAAAGAAATGAAGGAAAGAACGGCAAAGATCAATAAAACTAAAAGCTTCTTTGAGAAGATAAAATTGATAAACCATTAGCCAGACTTATCAAGAAAAAAAGAGAGAAGACTCAAATGAATGGAACTAGAAATGAAATGAAAAAGGAGAAGTAACAACTAACACTGCAGAGATACAAAGGATGATGAGAGATTACTACAAGCAACTATATGACAATAAAAAGGACAACCTGGAAGAAATGGAAAACTTCTTAGAAAAGCACAACCTTCTCAGACGGAACCAGGAAGAAACAGAAAATATAAACACACCAATCACAAGCACAGAAATTGAGACTGTGATTAAATATCTTCCAACAAACAAAAGCCCAGGACCAGATGGCTTCACAGGTGAATTCTATCAAACACTTAGGGAAGAGCTAACACCTATCCTTCTCAAACTCTTCCAAAATACAGCAGAGGGAGGAACACTCCCTAACTCATTCTACGAGGCCACTATCCCCCTGATACCAAAACCAGATAAAGATGTCACAAAGAAAACGACAGGCCAATATCAGTGAACATAGATGCAAAAATGTTCAACAAAATACTAGCAAACAGAATCCAACAGCACATTAAAAGGATAATACACTATGATCAAGGGGGGTTTAATCCCAGGAATGCAAGGATTCTTCATTATACGGAAATCAATCAATGTGATAAACCATATTAACAAACTGAAGGATAAAAACCATATGATCATCTCAATAGATGCAGAAAAAGCTACTGACAAAAGCTATCGACCCTCCAGAAATCAGGCATAGAGGGGACTTACCTCAACATAATAGAGGCCATATATGACAAACCCATAGCCAACATCATTCTCAATGGTGAAAAACTGAAAACATTTCCTCTAAGATCAGGAGCTGCCCCAAGGCAACCTACATGCAGAGGCAGGGCCAAATCCAAAGCTGAACCCCAGGAGCTATGCGAACAAAGAAGAGAAAGGGAAATCTCTCCCAGCAGCCTCAGGAGCAGCAGATTAAATCCCCACAATCAACGTGATGTACCTGCATCTGTGGAATACCTGAGTAGACAACGAATCATCCCAAAATTGAGGAGGTGGACTTTGGGAACAACTGTAGACTTGGGGTTTGCTTTCTGCAAATAATTTGTTTCTGGTTTTATGTTTACCTTAGTTTAGTATTTAGAGTTTATTATCACTGGTAGATTTGTTAATTGATTTGGTTGCTCTCTTCCTTTTTTTAAATAAATATATATATATATATATATATATATATCTTTTTCCTTTTTCTCTTTTTGTGAGTGTGTATGCTTATGCTTCTTTGTGTGATTTTGTCTGTATAGCTTTGTTTTTACCATCTGTCCTAGGGTTCTCTCTCTCCGTTTTTTTTGGTTGTTTGTTTTCTTAGTATAGTTTTTAGTGCTTCTCTTATCATTGGTGGATATGTTTTTTGGTTTGGTTGCTCTCTTCTTTCTTTACTTTTTTATTACTTTTTAATTTTTAATAATTGTTTTTTATTTTAATAACTTCATTATTTTTCATTTTCTATCTTTCTTTCTTTTTTTCTCCCTTTTCCTCTGAGCCGAGTAGCTGAGAGAGTCTTTGTGCTCCTGTGAGTGTGAGGCCTGTGCCTCTGATGTGGGAGAGCTGAGTTCAGGACATTGGTACACCAGAGATCTCATGGCTCCACATATATCACATGGCAAAAGCTCTCCCAGAGATCTCCATCTCCACACTAAGACCCAGCTCCACTCAACGACCAGCAAGCTACAGTGCTGGACACTCTATGCCAAACAACTAGCAAGACAGGAATACAAACCAACCCATTAGCAGACAGGCTGCTTAAAATCATACTAAGTTCACAGACACCCCAAAGCATACCACCACATGTGGTCCTGCCCACCACAAAGATGAGATCCAGCCTCACCCACCAGAACACAGACACCAGTCACCTCCACCAGGAAGCCTACACAACCCACAGAACCAACCTCAGCCACTGGGGGCAGACACCAAAAACAACGGGAAATATGAACCTGCCATCTGTGATAAGGAGACCTAAGTTAAGCAAAATGAGAAGACAGAGAAACACCCAGCAGATGAATAAGCAAGGCAAAACCCACCAGACCAAACAAATGAAGAGGAAATAGGCAGTCTACCTGAAAAAGAATTCAGAGTAATGATAGTAAAGTTGATCCATAATCGGGAAACAGACGGAGAAAATACGAGAAACGTTTAGCAAGGACTTAGAAGAACTAAAGAGCAAACAAACAATGATGAACAACACAATAAATGAAATTAAAAATTCTCTAGAAGGAATCAATAGCAGAATAACTGAGGCAGAAGAACGGATAAGTGACCTGGAAGATAAAATACTGGAAATAACTACCACAGGGCAGAATAAAGAAAAAAGAATGAAAAGAATTGAGAACAGTCTCAGAGACCTCTGGGACAACATTAAACACACCAACATTTGAATTATAGGGGTTCCAGAAGACGAAGAGAAAAAGAAAGGGACTGAGAAAATATGTGAAGAGATTATAGTTGAAAACGTCCCTAATATGGGAAAGGAAATAGTCAATCAAGTCCAGGAAGCACAGAGAGTCCCATACAGGATAAATCCAGGAGAAACACACCAAGACACATATTAATCAAACTATCAAAAATTAAATACAAAGAAAAAATATTAAAAGCAGCAAGGGAAAAACAACAAATAACACACAAGGGAATCCCCATTAGGTTAACAGCTGATCCTTCAGCAGAAACTCTGCAAGACAGAAGGGAGTGGCAGGACATACTTAAAGTGATGAAAGGGAAAAACCTACAACCAAGATTACTCTACCCAGCAAGGATCTCATTCAGACTCGATGGAGAAATTAAAACCTTTACAGACAAGCAAAAGTTAAGAGAATTCAGCACCACCAAACCAGCTTTACAACAAATGCTAAAAGAAATTCTCTAGGCAGGAAACACAAGAGAAGTAAAAGAACTACAATAACAAACCCAAAACAATTAAGAAAATGGTAATAGGAACATACATATGGATAACCACGATAAATGTAAATGGATTAAATGCTCCAACCAAAAGACATAGACTGGCTGAATGGATATAAAAACAAGACCCAGGGCTTCCCTGGTGGCGCAGTGGTTGAAAGTCTGCCTGCTGATGGGGGGGACACGGGTTCATGCCCCGGTCCAGAAAGATCCCACATGCCGTGGAGTGGCTAGGCCCATGAGCCATGGCCACTGAGCCTATGCATCCGGAGCCTGTGATCCGCAATGGGAGAGGCCACAACAGTGAGAGGCCCATGTACCTGAAAAAGAAAAAACAAAAAAAAACAAGACCCATATATATGGTGTTTACGAGAGACCCACTTCAGATCTAGGGACACATACAGACTGAAAGTCAGGGGATGGAAAAAGATATTCCATGCAAATGGAAATCATAAGAAAGATGGCGCTTCCCTGGTGGCGCAGTGGTTGAGAGTCCACCTGCCGATGCAGGGGACGCGGGTTCGTGCCCCTGTCCGGGAAGATCCCACATGCTGTGGAGCGACTGGGCCTGTGAGCCATGGCCGCTGGGCCTGCGCGTCCGGAGCCTGTGCTCTGCAACGGGAGAGGCCACAAAAGTGAGAGGCCTGCGTACTGCAAAAAAAAAAAAAAAAAAAAAAAAAAGATGGAGTAGCAATTCTGCTGTCAGACAAAATAGACTTTAAAATAAAGACGATTACAAGAGACAAAGAAGGACACTACATAATGATCAAGGGATCAATCCAAGAAGAAGTTATAACAATTATAAATACATAAGGCAAATGTTAACAGCCATAAAAGGGGAAATCAAGAGTAACACACTCATAGTAGGGGACGTTAACACCCCACTTTCATCAATGCACAGATCACCCAAAATGAAAATAAGGAAACACAAGCTTTAAATGATACATTAAAAAAGATGGACTTAATTGATATTTATAGGACGTTCCAACAAAAAACAACAGAATACACTTTCTTCTCAACAACTCGTGGAACATTTTCTAGGATAGATCATATCTTGGGTCACAAATCAAGCCTTGGTAATGTAAGAAAATTGAAACTGTATCAAGTATCTTCTCTGACCACAATGCTATGAGACTAGATATCAATTACAGGAAAAAAAAACTGTAAAAAATACAAACACATGGAACCTAGACAATACATTACCAAATTAGCAACAGGTCACTGAAGATATCAAGGCGGAAATCCAAAAATACCTAGAAACAAATGACAATGAAAACACGAAAACCCAAAACTTACAGGATGCAACAAAAGCATTTCCAAGAAGGAATTTATAGCAATACAATCCTACCTCAAGCAACAGGAAACATCTGAAATAAACAACCTTACCTTACACCTAAAGCAACTAGAGACAGAAGAAAAAAGAAAACCCAAAGTTAGCAGAAAGAAAGAAATCATAAAGATCAGATCAAAATAAATGAAAAAAAATGAAGGAAACAATAGCAAAGATCAATAAAACTAAAAGCTGGCTTCTTGAGGAGTTAAACAAAATTGATAAACCATTAGCCAGACCCGTCAAGAAAAAAAAGGGAGAAGAGTCAAATCAATAGAATTAGAACTGAAAAAGGAGAAGTAACAACTGATACTGCAGAAACACAAAGGATCATGAGAGATTACTACAAGCAATTATATGACAATAAAATGGACATCCGTAAAGAAATGGAACCTTCTGAAACTGAACCAGGAAGAAATAGAAAATATAAACAGACCAATCACAAGTACCGAAATTTAGATTGTGATTAAAAATCTTCCAACAAACAAAAGCCCAGGACCAGATGGCTTCACAGGCAAATTCTATCAAACATTTAGAGAAGAGCTAACACCTATCCTTCTCAAACTCTCCCAAAATATAGCAGAGGGAGGAACACTCCCAAACTCATTCTACGAGGTCACCATCACCCTAATACTAAAACCAGACAAAGACGTCACAAAGAAAGAAAAATACAGGCCAATATCTCTGATGAACATAGATGCAAAAATGCTCAACGAAATACTAGCAAACAGAATCCAACAGCACATTAAAAGGATCATACACCATGGTCAAAGGGGGTTTATCCCAGGAAAGCAAGGGTTCTTCAATATATGCAAATCAATCAATGGGATAAACCATATTAACAAATTGAAGGAGAAAACCATATGATCACCTCAATAAACGCAGAAAAAGCTTTCAACAAAATTCAACACCCATTTATGATAAAAACCCTCCAGAAAGTAGGCATGGAGGGAACTTACCTCAACATCATAGAGGCTATACATGACAAACCCACAGCCAACACTGTTCTCAATGGTGCAAAACTGAAAACATTTCCTCTAAGATCAGGAGCAAGACAAGGTTGCTCCTCTTACCACTATTATTCAACATAGTTTTGGAAGTTTTAGCCACAGCCATCAGAGAAGAAAAAGAAATGAAAGGAATCCAAATCAGAAAAGAAGTAAAGCTGTCACTGTTTGCAGATGACATGATACTATACATAGAGTATCCTAAAGACTCTACCAGTTTGAGAGTCTTCCTGCCGATGCCGGGGACACGGGTTCGTGCCCCAGTCCGGGAAGATCTCACATGCCACGGAGCAGCTAGGCCTGTGAGCCGTGGCTGCTGAGCCTGCGCTTCCGGAGCCTGTGCTCCGCAACAGGAGAGGCCACAACAGTTAGAGGCCTGCGATCCACAAAAAAAAGAAAAAAAAAAAAAAGACTCTACCAGAAAACTACTAGAGCTAATTAATGAATTTGGTAAAGTAGCAGGATACAAAATTAATGCACAGAAATCTCTTGCATTCCTATACACTACTGATGAAAAATCTGAAAGACAAATTAAGGAAACAGTCCCATTTACCACTGCAACAAAAAGAATAAAATACCTAGGAATAAACCTACCTAAGGAGACAAAAAACCTGTATGCAGAAAACTATAAGACACTGATGAAAGAAATTAAAGATGATACAAAGAGATGGAGAGATATACCATGTTCTTGGAGAGATATACCATGCTCTTCAATTGGAAGAGTCAACATTGTGAAAATGACTAAAGCAATGTACAGATTCAATGCAATCCCTATCAAACTACCAATAGCATTTTTCACAGAACTAGAATAAGAAATTTCACAATTTGTATGGAAACACAAAAGACCCTGAATAGCCAAAGCAATCTTGAGAAAGAAAAACAGAGCTGGAGGAATCAGGCTCCCGGTCTTCAGACTATACTACAAAGCTATAGTAATCAAGACAGTGTGTACCGGCACAAAAACAGAAATATAGATCAATGGAACAGGATAGAAAGCCCAGAGATAAGCCCACACACACATGGTCACCTTATTTTGGATAAAGGAGGCAAGAATATACAATGGAGAAAAGACAGTCTCTTCAATAAGTGATGCTGGGAAAACTGGACAGCTACATGTAAAAGAATGAAATTAGAACATTCCCTGACACCATACACAAAAATAAACTCAAAATGGATTAAAGGCCTAAATGTAAGGCCGGTTACTCTAAAACTCATAGAGGAAAACATAGGAAGAACACTCTTTGACATAAATCACAGTAAGATCCTTTTTGACCCACCTCCTAGAGAAATGGAAATATAAACAAATGGGACATAATGAAACTTAAAATCTTTTGCACAGCAAAGGAAAACATAAACAACATGAAAAGACAACCCTCAGAATGGGAGAAAATATTTGCCAATGAAGCAACTGACAAAGGGTTAATCTCCAAAGGTACAAGCAGTTCATGCAGCTCAATATCAAAAAAACAAACAACCCAATCCAAAAATGGGCAGAAGACCTACATAGACATTTCTTCAAAGAAAATATACAGATTGGCAACAAGCACATGAAAGGATGCTTAACATCACTAATCATCAGAGAAATGCAAATCAAAACTACAATGAGGTATCACCTCACACTGGTCAGAATGGCCATCATCAAAACATCTACAAACATTGCATGCTGGAAAGGGTGTGGAGAAAAGATAACCCTCTTGCACCGTTGGTGGGAATGTAAATTGATACAGCCACTATGGAGAACAGTATGGAGGTTCCTTAAAAAACAAAAAATAGAACTACCATGTGACACAGCAATCCCACTACTGGGCATATACCCTGAGAAAACCATAGTTCAAAAAGAGTCATGTACCACAAAGTTCATTGCAGCTCTATTTACAATAGCCAGGACATGGAAGCAGCCTAAGTGTCCATCGGAGATGAATGGATAAAGAAGACATGGCACATATATACAATGGAATATTACTCAGCCATAAAAGAAAACGAAATTGATTTATTTGTAGTGAGGTGGATGGACCTATAGTCTGTCATACAGAGTGAAGTAAGTCAGAAAGAGAAAAACAAATACCGTATGCTAACACATATATATATACGGAATCTGAAAAAAAAAATGGTTCTGAAAATCCTGGGGGCAGGACAGGCATAAAGACACAGACGTAGATAATGGACTTGAGGACACGGGGAGGGGGAAGGGTAAGCTGGGTCGAAGTGAGAGAGTGGCATGGACATATATACACTACCAAGTGTAAAACAGATAGCTATTGGGAAGCATTCGCATAGCACAGGGAGATCAGCTAGGTGCTTTGTGATCCCCTAGAGGGATGGGATAGGGAAGGCGACGCAAGAGGGAGGAGACATGGGGATATATGTATATGTATAGCTGATTCAGTTTGTTATAAAGCAGAGAGTAACACACCATTGTAGAGCAATTATACTCCAATAAAGATGTTAAAAAAGAAAAAACAACGATGTAATCAGGTAAAAAAAAAAAAATCTTTGGTGAAATCACCCAGGCAGTGATCATTTCACCTCAAGTTTCCAATTAGCATTGTGCAGGGGAAACATAACCTACAACTAGTACACAACACAATATTGACCTGTTCTGGGAAAATAAGTCCAGGACTAGACTGATATGAGACACTGAATGGTCCAGGTTATGAATGAATCTCATCCAGAGGTGAACCAAATTTTGCTGAAATATTTTAGTAAATATTTTAGACTTTCTGGGCCACACAGGTCTCAGCTGCAGCTACTCAACTCTGCATTTGTAGCGTGAAAGAACCCATAGACAATTCATAAATTAATAGTGTGGTAGTGTCTCAATAAACCTGTATTTACAAAAACAGGCAATGAGCCAAATTTGGCCTGTGCTGTGTAATTTGTCCATCCCTGAGCTTGGCCATTCTTCCAATACTTTTTTAACAGAAGGAGAAAAAAATAGACAATGATGGTTACTAAGTATCCTGAGCTAGGATACTTGAGATTAGTTATCTCATTTATTCCTCATGGCAGTCTGTAAAGTATATAGTATTATCCCATTTCATGGATGAATTAAGTAAACTTCGAACTCTCTTAAGTGGCTTGATAAGACCACATAAGCAACAAGTCATAAACCTTTGATTTCAAGGTGACTTCAAAACTCATTCTTCCTTCACTAAAATGCACCATCTGCATTTTGCTGTCTACTGAACCTTTGTTGTGAGATATGTAAATTGTGCAAGTTTAAAGGTTTCTTTTATCAGTCAAGAGAGGCCTGGCTGTGCTGTGGTCATAAACTCAGTCATCCCAAGTATCTTAATTGCCACTGTGGGCTATGAAAGGATGTTGAGACCTTCAGGCCAGGCAGTCATATTTTGGTGTGATTCTGAGGGTTTAGTCATTTTCCAGAAAGAGCAGAGACAGTAGGCTGGGTGAAGATAGGGTGGTTCTCACTTATTCTCTTTGTTCATTGCAGGTCAGCAGAGGCCCTGCTTTACATTGTCCTCACTCTGAGACCCAGATGGAGGGAGACCCCACCCACTGGAGTATCACTGGGATCTGTGCCAGGGGGATGGGAATAAAGCAGATGATGTGTACATTGTATAGGTGTCTTCCCAGACTCAGTACACATTACTTCTGCTCACTCTTCATTGGCTAAAGTAAGTCAGATGGTTTTATCTGACTTCAAGGGGACATGTAGCCTGCTATGTCCCAGGATGAAGAAAACTATAAGTATTAATGTAAGTGAACAGCACTGATGACTACCAAGATTTTAGTAGCAAAATTAAGATTTTTGCTAAGTAGATTAAATGTCAAAAGTTTTTATATCTGAAACTATGCCAATGTGTGTGGGAGAAAGCGGAGGTCCAAACGCCTTCAGAACATATTAATGTTAATATCACCTTATGTGTTAATTACAGAAACACTCTTTTCTGGCTCATTTACTCCATTGTGTATTTGGATTCCGAGTACCTTCTCCAAACATTTTGCAGTGGGAAATGAAAGCATTCTACAAAGTATCGCAATATTATTTAATATCTTGTGGATTCTCAAATCAAGGTTTACAGAAAATTTAGGAATGCTAGAAGTCACACTTGATATGACAATAAATATTGTCAATTTTTCTACATGGAAAACAGCATGAAAATAATACAGCCAATTTGGAAACTAATGACAATTAGAAAATTGGAATATGGGTAAACTTGTCTTTTTATATGTATTTGATACAAAGTCAAATTCTGTCCTCGATGACCCTTGTACAATTTTCACCATCAGAACTGGGTCCTTTGTTACTATGTGTAAATGTACCTGATGCTATAGGACCTCAACCCCAAGGACATGAGTGACCGCTAGACAACTAGAGAGTAATTTGCAAGGGCTCTAAAGCCATGACCCTTTCTCACTGGCTGCCACCCAAAGGGGACTGTTTGCATATTATGAGACATGGCTGCATCACAACCATGGCCACTGGATGGCTAAAGGCTTCCAAGGCTTCAGGGCTCAGGCTGATCTCTGCCCCTTCTCTCTGGTGTCTCTTAACACTTAGGAGGGGATGCTCGGGGATACTGAAGACAACAGGGCTTCTTGCCTCCAACCAGAAGCTGAAAAGGAAAGGGCTACATTCTGGGGTTCATGTTTTAGCATGATGGTGTTACATGCACTAATGTCACATTCCCACCTCTTGAGCTTCCCTTTGTACAGGTCAGTAATGCTGAAGGGATCCAGTGTATTCAATGGGGGAAAACGTCTGCAATGATTCCAAGTTGAGTCTATCCGCCTCCCCCTACTGTGGCACAGTATATACCACGGTAGATGTGGACCCAGGGTGTTGGTCAGAAATTGTGGAATCTTTTAAAATCAATGGTACTTTTGACTAAGGAGTTGTCTAGTTTTTTAGGAAGGTTAAATATCTTCTAGTCAGTTTAAGAATCCTAGTAAATGAGTTAAGCTTATGGCCTTGGACATACTCTTGATCCTTAGGCAATTTCACCATCTGTCTTTTATTTTCTGTCAATGTAGTAAAGTCCATGGAAATCTGTCTTACTGTAACATTAAAAGGCTAAATAAACAAATTTTAGTTAATTTTCTGTTGTTTCTTGGCCAAAAAAATCATAATCCCGAAAATCATAGCACCATAAGAAATGCCATGTTGGGTCAGACAGACCAGTGGTGCAGCCAGACAGCATCTTATCCTTGCCTGTGATTCTAACCAATATTTTTTTGAGGAGAGTGTAGGGTAATCACCCTTATTAGGTCAATCTCACACGTACCGACATTGGTACGTGGGCCTCTCACTGTTGTGGCCTCTCCTGTTGCAGAGCACAGGCTCCGGATGCACAGGCTCAGCGGCCATGGCTCACGGGCCCAGCCACTCCGCGGCATGTGGGATCTTCCCGGACTGGGGCACGAACCCGTGTCCCCCGCATCGGCAGGCGGACTCCCAACCACTGCGCCACCAGGGAAGCCCCCGTACTGACATTTTTTTAACGTAAGAAGGTTTCATTAGTATCTACTTCTGAAATCACTTTATGGATACATAAAAGTGGAAAGAGTTTTATCTGAATACTCCTGAATGGGACTTCCCTGGCGGTCCGCTGGTTAAGACTCCGTGCTTCCACTGCGGGGTATGTGTGTAGAGGCACGGGTTTGATCCCTGGCTGGGGAACTAAGATCCCACATGCCGCATGGCATGGTTGAAAACTAACTAAATATAAATAAAAATATTAAATTCTCCTGAAATATTTTTTCATTTTATAAGTCATTATCTTTTACAAGATAAAACTTATTTGACCTCTAATTCTCTTGGAAAAAGGAAGAAGGGTCTTTTGAGTTGGCAAGTCAATATTGTATTTTCTCTAGGTTCATGTCTCTCCCTTCTCCCCCTGGTCTGTGCCCTGGGGGGCTGACCTTTATAAACTACATCAACTACCCTTGCTTACATTCTGACTTCTATTAGGTTTTAGCCAATGGTAGGCACTGACAGGAAATCAGAGTGTAGGATGAGAAAAAGGTCGAGGGATTTATTTCCCTTGCTCCCTCTCTCTGTGGTCTGAGGTTGGCATAGGCTCTATTTCTCTATCAAAGACCACAGCTCCTGCTGGACAGCCCTCTCTACAGCATCAGATCTCACTGAGTTCCAGCAGCTGCTCCCACATCTCCCCTCTTCAGTCCCCGGATAAATTTCCCTCTGTTACTTGTCCCTAGGTGCTTCATCAACCTGCTTTGTTACTCTTAACAATAACCTTTTGCAAAGAGTCGCTTTCATTAGCTCTCTTCAACTGCCGTTTTCAAATGAGCCATCTGTTCCCTGCTAGGTTCCTGACTGATACAGGATGCTTTGTACCTTTTGTCTCGATGCTCTGTTGCTTCTGGTGGTTTCAGAGAGACTGAGTGACTCTCATGGAGCTAGAATGGCCTTATATTCTAAGGACTGATTTTGTTGAGTTCCACAAAGAATTTGCTGGTGGGAACAATTGATAGGGTTTTTTTCTCCTCTGTACCTTTAGAAGAAACATATATAGTACCTTCCTAGATGCCAAAGAGGAAGTTGAACTGAATATACCTGTGGACAGTGTATTAGTTTCCTATGGCTGCTGTAACAAACTACCACAAACTTAAGTGACTTAAAACAACATGAACCTATCACAAAACACAAACAGACACACTGGTGGTTGCCAAGGGGGAGTGTGGGAGGGAGAGGGATGGACTGGGAGTTTGGGGTTGGTAGAGGCAAACTATTACATTTATTTATTTGTTTGTTTTTATTTAAAATTTTTTTTAATTTTTAAAATTTATTTTTTTATTGCACTTCACTTTATTGCACTTTGCAGATACTGTGGGGTTTTTAAAACATCTTTATTGGAGTATAATTGTTTACAATGGTGTGTTAGTTTCTGCTTTATAACAAAGTGAATCAGCTATACATATACACATATCCCCATATCTCCTCCCTCCTGCGTCTCCCTCCCACCCTCCCTATCCCACCCCCAGGTGGTCACAAAGCACCGAGCTGATCTCCCTGTGCTATGTGGCTGCTTCCCAATAGCTATCTGTTTTACATTTGATAGTGTATATATGTCCATGCAACTCTCTCACTTCACCCAGCTTACCCTTCCCCCTCCCCGTGTCCTCAAGTCCATTCTCTACATCTGTGTCTTTATGCGTGTCCTGCCCCCAGGTTCTTCAGAACCATTTTTTTTCCAGATTCCATATATATATGTGTGTTAGCATATGGTATTTGTTTTTCTCTTTCTCACTTACTTCACTCTGTATGACAGACTCTAGGTCCACCCACCTCACTACAAACAACTCAGTTTCATTTCTTTTTATGGCTGAGCAATATTCCACTGTATATATGTGCTATATTTTCTTTATCCATTCATCTGTCGATGGACACTTAGGTTGCTTCCAAGTCCTGGCTATGGTAAATAGAGCTGCAATGAACATTGTGGTACATGATTCTTTTTGAATTCTGATTTTCTCAGGGTATATGCCCAGCAGTGGGATTGCTGGGTCACAAGGTAGTTCTATTTTTAGTTTTTTCAGGAACCTCCATAATGTTCTCCATAGTGGCTGTATCAATTTACATTCCCACCAACGGTGCAAGACGGTTATCTTTTCTCCACACCCTCTCCAGCACCTATTGTTTGTAGATTTTTTGATGATGGCCATTCTGACCAGTGTGAGGTGATACCTCATTGTAGTTTTGATTTGCATTTCTCTAATGATTAGTGATGTTGAGCATCCTTTCATGTGCTTGTTGCCAATCTGTATATCTTCTTTGAAGAAATGTCTATGTAGGTCTTTTCCCCTTTTTGGATTGGGTTGTTTTTTGATATTGAGCTGCATGAGCTGCTTGTAAATTCTGGAGATTAATCTTTGTCAGTTGCTACATTTGCAAATATTTTATCCCATTCTGAGGGTTGTCTTTTCATGTTGTTTATGGTTTCCTTTGCTGTGCAAAAGCTTTTAACTTTCATTAGGTCCCATTTGTTTATTTTTGTTTTTATTTCCCTTTCTCTTGAAGCTGGGTCAAAAGGGATCTTACTGTGATTTATGTCGAAGAGTGTTCTTCCCATGTTTTCCTCTAGGAGTTTCATAGTGTCCGATCTTACATTTAGGTCTTTAATCCATTTTGAGTTTATTTTTGTGTATGGTGCTAGGGAATGTTCAAATTTTATTCTTTAACATGTAGCTGTCCAGTTTCCCCAGCACCACTTATTGAAGAGGCTGTCTTTTCTCCATTCTATATTCTTGCCTCCTTTATCCAAAATATGGTGACCATGTGTGCATGGGTTTATCTCTGGGCTTTCTAGACTGTTCCATTGATCTATATTTTTGTTTCTGTGCCAGTACCATACTGTCTTGATTACTGTAGCTTTGTAGTATAGTCTGAAGTCCAGGGGCCTGATTCCTCCAGCTCTGTTTTTCTCTCTCAAGATTGCTTTGGGTATTCAGGGTCTTTTGTGTTTCCAGACAAATTGTGAAATTTCTTGTTCTAGTTCTGTGAAAAATGCCATTGGTAGTTTAATACGGATTGCACTGAATCTGCGGACTGCTTTGTGTAGTATAGTCATTTTCACAATGTTGTTTCTTACAACCAAGATAATAGTATATCTCTCCATCTGTTAGTATCATCTTTAATTTCTTTCATCAGTGTCTTATAGCTTACTGCAAACAGGTCTTTTTTCTCCTAGGTAGGTTTATTCCTAGGTATTTTATTCTTTTTGTTGCAGTGGTAAATGGGAATGTTTCCTAATTTCTCTTTCAGATTCTTCATCAATAGTGTATAGGAATGCAAGAGATTTCTGTGCATTAATTTTGTATCCTGCTACTTTACCAAATTCATTGATTAGCTCTAGTAGTTTTCTGGTAGCATCTTTAGGATTCTCTTTGTATAGTACCATGTCATCTGCAAACAGTGACAGCTTTACTTCTTCTTTTCCAATTTGGATTCCTTTTATTTTTTTCTTCTCTGACTGCTGTGGCTAAAACTTCCAAAACTATGTTGAATAAGAGTGGTGAGAGGGGTCAACCTTGTCTTGTTCCTGATCTTAGAGGAAATGGTTTCAGTTTTTCACCATTGAGAATGATGTTGGCTGTGGGTTTGTCATATATGGCCTTTATTATGTTGAGGTAAGTTCCCTCCATGCCTATTTTCTGGAGGGTTTTTATCATTAATGGGTGTAGAATTTTGTCAAAAGCTTTCTCTGCATCTATTGAGATGACCATATGTTTTTATCCTTCAATTTGTTACTACGTTTTATCACATGGATTGATGTGTATACTGAAGAATCCTTGCATTCCTGAGATAAACCCCCCTTGTTCATGGTGTATTATCCTTTTAATGTGCTGTTGGATTCTGTTTGCTAGTATTTTGTTGAGGTTGAGCATTTTTGCAACTATGTTCATCAGTGATATTGGCCTATAGTTTTCTTTCTTTGTGACATCTTTGTCTGGTTGTGGTACCTGGATGATGGTGGCCTCATAGAGTGAGTTTGGGAGTGTTCCTCCCTCTGCTATATTTTGGGAGAGTTTGCGAAGGATAAGTGTTAGCTCTTCTCTAAATGTTTGATAGAATTCGCCTGTGAAGCCATCTGATCCTGGGCTTTTGTTTGTTGGAAGATTTTTAATCAGAATCTCAATTTCAGTGCTTGTGATTGGTCTGTTCATATTTTCTGTTTCTTCTTGGTTCAGTCTCAGAAGGTTGTGCTTTTCTAAGAATTTGTCCATTTCTTCCAGGTTGTCCATTTTATTGGCACAGAGTTGCTTGTAGTAATCTCTAATGATCCTTGGTATTTCTACAGTGTCAGTTGTTATTTCTCCTTTTTCATTTCTAATTCTATTGATTTGAGTCTTCTCCTTTTCTTTCTTGAGTCTGGCTAATGGTTTATTAATTTTGTTTATCATCTCAAAGAACCAGCTTTTAGTTTTATTGATCTTTGCTACTGTTTCCTTCATTTCTTTTTCATTTATTTCTGATCTGATCTTTATGATTTCTTTCCTTCTGCTAACTTTGGGGTTTTTTTGTTCTCCTTTCTCTAATCGCTTTAGGTATAAGTTTAGGTTGTTTATTTGAGATGTTTCTTGTTTCTTGAGGTAGGATTGTATTGCTATAAACTTCCCTATTAGAACTGCTTTTGCTGCACCCCATATGTTTTGGGTTGTCGTGTTTTCAGTGTCATTTGTTTCTAGGTAGTTTTTTATTTCCTCCTTGATTTCTTCAGTGATCTCTTGGTTATTTAGTAGTATATTGTCTGGTTCCATGTGTTTGTATTTTTTCCATTTTTTTTTTCTCTAATTGATGTCTAGTCTCATAGCATTGTGGTCAGAAAAGATACTTGATATGATTTCAATTTTCTTAAATTTACCAAGGCTTGATTTGTGACCCAAGATATGATCTATACTGGAGAATGTTTCATGAGCACTTGTGAAGAAAGTGTATTCTGTTGTTTTTGGATGGAATGTCCTATAAATATCAATTGAGTCCATCTTGTTTAATTTAAAGCCTGTGTCTCCTTACTTATTTTGATTTTGTTTGATCCATCCATTGGTGAAAGTGAGGTGTTAAAGTCCCCTACTATGATTATGTTACTGCTGATTTCCCCTCTTATGGCTGTTAGCATTTGTCTTATGTATTGAGGTGCTTCTCTGTTGGGGGCATAAGTATTTACAATTGTTATATCTTTTTCTTGGATTGATCCCTTGATCATTATGTAGTGTCCTTCTTTGTCTCTTGTAATAGTCTTCATTTTAAAGTCTAATTTGTCTGACAGGAGAATTGCTACTCCAGCTTTCTTTTGATTTCCATTTGCATGGAATATCTTTTTTGCACCCCCTCACTTTCAGTCCATATGTGTCCCTAGGTCTGAAGTGGGTCTCTTGTAGACAGCATATACGTGGGTCTTGTTTATGTATCCATTCAGCCAGTGTACGTCTTTGGGTTGGAGCATTTAATCCATTTACATTTAAGGTAATTATTGATATGTATGTTCCTATTCCCATTTTCTTAATTGTTTTGGGTTTGTTTTTGTAGGTCTTTTCCTTCTATTGTGTTTCCTGCCTAGAAAAGTTCCTTTAGCATTTGTTGTAAAGCTGGTTTGGAGGTGCTGAATTTTCTTAGCTTTTGCTTGTCTGTAAAGGTTTTAATTTCTATGTCAAATCTGAATGAGATCCTTGCTGGGTAGAGTAACCTTGGTTGTAGATTTTTCCCCTTCATCACTTTAAATATGTCCTGCTACTCCCTTCTGGCTTGCAGAGTTTCTGCTGAAAGATCAGCTGGTAACTTTATGGAGATTCCCTTGTATGTTATTTGTTGTTTTTCCCTTGCTGCTTTTAATATTTTTTCTTTGTATTTAATTTTTGATAGTTTGATTAATGTGTGTCTTGGTGTGTTTCTCCTTGGATTTTTCCTGTATGGGACTCTCTGCGCTTCCTGGACTTGATTGACTATTTCCTTTCCCATATGAGGGAAGTTTTCAACTATAGTCTCTTCAAATATTTTCTCAGTCCCTTTCTTTTTCTCTTCTTCTTCTGGGGCCCCTACAATTCGAATGTTGGTGCATTTAATGGTGTCCTAGAGGTCTCTGAAACTGTCCTCAATTCTTTTCATTCTTTTTTCTTTATTCTGCTCTGTGGTAGTTATTTCCAGTATTTTATGTTCCAGGTCTCTTATGTGTTCTTGTGCCTCAGTTATTCTGCTATTAAAGCCTTCTAGAGAAATTTTAATTTCATTTACTGTGTTGTTCATCATTGTTTGTTTGCTCTTTAGTTCTTCTAGGTCCTTGTTAAACGTTTCTTGTATTTTCTCCATTCTATTTCCAAGATTTTGGATCATCTTTACTATCATTATTCTGAATTCTTTTCCAGGTAGACAGTCTAAATTTCCTCTTTATTTTTTTCGTCTGGTGGGGTTTTGCCTTGCTTCTTCATCTGCTGTGTGTTTCTCTGTCTTCTCATTTTGCTTAACTTATTGTGTTTGGGGTCTCTTTTTCACAGGCTGTAGGTTCATAATTCCCATTGTTTTTGGTGTCTGCCCCCAGTGGCTAAGGTTGGTTCAGTGGGTTGTGTAGGCTTTCTCGTGGAGGTGCCTGGTGCCTGTGTTCTGGTGGATGAGGCTGGATCTTGTCTTTCTGTTCATCATGACTGCATCCGGAGGTGTGTTTTGGAGTGTCTGTAACCTTATTATCATTTTAGGCACCCTCTCTGCTAATGAGTGGGGTTTTGTTCCTGTCTTGCTAGTTGTTTCGCAGAGATCTCACGTGCCGTGGGGCTACTGAGCCCACATGCCACCCACATGCCACAACTACTGAGCCTATGTGCCTCAACTAAGACCTGATGCAGCCAAAAAATTAAACAAGTAAAGCAGCAGATGACATGAAAAGTTGACTTTTGCACAAAGGAAAAATGAACTCCTTCTCAACCATTTCTGAGCCTTCCTCCATGTCTCCCCAATCAGGGACCTCCATGAACTAAGACCTTCCACCACAAGTGCTCTACTTTTAAGTGCTTGAGAAATCATTCCACTGCTTCCTACACTACACCGGGAAGCAACCCCTTCCACCCCCTCTGCCAGCAAATGTCTTCTGAGTGTCTATGATATTCCAGGACTTGTTCTACACTCTTTGGAAACTCCAGTAAACAAAACTGACAAAAATCCCTGGCTCCATGAGGCATGCATTCTGGGATGAGGAAATAAATAGCAAACATTATAAGTAAGTCTAATTACGTAGTATATTAGAAGTGATAAGTGCTGTGGAATAAAGTAGAGGAGGGTCAAGAGGATTTACAAGAGCAGGCTGGGGGCTGTGCTTTGACATTTTCAATGGGGTTGTTAGAATAGAGCTCATAGAGAAGACAATATCTCAGCAAGGACTCGAGAGAGGTGGAGAAGCTCACCAAGTGAGAAGCAGGGAAAAGGGCACTCCAGGCAGAGGGAACAGCAAGTGCAAAGGACAGAGGGCAGTGACTTCCCTGGCCGCCCGGTGGTGGACTCAGCACTTCTACTGCAGGGGGGCAGGGGTTCCATCCCTGGTCGGGGACCTAAGGTCCCACAAGTCTCTCAGCCAAAAAGACATACTTCCTACCCTCCAGGAGTTCAAAGCTTAGGGGGAAAACATGCAAATTTAATTTTTTACAAAAAGGCCTGTTCCAGGAACAGCAGGAAGGCCAGCTGTGGCAGAACAGAATGAGCAAGGGTGAGAAAGGCCAGAGATGCATTCACAAAGGCAATGGGGAGGGGCGGACTGGGTCAGGCTTTCACTCTGAGGGAAATGGGGAATTCATGGAGAGTTCTGAGCAGAGGCGTGAGGTCATCTAAGACCATAACGTGTTTGGATTCTGGATGTGTTTTGAAGGTAGAGCCAACAGAATCTCTTGTTGGGTCGGATACAGGGTGTGAGAGAAAGATGAGTTGAAGACGAAACCAAGGTTTTGTCTTGAACACGGGAGGGATGGAGTTCGCATCACCTGGACACGGCAAACTGTGGGCAAAGAGGTTCGTTGAACAATATCAGGCCCGATGCTTTTACTCTGAGGCTGTGTTTCTACACATTGGTATTTCCAGTGCCAAATACAGTGCCTACTAGGTTGGGAGAAAATACACACTGAGTGGACAAATGAGTGAATGGATGATTAAATACAAACCCCACGGGGCAGGCAACCTGAGGTCTTGCTGTTTCCTCAGGTTCTACCCAGGAAGCATTGGGCAAAATCTCTCTTCAGATTCCCAAAAACTATCTGAATTTCTTTCATCCATGTCATACCCATCCAGGAATTTTCAGTCCAGCACAGGGATAGAGTAATGTCCTCATTCTCAGAGACACCTATCCCAACTCTCTTGCTTCTTCTCCAACTATCTTCTTCCATCCTACAGTCCAGATAATCTTGATCTGTTTCCAGGAATAAGAAAAACTGCCTAATTGTATATTTTTCCAAACCAAAAGATTTTATGCTTGGTTTTCAGCTTCTAAAATACTCTTATTCTCTGATCTAAATTCTCTGAGTTTAGATCAGCTGACTCAAATGTGGCAAGATGCTATTTTAATTTATTAACCAGTGGCCTACCACTGGTTGAATCAGGAGATTCAACCAGTAAGAGGAGAGGTGCAAAGGAATGCCAGGAATGAAACACTCCAGTTAATATATCAAATATTATGCTGCTACTTTTTGATTGTTTTGATGAAACAGATTTGTCCCAGGAGTAGGCTCTTTTCTACACAATCATCTTATAATTATTATCAGCTTGCCAGCTGATCCAGAGTAAATTAGTCTGATGATATTTAAGTAAAACCAGATTTGGTCCATGAAATTATGCAAACTGTAACAATGTTGACACTGGTCACACTGTGCAAGCTAATAATTAGACATTGTCTATGTCATTTTCTGAACTTTCCAAGAGAACACTAAACAGTAAGGCATTTGTTAATGGTAGAACATTTCCAGGGGAAAATGGCTCATAGGAGAATTGAGGGGGAAAGGATCAACAGTACACAGTGATGAGAATGAAATGTGAAAGGGTTTTTGAGGAAAGAGCAGAGAAATGGATATTTCAACAACAAGACAGAGTATCCTCTACCTTTGAATTATGCCAGTGTTAATACCCTATCTAATTAATTTTTTTATAGGTTAATCTCCATCTCTTGTTTGTGAAGATGCCAACTCCCTGTGAGCTCATTAAATAACAGCAGATTCTTTAACTCAGGAGGGAGAGTTCCTGGAACCCTTAAAATTTCTCAAATTCATAAAGTCCATCATCATCTATCACCTTCCTGATACAATGTAGTTTCATATAACAGCAAAATAATATGCAAATGATCCAACTCTCACTTGATCAGCTTCTGTCCTGGCTGAAACACTTACTGAATCCATTTCACGAATCTTGCTTTTTCTAATTTTCATGACGAACATATGGCTGGCTTGTTTATATCATAGATCCTAGTCACCAATGAATTTAACATTCCACTCTTTATCCAAAAGGTCTATTTTCTGGCTAAGAACTAATACTTTTTTAGTCTCCCTCACTTACCTCATCATTCTAGAAGTTGTCTTCCTTTCAGGCATCATTTATCTATTTTCTGGCAGAAGAAAAAATTTTTCATACACACACAAGATCATAAGTTGAGTCGGCCGCACCCCCAAATGCATGCATCCTAGGCTGCACGCTGGCTTCTGACCAAATTAGTCTCTAAGAGACTGAGTCCTGTTCACCAGCCTCTAGGATTCAAAGTAATCTCTCAGCAAAATCACAAATTATTTAATGTCATGAACTTCCACGACACCTGCAAAACGGCAACTACAAATGTTAAATTCATGAAGACAAAGGTTCTACTCTAGTTTCCTTAGAAAATAGCACAACGTATTTGAAGTGAGTTTATGCAAAATCATATTAACATAGGCTGAATTTGAAGAGCTCTTTCGTTCACTGAACAAAAATTTAAGATAATCCCCTAGGTACTATGAATCACGCAGAGATGATTCTCCCATGGCCCCTGCCCCCAAAGAGCATATAGTCTGCCTCGAAATTTTACCATTCATTTGACAAGTGTTTCTTAAGCTGTGCTAACCACTCTCATGGGTCTTGGGCACAAGTGAACAGATAGGCAATGTCCTTGCTCTACTGTGGGGAGACAAAAAAAATAAATACAATAGTAGGTAGTGATACTGGCTACAATAAAAATGTAGCGGGGCATTGTGATTAAAAAACAACCGGAGAAGTTTATTTATTTATTTATGGCTGTGTTGGGCCTTCGTTGCTGCATGCAGCCTTTCTCTAGTTGCGGCGAGTGGTGGCTACTCTTTGTTGTGGTGCGCGGGCTTCTCATCGCAGTGGTTTCTCTTGTTGCAGAGCACGGGCTCTAGGCGCACGGGCTTCAGTAGTTGTGGCGCACGGGCTCAGTAGTTGTGGCTCACGGGCTCTAGAGCACAGGCTGAGTAGTTGTGGCACATGGGCTTAGTTGCTCCGCGGCATGTGGGACCTTCCCGGACCAGGGCTCAAACCCGTGTTCCCTGCATTGGCAGGCAGATTCTTAACCACTGCGCCACCAGGGAAGCCCCTGGAGAAGCTTCTTGAAATGAAATCAGAGATCAGGCAAACTGTGGGCTGTGCCAAGTCCTGTCTGCCATCTTGTTTTTATATGACCCATGAGCTAAAAATGTTTTTTACAGCTTTAAATGTAAAAAAGATCATTAGCTTTCCATGAAAACAGTTGCTCAAGGTGCTCAAGATACTGCCTCTTAGCCTGCATAAGCCTAAATTCTTCACTATCTGGCTCTTTACCAGAAAAATTTGCAGACCCCTGGATTGGGTGACCAGGAGAGGACTTTCTGTGAAGGAGATGCTCAAACTGAGAAGTGAATGGCAAGAAAGAGTCAGCAGTGGAGCGATGTGGGAAGAAAAACCTGTGTATCTTATGGTAGAAATGGGATTGACGTATCCCAAGAGGAAAAGGAAATTATGGTAGCTGGAGGGTAAACAGGAGAAGAGTTCATATTTAAAAGGGGGGGGTGGGGCTTCTGACCCAAAAAATTCTGACCCAATGCAGCCATAAATAAATAAATAAATTTTAAAAATAAATAAGTAACTAATAAAAGGGTGTGTTGTGGGGGGGAGCTAAACAATGCAAACCAGGCGTGGGTGAGATGAGATAATTCAATTCGAAGTACACAAGGTAGAAAATGGCTACACAGAACTTCATCATGTTGATGTTTCCTAATGTACTTCAACAGTCTTCAATGAATGGTACTTGAGCTGTCTCCAGATTTTCTAACTTACAGACAAAGCATCTATAAAACCCCCAGGTAGGTATCTTGACAAACTTTTGGAAGTAAATCGTTAGGTCAAATTCCTGGTGGTGGGTCAAATACTATGGATATTTTTGATAGTAAAAGTGGGTATTACGGAAGATTGGGAGGAGGGAAAGCAGAGGACATTTGACTTAAAAATGATGCAAGCAAAGGCTAGGAGTAAGAACCTCATTGGCATGCATGGGGAAGAGTGCCAACCCTGGGTCAGCTGGAGATGAGAAAGTGTTATTTAATTTGGAATAGGAGTAAGACAGGTAACATCAGTTTATAGAAAATGAAGAAAGTCCTATCCATGGACCCAATTTAGATGGAGTAGGGTGGATGACCATGGTGTTTTCATATTCCTTGTTTCCGCCACTGATCTGAGATCAAGAGGGAAGAAGCAGTCATTGCTCATTTGGATCATCTGATGCTTTTCTTAAGACGTCATCAGAAGATGTAGACTATGATAGAAGTCGTGGGGGGGGGCGGAATGGAAACTGTTCTGAGTAGAAGACCAAGTGGAAACTGCTTATATTGGTTATGTAAAACTTAAATGATGACCCGCCTTGACTCCTCATTCCTCTGTCAACTTCAACACTTTAACACCCATGTATGGCGCCTCTGTTGTGGCACAGAACTGAGAGTTCCAAAGGTAGGGGGAAAATAAATAAACTGAGCTGTTGCCCTTGGGCTTACAATCTAGTCAGTTTCTCCAGGAAGAGTTAGTGACCTCCTTCTTGGTGGGGTCTCAGCCCATTTGCACCCCTCTGTTCCAGCACTTCTCACACACATTATAGAACTAATTGTTCAGAAGATCACCCCCTCCGTGAGTATCAAGAGGGTGGTAATTCTGTCTTATACATATTATATCCCCAGTGCCAAGCTTGGTTACTGCTACGTACAAGGTGGAAGGTACATACGGAATGAATACATGGACAAGCAAATGATCACATATGATCCCACGATCACTGTACAGATGCCATAGAGAAGATACACACACATTCACTCATTTCCTATCAATCTCTGGTCTTTAGGTGGCACTAAAATAACCTGTCAACTCAGTTAATCCTATGGGGGCCAGGGTGGGAGGTGGGAAAATCAGTTAATCAAACTTTTCCAAGTTGATCAGTACCTCTATTTAAACTGCTCTTCTAGTTTCTCCACTAGATAAATCTCTCTGGGCTTCAGTTTCTCAACCTGCGAAGCCACAGGAGCAGACGTTTTGGAGCCAGCCCCATTGCTTACTTCAGGCCGCTTTCTCTGCACCTCATGTATTAAGTAAAATGAGGATAAAAACAGCAGCCTCAAGAACTGTGGTCCAGATCAAAGGAGACTATAATTAACACAGAACCCAGAACAAAGGAGATGTTGAATATATATTTAGTACATATGATTTACATACCCGACATATATGCCCTTGTCCTTTTCTTAACTAGATTAGAAGCTCCTTGAAGGCAGAGCCCACGTATTACCATTTTGTATCCTATCTCGATTCTTAGCCCATGAAAGATGGTAGGTATTTGGTAAATATTTGCTGCATGGTTAGAAGAAAGGACTTAAAAAGCTAAAGATTGCATTTGGACATTTCTTTTAGAAAATAAAATTTAGCATCGTTTAATCATAAAACTAACATATCATCATTGTACACAATTTTAAAAATACAGATAACTATACAGAAGAGAATTAAAATTACTCATGATCCCAAATCAAGAAATAGAAAGAATATCTGAAAATGTTTTAGTCTATTTACTTCCAGTCTTGTTTTTTTCCTGTACATTTTATGTATGTATATTTTTTCTTAAAAAAAAAAAGAAAGAAAAAGACTCGTATTCTCCCTATTGGCTTGTTAACTTGATTTTACTTCTCTGCTTTGCATTATATTATAAGTATCTTCAAATGGCTCTGTGTTTCAAAAACATGATTTTTAGTGGTGGAATAATATTCCCATGTACCATACATTCTTTACTGTTTTCAACTGTTGGACATTTATGCTACTTCCAATTTTTCACTATTTTAAGTAAGGCTAAGATGACTAACCTCAGACATATTTTACCACATTTCTGATTATTCTGTGACATTTATGCATTCCTGGGAGGCCATCTACCATAGTGGCAAAAAAATTCTAGATTCTGAAGATACCCGACCCTAAGTTAAAAGTTGCGCTTTACTACTAACTACAGCTATGTGTCCTTAGGCAGTTGACCTTCCTGAGCCTCAAAAACGTGTAAAAGGAGAGGACATTTCTGTGTAAGTATATTTATGAGTTTACAAATGTGTGATATAATGAAATAAATACCAGGACACCTGTTTTAAATACCAGGATACCTGTTTCCTAGTACAGCTGAAATATAAGTAAGTAAGCATTCCAGGGGCTTTAGACATTTTCTTCAATGTGACAACTGTTTATATGTTCAGGTAGATGAGGAAAAGTGAGCAACAAGTGGTGTTTCATCGAATGCTGTTAATTGAGTGATTCTGCTAATTAACATACTACATCCTAACAGTGAACGGATAGAGACGTTAATTGTCCTCTTCATTACAAAGGTGGCGTTAATGCCAAGGATTTGAAACAAACAGCACTTAACTCCCTGAACCCTGGATGAAGAGGGAGATGGATGTTTGCTTTTGATCGTTCTGGTCTTTTCATGATCTGAATCAATAAGTATGCTTTATAACTTGGAGTCATGGTTCTAATTAGTTCTCCTGGTCCTGGATTACAAAGGACCAAAATATAAATTTTGGTCAAATCATATAAATCAAATCATATTTGCAAATTCCAACGTGCTTCCTGGACTCATGCCATCTCAATAAAATAGTTTAAATGCCACCTGCTTGTTAAAAATGCTTTTCCCTATGACAAAATATTTATACCAGCAAATTCAAATTACATTTGAAAGGAAAGGAAAATGTATTTTTAAGCTATGAATATTTCACATGATGCTACTATAACTAATGGGGTATATGATAAATAAGTTCATAACGAAATAGAGAAAATATATCTGTATACGTCAAGAACTTTGAAACAAAAATTAATAGGAGAACGTGGTGATTTTGAAAGGACAGTGTAGGTGGCATGTCTAATCCAGAAAAACATTATTTAGAAGAATAATCACCCACAAAAATCCCTGCCTTGCCAAGGTACAAAAATCAAAACACAGCAAAATGAACATCGGCCCTGAGTTTTGCCCAAACATTTAACAACCACGCAAAATTAAAGAGAACTTTTTATTCCAAAATTGTAAACTCTTTTAGAGGAAACAGAGGAGTCTATACAATGGGTTGGCTTAGCTGGAAATCTTTCAATTGGTTATTTGGTGTGCTGTAGTGATTGCCCCACTAGACCCTAAACCTCATGGTTAGCTGCCTCACCTCTGTAGTTGCAGCATCTGGAATGGAATAGGTGCTCAGTACTTATATGCTGCATGACTGAAGGAGTGAATGAATGCATGCATGAATGAGTTGGTGTGTGTGTCCCCTCCCACTCCTGGGTAAGTCAGTGAGAAGATAACTTCTATTTCCTGTCTCTCTCTCTTTTTTTTTTTTTTTCCTTTGGGCCATGCTGCATGGCTTGTGGGATCTTAGTTCCCCAACCAGGGATCGAACCAGGGCCATGGCACTGAAAGCGCCGAGTCCTAACCACTGGACCACCAGGGAATTCCCTATTTCCTGTCTCTTGAAGGCTGCAAATTTTGATTCCTTTTTTTCTGAAATGGCCTCTTGAGTTTGCCCTCGTACTACCCCACTTTGTAATGAGCTTGTCATCTGCTTCTGAATTGGGAGTCATAAAGGGAATCAAAAAGACTGATCAGCATCTGGTGAACTTTCAAAAATAAATAATATTGGGTATTAGCATAGCACACTGTCATGTAGTACTTGATAAAAATCACAATATTATATTATATGTAAATATACACATATCTAATTGAACATACATAATCTAGCCACTCAGTGATTTAGACAATTAATATCTCATGCTTGTTTGGTATCCAAAGTGAAAACTCTATGTTCCTGTGGGATCCTGAAGACTTAGGGATTACTGGATGCTGCCTCTTCCCCAGATGAGAGATTTTTTCCATAAGCAGGCGGTACCATACTATGTACGTTCTTTGCAAAAAGATTATGACCATAAACTCAGACAGAAACACCAACATGGAATATTTTGGGACATTGGGGCAGGAGAGTCTGACAGGATGTAGACTGTACATACTGTTGCAACGTTGTAGGGACCACACTTAGTTAAGCAGGCTAGGGCAGTGCCATGGATAACACAGTGCGCCTGCACTTGCTGTCCCGTTCATTAAGAATAGGGAGCCATCTAGACACTTGGGTGGAACAAGAGAATAATCAAACGTTTTAAGAATTCTTCAAAATGCAGAATGGAGCAGTGGCAAAAGAGGCAGAAAGCTGGAAGATTTAGTGGTGGAGTGACAGTTTTTTAACTCACATCATGACTCACGTATGCACAGAAAATATACTTCTAAATTTGATCTTTATTTGATTTGCCCTTTCTCCTGCACCCACAGGTTAGCAGAGAAAAGAAAACCTAAATGCCTAATCTGGTTTAAACTTATTCCTAGCCAATCATCTAAACAGTTCTTACACCTATTGCTCACTATCTCTTGGACGATGGCACTCAGTCTTTGAGATGGTCTGCCCCGCCCTGCTTTTCTAAGATGATGTGCCTGTGTATGAAGAAGAAGGGTGACCTATGTGTCCCCAAGGCGTTGGGGAGGAGGGACTCTGTGTTGGTTCTTAGGTGGGTACCGGCTGCATCCACAGGGCTGAAGTCTTCTATTTGTAGGTCACCTGCCCAGCTAAATTGCAGCTCAGGTCTGCCTTTCATGTGCCTTGTGATCTGATCTCTTTTGGTCTGCTGAAAACTCAGAAAGACACACCAGCTGACTTGGTGTCATTTCAGACGAGCTACAGATTTCTGAATGTCAGTCACACCACCTACAAATTTATTTGCCCAGTGATCTGCCCCTAACCTCTGCTCAGCCCCTTCTTCCGGCTGTGGTGGACCAAGTAGCATGCTATGGCTTTCTCACCAGGGTTTGAACAAGGCTGAAACTGAGAATACCTATGGAAGGACTCTAAAAATACATGAGAACACTAAACTTCACATCCTCTCTCTTTTTGATATGTCATGCCACCTAGTTTAATTTGTTGCTCTCCAGATTGGCCCAAAGCTGCCTCAGCCTGCACCTGTCAGAAACTAAACGAGAGAAGAAAGTATTTGGATCTCAATTATTTTTTTAATGGGGAAATTTATAAAGCTTGATTGAGTGACATTAAAGAAGACTGAATAAATGGCATAGCATACCATATTCATGGATTGGAAAGCATTATCGTGAAGATATGAGTTGTGGCCAAACTGGTTCAAAAACCAGTTTATAAAATGAAATAAAAATCCAGATACAGCAGATTTTGTGAAACTTGACAAGCATTTTGAAAATTAAACCATCAATAAGATACTACCACAACCACCAGATTAGCTAAAATTAAATTGTCTGACAACCTCTGGAACAACATTAAAGGCACCCACATTCGCATTATAGGGGTCCCAGAAGGAGAAGAGAGAGACCTGAGAAAATATTTGAAGAGATAATAGCTGAAAACTTCCTTAACATGGGAAAGGAAACAGTCACCCAAGTCCAGGACGAGCACAGAGTCCCACGCAGAATAAACGCAAGGAGGAACATGCCAAGTAATCAAACTGACAAAAATTAAAGACAAAGAGAAAATATTAAAAGCAACAAGGGAAAAGCAACAAATAACATACAAGGGAATTCCATAAGGTTATCAGCCCATTTTTCAGCAGAAACTCTCCAGACCAGAAGGGAGGGGCACGACATATTTAAAGTGATGAAAGGGAAGAACCTACAACCAAGAATAGCCTACCCAGCAAGGCTCTCATTCAGATTCAATGGAGAAATTAAAATGTCTGACAATAATAAGTGTTGGGGAGGGCATGGAGGAATGGGGTCTCTCACGGCCCACTGGTGGCAGTGTTAATTTGCACAACCACTTGGGAAACTGTTTTTGTGCCATCTGCTAATGCTAGATAAATAAGTATTGTGGGTTGGCTGGTGTCCCTGAAAAAGATATGCCCAAGTCCTGACCCTCAGTATCTGTGAATGTGATCTTATTTGAAATTAGGGTCTTCTCAGGAGTAACCAAGTTAAAATGAGGTCAGACAGGATTAGAGGAGGCCCTAATCAAGTAACCAGTATCTTTATAAGAGAAAGAAGAATGAGATTTGGAGATAGAGATGCAGAGACACGGGCACACAGGGATGAAGTACAGCTGAAGACAGAGGCAGAGACTGGAGTTATGCTGCCTAAGTCAAGGAATACAAAGCAGGATGAGGAAATGGGGAGGGCCACCAGCCACACGGTTGAACCAGAAACAATGAAAAGGCAAGGTAGGAGTCTTCCCTAGTGCTTTCAGAAGGGGCATGGCCCTGCTGACACTTTTATTTCAGACTTTGAGCCCTCAGACTGTCAGAGATAAATTTCTGTTGTTTTAAGTCCCCCAATTTGTGGCACTTTGCTAGTCCTAAGAAGTCCTAAGAAGCTAGCATAATTCACATATCCTATGACCTCACAATTCCACGCTGTATAGAATATACTGATGCATATATGCCAGGATACATTTAAAATAATATTCATTGCACATTCTTCATAATAGCAACAAACTGGAAATAACCTAAATATTCATCAACAATAAATCGATAAACTAATGTCATTCATTCATTCAACATGATGCATGGAGTGCTTACCATGTAGTAAGCATGGTTCTAAGCCCCTGCAGAATTTATATTTCAGTAGCAGGAGAGAAACCATAATATATATGGATCGAATTATATACTATGGTACAAATTGATCAAAGTAATGGAAATATAAACGTAGAACCAGTTGATGGTGATTGAAAATGCCAGGTTAGTGCAAATTTCACTATTAGATGGTCAGCTGTTATCAACTGAATGTCATCCCTCCAAAGTTCATATGTTGAAGTCCTAACCCCCAGTACCTCAGAATGTGACAGTATTTGGAGATATGGCCTTTAAAGAGGGAGGTTAAAATGAAACTATCCTGACTGGTGCGCTTATAAGACTAGACTAGGACATACAGAGAGAGACACCAGGGACATACAACCCCAGGACGTGCACACACAGAGAAAAGACTCTAGGAGGACATAAGGAGAAGGTGGACATCCATAAGTCAAGAAGAAAGCAAACCTGCAGACACCTTGATCTTGGACTTCTAGCCTCTAGAACTGTGAGCAAATACATTTCCGTTGTTAAAGTCACCCAGTCTGTGGTATTTCATTATGGCAGCCCGAGCAAACGAATACATCAGGTTAAACTTTACTAAGAAGATGAGATTTGCATGAATACTTGAAGGAAAGTCCAGGGAAAGAATGTTTGAAGCAGAGGAAATAGTTATAACAAAGAACCATGAGTCAGGCGCTTGCCTCACATATTTGACAAACAGCAAGTAAAGCAGGTGTGTGAGGAGAGTTTGAACACGGGAATAGGAGTGGGGAGTTAGAAAGAGTTGAGGAGGGCTTCTCTGGTGTCGCAGTGGTTAAGAACCTGCCCGCCAATGCAGGGGACACGGGTTTGAGCCCTGGTCCGGGAAGATCTCACATGCCGCGGAGCAACTAAGCCTGTGAGCCACAACTGCTGAGCCTACTCTCTAGAGCCCGCGAACCACAACTACTGAGGCCGTGTGCCACAACTACTGAAGCCTGTGTGCCTAGAGCCCATGCTCTGCAACAAAAGAAGCCACCACAATGAGAAGCCCACGCACCACAACGAAGAGTGGTCCCCACTCGCCGCAACTAGAGAAAGCCCGCGCGCAGTTACGAAGACACAACAGAGCCAAAAATAAATAAATAAATTTTAAAATAATAATAAAAATTAAAAACATTTTAAAAAAAAGAAAAAGAAAGAGTTGAGAAACTGGGGTAACAAGCAGCAGTCAAGTAGGGCTTAGAATACTATTATGAGGACTTTGGCTTTTGCTCTGCCTGAGATGGGTAGACATTTCAGGAAGATACAGAGGAATGAGATACTTCATAAACCACCAACGGCTATGCAAATTGCTACAACTATTTTGATCTGATTTAGGTTTCAAAAGGATCATTCTGTTTTTTCTTCCTTCCTTCTCTTCCTGAACAACTCAGTCCAAAAGCCATGAGGTAGCACAAAGCAGGGTAGACATCCATGCCATCAGAGAAGAGGGATGGGGCCGTGGTGACCCAGGATGGGAGTCAGAGCCCAGGTGAGGTGAAGAGGGCATCCACGTAGAAAGCCTGCTCAGCACAGGGTGTCCAAGACGAAGCAGGTTAAGGAGGGCTGGTCTGACTGGGGATATTGGAGCCCGAGCAGGATGAGGAAATGGGGAGGGCCACCAGCCACACGGGTGAACCAATATGAAGAATCAAAGTCTGAGGGTGGTCCACTGTGGGGAACCAGAGCCCACGCTGGGTGAGTAGAGCATCTGGGTGTGGAAGGCACATAGTACAGCCCGGAAAGTGCTATTACAGCCCAGGTTGGGAGAGGAGGGTGTCCATGCAAGGGAGTGGCTGGTGGTACAGATGGAAACGTGGTTACAAATAGTGAAATGTATTAGAGATAACTGTAGCCATGTTTCTCATGGTTACGGAAGGGAGTTATGAAAGGGAGAAAATTAGAACAAACCCTGTGGTGTTGGAAGCCAGTTGGTAAAAACCCTTGGTTTCCAATATATATAGTTATAAAAATAAAGGCACACCTCATTTTACTGTGTCTTGCTATATTGTGCTTCACAGATCCTCTTTTGTTTTTCTTTTTTTAATATATTGAAGGTTTGTGGCAACCCTGCATGGAACAAGCCTTCCAGCACCATTTTCCCAACAGCATTTGTTCACTTTGTGTCTCTGTGTCACATTTTGGTAAGTCTCACAATATTTCAAACTTCCCCATTATTTTTACATTTGTTATGATGATGTGTGATCAGTGATCTCTGATGTTACTACTGCAAAGAAAATTACAACTCGCTGAAGGCTCAGGGGATGGTTAGCATTTCTTAGCAATAAAGTATTTTTAATTGTTACATACATTGCTTTTTTTAGACACAATGCTATTGGACATTTAATAGGCTGCAGTATAGTGTAAACATAACTTTTAAATGTACTGGGAAACCAAAAAAATTCATGTGACTCACTTTAGTGCAATATTCACTTTACTGCAGTAGTCTGGAACTAAACCTGCAATATATCTGAGGTATGCCTATAATCTAAATGTGGATTTGCATGTGTATACACACACACACACACACACACACACACACACACACACACACACACTCCCTAACTCTGCCAACTGAGAGGTCTGGGAACAGTGACACTCCAATAGCAATGTGCACTCCTAGGTCCCAGATCATGTCTTCTAAATATTATATTTCAGTATAAGGAACTAGGGCTCTTTGGATAAATGACTGATTCCAAAGCTGGTACAGGGAATGTATAAGATGAATCTAAAATATCTTCTTCTACTAGAAAGCACAGAAGGATGAAAAGAATGACATGTTAAAAGGACACAGAAGCTAACTTGAAGGGGTTCTCACTAACCGAATATGGGCCATTTGAGCGTTACAATGAGTAATAATAGGGACCAATTATAACTCATTCATAAAATAGAAAATTACACATACAGATATAAATATGGAAAGTTTGATGATAAATGAGATATTGACACAGTTTATATTACTCCCCCCTGAAAAATTCTTATTAATTACAAATGGAAAAAGAGTGCACACTTCCAGTGGCTGGTATCACGTATCATCTGAGAGAACACAGCACCATTTCTATGACATCCTCGACCGAGATGTATAATCTGAATCTAATCATGAGGAACCATCAGACACTCCAAATCAGGGGACATTCTAGAAAATCACTGCCTGTAATCTTCAAGCATGTCAATACTATATGAGTCAAAGACAGAGAAATTTTTTCATGGAAGGAATCTAAAAAAGACCTGACAACTAAACACAACATTTGATTTTGCACAGAATCCTTTTGCTATAAAGAACATTATTAGGATAATTGACAAAACCCGAATGAGGTCTGAGGCCTGGACGGTAGTAATACATTAACTCTAGTGGTGGTGTTACGGTCACTTAGGAGAGTGTCCTTGTTTGTAGGAAATACTTGCTAAGGTACTAGGGAAAATTGGGACATAAGGACAGCAACATACTCTCAAATGCTTCAGGAAAATAAATGTTCTTTGCACTGCTCTTAAACTTCTCTGTGAGTTTGTAATTGTTTCAAAATTTAAAAATTAATAAAAATAAGAACTCAAACCAAGGACTCAAACAAATACTTATACACAAATGTTCACACAGCACTACTTACAACAGCCAAAAGGTGGAAACAAACCAAATGCCAACAATAGAAAAATGGGTAAATAAAAGTGGTATATACAAAGAGTGCAATATTATTCAGCCATAAAAAGGAACGAAGTACTGACAGATGCTACACAGTGGATGAACCTTGCAAACATTAGGATAAGTGAAAGGAACAGTCACTAAAGGTCACATATCATATGATGTCACTTATATGAAATAGCCAGAATAAGTAAATCCATAAAGACAGAAAGCAATTGATGGTTTCCAGCGGGTGAAGGGAATGGGGAATAGAGGGTGACTGTTTAATGGGTATGGGGTTTTCTTTTGGGATGGTAAAAATGTTTGGGAACTTAATAGAGGTGGCAGTTACAGAATACTGTGAATGTACTAAATAGTACTGAATTATACACATAAAAATGATTATGTTAATTTCATCCCAATTAAATATATATATACATCAGTAAGCCTCTCATTCTTGGAAAAAAAAAGGGGGGGGGGTGGACAATTCCTGCTGCTATATGGAAAGAATTCGGTAGAGTGCGTATAAGTGTAGAATTCAGTTAGAACTCTACTGCACAAAGCCAGTTCAAGCTCCTGGTTTATTGGACCAGGGTGGTAAGAGGTAGTGGTAAGAGGTAGTTGGATTCTGAATGTATTTTGATGGCAGACCCACAGGAATTCGTTAGGGATCGTATGTGAGGTGTGAAAAAGAGAATGGAATCACTAATAACTCCAAGAATTTTGGACTTAGCAACTGCAAGAATATTGGTGCCTTCGATAATATGGAAAGGCTGAAGCACAGGCTGAATAATTTGTTTAGTTTGGGTCAGGTTGAATTTAAGATGATTATAAGACAACTGAGTAGAGATCTGAATAGACATTTGGATATACAAGTCTAGAATTTGAGACAGAAATTTGGGCGGCAGATCAAAGATTTGAAAGTTGTTAGTGAAGTGAGATACAAAACTGTTATGCAGGATGAGAACATCGGGGAAGTAAATACAGATGCAGAAAAAAAGAGGGACGTGGACTGAGCCCTGGGACATGTCCACATTAAGTAGCATGACAGCTGTTCCCAAAAAGGTACTGAAGAGTATTAACCAGTGAGGAGGAGTATTAACCAGTGGAAAACCGTGAGAGTATCTGCCCTGGAAGCTATACGAAGAAAAGATATCCAGGAGGAATGTGTGATAATTTCTGTAAAACCCTTTTGATATCTCACATAAGAAGACAGAGTTTTGGAGCTACATTATTAAATGCAAACCCACTTAAGGTTGTTATTTTTTATGAAATTACCATTTTATCGTTTTGAAATGTCCTTTATTTTTGATAAGACTCCTTGTCTTGAAATACACTGTCTGATGTAATACAGCCACAACAGCTCTTTTATAATAAGTGTTTGCAGAGCATAACTTTTTAAATCCTTTTACTTTCACTCTATCAGTGTCCTTGTATTTAGAGTGAGTCTCTTATCAACAACACATATTTGGATCTTGTTTTATTATTCAGACTAACAGAATTGGACAAAGGAGTATTTATTCCTTTTGCACTTACTGTAATTACTGATATAGTTTGTTTTAAGTCTACTTCCTTGCTATCTGTGCTCTAATTGTTCCTTTGTTCAAGAGTGTCTGCCTTCTTTTAGATTAAACAAAAATTTTATTTTTTCATTTTATTTTTTCTTCTTAGCTATATATTTCTGTATTTTGTTCAATGGTTTCTCTTGACATTACATGCATACTTAACTTTTTCAGTTTACCATGAATTATTATTTTGTTACTTCACGTACAAGAACCTTATAAACTGTAAGTTCACTAAACCCTCCTGCCCTTTGTGCTACTTTTGTTGTATATTTTACTTTTAGGTACGTTATAAAGTATATAAACAGTCAATAGAAAATATTCAAAATACTATAAAATTACTGCTTATGATATTTTTCATTCATTCCTATAGGTCTATGCTTCAATTTGGGAATATTTCTCTATTAGCTTGAATTTGTTTTTTTCCTGTCTTATTTCTTATAGTATTAGATCATCTGGCAAAAAATTCTCTCAGCTTATGTTCATCTGAAAACATCTTTATGTTAGCTTCATTTTGAAGTTTACTTTTGCTGGGTATAGAATTCTAGGTAGGCATATTTTTTACCAAGTAATCTGAAGATGTCATGCCATTGTGTTCTGACTTCTACTGTTTTTGACAAGTCAATCTCATTCTTGTACCTCTGAATATAACGTGTCTTTTCTCCTCTGGCTTCTTTTAAGATTTTCTCTTTTTCTTTGCTTTTCAGCAATTTGACTATGATGTGCCGGTGTGTAGCTTTCCTTGTACTTACCCAGACTGGAGTTTGATGAGCTTCTTGAATCTGTGGGTTGACATTTATCATCAATTTTAGAACATTTTCAGCCATTCTCTCTCTAAATGTTTATTCTGCATCATTCTCTCTCTCTTCTCCCTCAAGTATTAGACCATCTTTTATTACCCCTCATGTCTCCAATGCTATTTTCTTCTCCATTCCTTTTTCACCCTCTGTTTCAGTTTAGATCATTTCTATTTATCTACAAGTTTATTGGTCCTTTCTTTTGCTGTGTCCAATCTGCCATTAAGCCCATTCAATGAATTTCTAACTTCAGATATTGTATTTTTCAATCCTAGGATGTCAGTTTGCTTCTTGAATAGCATTTTCGTTGTTCTTTTAAAATTCTCCAGCTTTTCGTTGAGTTTCCCAACTTTTCCTGTATCTTCCTTAAAATAATTAGAATTGCTGAAGTCTTTAATCTGCTCATTCCAACATCTAGGTCATCTATGGGTCAGTTTCTTTGAACTATCCTTCCTGTTGGTTATTTTCTCATGATTGTTTGCATGTTTCATACTGTGTTTACTGTATGTCAGATCTCTGATTAAAGAACTGTAGACATTGGAGTAAGTAGTATTTTCCCCCAGGGAGAGGACACACCCTTTTCTTCTGGCAACTAGGGCAGGTGACTAATTACTGTGATCCAATCAGGAGTTGCACCAGGTTGAGGCTGGGTTGCCCCATCAGTTAGTTTTGGTCACTTCTTGATTTCAAAAGGCTTGAAGGCAAGATCTGCTCTGTGTATACTGATCTCTCTGCTTTCCAGCTCCACCTTCCGCTTACCCTATCTCCTTGTATTCAGCAAAATTCTAGGGTGACTATGGAAGGATAAACAGGAATGAATTTGAGGCTGCTCCACATTCCAATTTATCACCAGATGGTTTCAAGTTCTGCTGGTATCGCTTTACCCTAGGAAATCTTTCTTCCTACGGCAGACCTAATAATTGTCCTAACCATGTTCAGACAGGACAATTTGCCCCTGGGAAGAAACTGGCTACCAGTCTTTGCTCACTTAGGAAAGGCTTGCCCTTCTCTGGAATGTAGTTCCTTTATATTTCTCTTTTTCCATAGCACTATACTAGCTTTAAAATATGTGTAGATTTTATGGTTATCCATTTTATTAGGGCAGGAGTGATGGTCTGTCATGAACTTTTTCGTCCCAGCTAGAAGATAAATTTTTGACCCATATATTTTCTTTTTTTTTTAAGATGCTTGTGGGGTTTTTTTTGTTTTTGTTTTTATTTTTGGCTACATCGGTCTTTGTTGCTGTGCGCAGGCTTTCTTTAGTTGCGGTGAGCGGGGGCTACACTTCATTGCAGTGTGCGGGCTTCTCATTGCGGTGGCTTCTCTTGTGGAGCACAGGCTCTAGGTGCGCTGGCTTCTGTAGTTGTGGCTTACGAGCTCTAGAGCGCAGGCTCAGTAATTGTGGCGCATGGGCTTACTTGCTCCGCAGCATGTGGGATCTTCCCAGACCAGGGCTTGAACCTGTGTTCCTTGCATTGGCAGGCGGATTCTTAACCACTGCGCCACCAGAGAAGCACCCGTATCTTCTTATTTAACTCTTTTCCCTATCCCTTCCAATTTCCTTCCCCAAACCCAGGAATCAAGGGGGTTTTTATACACCTCCTCCTTTCAAATTACAAATAATTAGCTAAGTATTAATCACAATTATTGGCATTTACTATATATTTTGAGGGTCCTCTATGACCTAAATCCCTGGTTTAGCAATTAATATGTCAAAATGTAGGGAGACTTGTGCCAAAAGAATTTGTTAAATTCCTTTTCAACTAAATAGATAGGCTTACAAGGGAATTATCTTGGCTGTAAAGACCTATTTTGAATGTCAAAAGCTGACATTATTTCTGTACAGGTAAAAATCCTAATTCTTCTCTCCACCGCCACCCACAAAAGGGATGTTTCTAACCAATCAGGGCCAAGTTCATGGACTTGAGAAAGCAATATAGACTAGATTACGTATTTCTAAATTATTAGCTCTGCACTAGAACCTTATCTAGGGTAGTAGCAATGAGGATTATTTTAAAAAGGAGAGCAAATACAAAAGCCTGCTTTTGTGGCAGATTTTTTTAGAAGAGTGAAAACTCACTTTATTTCCTCTTTTTTAAAAAAATTAATTTTTGTTTATAGCTGTACTTAGTTGAATCGTGTCTCCCCCCAAAATTCATGTCCATCAGGAAGCTCAGAATGTGACCTTTCTAAGAAAGAGATTCTAGATGTAACCAAGTTAAGATGAAGTCATACTGGATTAGGGTGAGCTCTAAATCCAGTGACTAGTATAGATTTGAAGATACTCAGAGATGCACAGGAGAACATAGGGAAGAAAGCTGTGTAAAGAAGGCAGAGACTGGAGTGATGCACATACAAGACAAGGGATGCCAACTAAGTTCAGGGAAGCCCCAGAAGCTAGAAGAGAGACACGGAACGGATTCTCCCTCAGCGGCCCCAGAAGGCACTAGCCCTTCCAACACCTTGATTTCGGTCTTCTGGCCTCTAGAACTGTAAAAGAATACGTTACTGTTGTTTTAAGCCACCTAGTTTTTCATAATGTGTTTAGGTAGCCCCAGGAAACGAATACAGTATTTAGTTCTCTCCTTTAACACAACCCAATGGAAGAAAAGCAAGAAAATTTGTCTCTGTTCTTTTCTTTTTCTCTCTGATATTGATAATGACTTACAGTATGGAGAAAAGATGTTTTGTTTGTGTATTTATCACATGTACCTGTAAAGAATAATTTCTAAGTGTGAACACATAAATAATAAAAAGTCAAAGGTGATACCAAAGTGCTTTGGCTGAAAGAATGGTAACAACAAGAAAATGTTCCAGGGACTTTCCTGGTGGCTCAGTGGTTAAGAATCTGCCTGCCAATGCAGGGGACACGGGTTCGAGTCCTGGTTCGAGAAGATCCCACATGCTGTGAAGCAGCTAAGCCCGTGTGCCACAACTGCTGAGCCTGCGCTCTAGAGCCCACAAGCCACAACTACTGAACCCGGCATGCCACAGCTACTGAAGCCTGTGCACCTAGAGCCTGTGCTCCGCAACAATAGAAGCCACCATAACGAGAAGCCCGCGCACCACAACAAAGAGTAGCCCCCGCTCGCTGCAACTAGAGAAAGCCCATGCACACAGCAACGAAGACCCAATGGAGTCAAAAAAAAAAAAAGAGAGAAAAAGAAAAAAGTAAATGTTCCAAAATATTAGGTAAAGGAGATTGTTTGACAGGGAGATTAGCAGGTTGGCGAATGCATCAAACTTGAGAGAGCAACGTGAAGTGAAGAAATTATGCGTGTATTTAGAAGTAATATGAATCTAAATTACTACTAATTACAATGATACCATTTATTAAGAACTGTACAGCACTCCGCTAATTGCTTGACATCATCTAATATAAAACAACCCTATGCAATAGATATTATGATCCCAATATTCAAATGAGAAAAACTGAAGCTCTGAAAGTTTAACACGATGCATGTCACACAGGCAAGTGGCAAAACAAACATTTGAATTCCAAGTCCACAGAATCGAAAAATCTCTGCTCTAATTTCTAGTTCAAAGCTTCTATTCTCCACTATTTCATTTCAAGGGGAGAAAAAAGAAATCTAGAGCATTGGTTTAGATGGAAATTTAGGATTCCTCTAATTTTTTTTTTTTTTTTTTCTTTGCTGTACGCGGGCCTCTCGCTGTTGTGGCCTCTCCCGTTACGGAGCACAGGCTCCGGACGCGCAGGCTCAGCGGCCATGGCTCACGGGCCCAGCTGCCCTGCGGCATGTGGGATCTTCCCGGACCGAGGCATGAACCCATGTCCCCTGCATCGGCAGGCAGACCCTCAACCACTGCGCCACCAGGGAAGCCCAGGATTCCTCTAATTTTGTTTGGAGAAAATTATAAATGACTTATATGATTCTTCCCTAATTCTTTCCTGAAGCAATATTTGACTTGATACTTGCTTTTCAACTTCTAGTTCTCTTACAGAAATAGGAAACTTTACTTATTATGAAGGATACCCAGAGTGCTTGGTGGGTACATTCTTACCGATAGAAAAGCAGAGTGAAACTTCTTTGGGCAAGTTAAGTGAGTAATGATAAAGTGACAAAATCAAACATTTATACTCATATCTTTTCATCAGAGAAAAGTTTTTGTGAGAAAAAAACTGCAATACTACAAGGCAAGGAAAGACTAATTAAAATTCTCAGTTGTGAAGCAGCAATTTCTGAAAACACATTATTTTGGAAATCAGATAGTCTCACTAGCAGATTTTCTTATTTGGCCTGAAAAGGAGAAAAAAAAAAAGTGGAGCTAGAAGAAGGGCTTCTTTGGATTCCTTTAAGAACTCTTGTCTTTTTTAAAGGAGAAATACCCATTAAAGTTGTACAGATTACAAAGTGCAATTATATTTCCTTCCACTGAGCGTGAGGCCTCCTTAAGTCTGCTGAGGATTTCCCCCAGATGGCCATCATCCCTGATGGTGCATCCCAAGTCCTGCCAGTTCACTGATTTAGAGCCTCCATCGACCAGACATTGAAATCTGCCACCACCCAGCTCTGACAAAGGGAGATAAATAGCCGGGTGTAGTCAGTAAGCTGACGAGTCCGTTGCCAACATCTCCTCATTTCTTGAGTGGTATCACAGCACGTTTAACAGGAGAGATGGCTGGAAACGGATCCCCAAGGCACTCACTGAGAATGAGTCCTGCAGACCAGCAGTTCCACTGCCAAGTGTTATGATGTCCAATTATTTCTGGCACTTTCTCCGGAGCTGCTACCGCCATGATGCTCAGGCAATTAAGCAATGCTAGTGGCACGAAGTCCCACCATTCTTTTTGTGTTTAAATAGATGACAGAACTGATTGTCTGAGGTCACGGGTAAGGTCCGTACTCACCAATCACTCCACAAATACTCAATGGTGTTTGTGATGAAGCCAAGTAAGGAGCAAATTGAAGAAGTCTGTTTGTCTAATGCTTTGCTTACACTTTGAGACAGACTTCTAATGCAACCCTTCTCCCCAGAAGCACAGAATGACAAATACAGCTCCAGACAATGAAAATGATAGTGAATCTACAGTTAGCTTAAAAATAATTAATTAAAAAAGGTAATATCAGGGGCTTCCCTGGTGGCGCAGTGGTTGAGAGTCCGCCTGCTGATGCAGGGGACACGGGTTCGTGCCCCGGTCCGGGAAGATCCCACATGCCGCGGAGCGGCTGGGCCCGTGGGCCGTGGCCGCTGAGCCTGTGCGTCCGGAGCCTGTGCTCCGCAACGGGAGAGGCCGCAACAGTGAGAGGCCCGCATACCACACACCCACAAAAAGATAATATCAAGGCCCCTTTTTTGTTGGTTTTTGGTATTTGCCATTTGGGTCATTGGAAGCTGCTAATCAAAACTTTACTTCATTTGTTGAATTCTTATCTGCTCATTTGACTTTTATTGCCACTGAAGTAAAAGCGGTTTCAACAACAGTCCACAGTTGGTCTGCTTTCCAGTTATTTATATTTCAAAGAGTTCACTTCACTGTAAGAGCAGAGAGCGGCCATGTCAAGTGATAAGTCAAAATGTATGGCGGATTATTACTTCCTATTAAATGAATTTTCATGTGTTCATGAGTTAGTTAACAACTATAAGTGAAAGGTTTCGGATTAAGAAGTGCACATTTAAAAAGACAGTATCTTCCTATGACTACAGCACCACTCATTTTTGTTGGGTTTTATCTAGAATAAAATTTCCTCCATATTGGTCACTGAGGTGCTTTCAGCCACATGAGACAACGCACAAGTCAGAATGGCGTGAACAAGAAGGACATTTATCACAATGATTAAAGTCCAAAGACCTTTCGCAGAGTTGGTTAACTCAGCAGCTTGACGATACTGTCAAACACCCAGTCTTTTCTTTTCTAGGGTAACCACCTTGTCCTGATGTGACTGTCATATTTCCTGGTTTGGGGATTTAAAGTCCAAAGTCATGGAAACACCCTTGGTCCGGACAACTGGGATGACTGGTTCCCTCTTAAGCCTTCCATCCTTAGAGTGTTAGCTCCAGCCCTCAGGCTGTGCTCTTGTTGCTAAAAATGATTCCATCAGCTCAGGTTCTCCTCATTCAAACACATTCAGAGACAGAACTGGTTATTACTCTTTCTGTGTCTCCATATCAGAGCAAATGAACTGTCCTAGAACCTGTCAACAGACTTCCCCAACATCCCATCGGACGGGACTGTATGACACCCCCTTTCCCCAACCAGTCATTGGTGAAGGAAATGGAATTGGCATGACAGGCTTAACCTAACCTAGATTCAGCCACTCGGGGCTAGGAAGTCGTCCTCCCTAAGCACAGTCATGAGGAGAACAATGAAGAAAGGTACCGAGTGCTGATGTATGGGTAGTGTCTGTGTAGCAGACATTGTTGGATGCCTGTGGGTTTTATTTTGTAGCGTGTGCTTGCCTCCCTGTTCCTATAGATTCCTTGGGGAATAGGGGATCTCTTCCCCATTCACATTTCAGGATGTTGGGGGAGGGAAGCAGTGGGACCTTCCCAGGTGATGGCGATTCCTCCTCTCCTCTCTGCACCGTGGTTGAAAGCCACACAATACAAGATAGATTTCCATAACTTCAGACAAGTGGTGATAGTATTTCTAGAGTTTCTACCCTCCAGGAAACTCCGACTCCAGCTTTACAGACCTGAGGTTCTTTACAAATAAAAACCCGTTTGTTTCCTTACATTGCACCTACCTACCATCAAGGGCTGGAAATGTCACCCTTAACATGGTGCCTGAGGAGGGAGCAATGTGGGTGGGGGGGTGGAATAGGGAGAGGTCTTTCACACGATCTAGTGTTCATCTGGGAAGCTACCTTGCTGTTTGTATCACAGAAAGCTAGTCAATAAAAGGCTGACTAGTAGAACCACCAATTTATGTATAAAATATCCCTCAATTGGAGAGAATGTTCTGCCTTGTGTTCCAGAGGCAACAAGACTCATTTCAGATTCATTTTCTATTTTTTTTTTCTCAGAGTGTCCATAGCCAAAACATTGGGTTTAAGCTTCAATGCTCTTTCGCTGCAGCATTTCAAAGATAGACTGAAGTAGCTTCTAAGTTACAGGTTAAAAAAAAAAAAAATCTAACGAAAGGTGTCAAACATTAAAACTAAGCCCTTTTTTCTGCCTAAACTGGTAGGTATCTTTGTGAAACTTATAAATGACTGAAGTAACACCTTCAATATTTTCAATGAACTGAAATACGATGACCCTGTTAGGCGCTCTTTCAGAGTGTCTGTGCTGAGGACTTTTATCCGCACTCACACTCCTCCACAGAGGTCCTTCTAAGCTACGTCTGCCAGATCACATCAACCATTGTGGATGTCCTCTGCAAATACAAATATTTGTAAAATATTCTCAGAGTGGGTGGGCACACGGTTCGCTGATAGTTTCGAATAATTAAAGGGGCTCCATGTGCAAATGTCAAAATAGAAAAAATGTGGCAGAAAATGGGGCGAAGTGACAATACAAATGGCCAGGCTTCCCCATTATCACTCGCTGTACATCTCACAAGACAGCTGATTCCCCACTCCGTATGGGTTCCAGCAGCCAGTGATTTATTGGGTAATTCAGCATTTGCCAGTATGTCTTGTGCTAATTAAATGCATCGCACTCTATTCAGAAATGTCACAATTGATTTGTCTTCTGCAAGCACTGACTTTATTTCAATCTTCTGAAAAAGATTTTATGAGGCCCAGATAACTTATCCTGGCACATTCATTTCCCAGGGTGGCTTCCACATGTGAGGGCAGTAAGAGAGGAAACCCTCAGTGAACATTCGCTACAAATGCCTCTGCAGACATCTTATTTATCTGTTACGTGCCATGTATCTGAGAAACGGCCTAGGTATAGCAAAATTACAAACCGCTCCATTAGCCTATAAAAGCATTTAAACATGACAGAAGTTAATGTAAAATGATACTGGCAGATCTCATTGGATGATATTAGATCAATCCAAAAACATGTACTTTGAAAGTGTGTTATTTATTACGAGGTGTTTACTTATTCACAAACTGATTTCGACTGAATTCAGCTATTAACTAACTTGCGTACAAGAGGAAATCACATAATGTCATTTCAGGGGCAGGGAGAGGAGAGGAGAAAAATGCAGCATAGTGAAGTTTTTAGGAGACAACACATCTTACATTCCTGTAGAATAACAAAGGTCACGATAGACTACTAGCCGTTATTTAATGCCGGGTAGGTTTCCCCCATGGAACTCCCCGCTCTGAACCCACCTACACACTCCACGTTCAGTGTCTTCATAAATGTTGAGCCATAGGAAAAATATTCAACTTAGTCCAGAGGAAATAAAAGTTCAGCACCAAGTAGCCACTGCTCATGAATGGATCACCTAGGTCACAGAAAGAGAAGGAAGACCATATATGTCCTATTGGAAAAGAGCAAGCACTGCATCTACATGTCAGGAAAAGATGACTCAAAGAAGAAACACAATGAACTCTTCAACAGGAAAATTGAGAGGGCATTGTTGGCTGGAAATTTACTAACTCACTAGCTTGTCTTTTCCATTTTTCTCCTTGTTTATATTAACATTTGGGTCTGGGTCCCTGACAATAGTAATAATATCAGTTTTCAGAGTCTACTTGGTCTTCTAGTCAAGACATACTTTTCCCTTCAAACTAAATGTAATGCTAATCATAAGGGCAGAGCTCTTTGTGCGGTTTAAGTTCAGGCTCTTTATGGGGTCCTATTGAAATGGCCATTGCTCTATCTACTTTAGGGCAAGTCAAAGTCTCTGAGAGTCTAATTAATTTACTCAGTGGTCTTTAGAATCAGCCGTTTTACCCTGTTTCTAAAATAGTGCCATCAATGGCTTCCCTGGTGGTGCAGTGGTTACGAATCCCCCTGCCAATGCAGGGGACACAGGTTCGAGCCCTGGTCCAGGAAGATCCCACATGCCGCGGAGCAACTAACCCCGTGTGCCACAACTACTGAGCCTGTGCTCTAGAGCCTGCAAGCCACAACTACTGAGCCCACATGCCACAATTACTGAAGCCTGCATGCCTAGAGCCTGTGCTCCACAACAAGAGAAGCCACCACAATGAGAAGCCTGCACACTGCAACAAAGAGTAGTCCCCGCTCGCCGCAACTAGAGAAAGCCTGCACACAGCAACAAAGACCCAACGTAGCCATCAATCAATCAATCAATCAATCAGTCTCCATGGCATTCAGCTTGTGAATAGCTGAAGTAAATCGGCAAATGAGTACAGAAAGTTCTTCAGCAAAAACACAAAAGGAATGTATAAGGTAACAGCGTACCAACTAATTTCTTATGCCTTTAAACTTTAAGATATACTATTATTTTCTCTGAACAGGAAACTGAGATGCAAATTAGTTGTGACCCTACTTAAAAGTATACAAAGAGCTGTAAAAGGCAGAACTGAAACTCAAAAACAGCCTCTATCTGCAAGTTGAAACTGTGCTGTAGGACACTATGTGAACAAAATCAAAACATTATCAGGAAAGATGGATCAACCCAATTCTAGATCATTTGGTTCCATAGCCTATCTTCTTAAACGCAGAAGTATACTTGCCATGGCATGCTGTCCAGATCTCCCCTTCAGGATGGAGACCTTCATTCCCTGGCTGCCTGAAATCTCAGTGACTGAGTTCTTAGCCCAGCCCCTCTCTAGGAGCCATTAGTCCAAGGTCACATGTCCTTCCAGACGGCAGCCAATACCATAAGACTGGGAGGAGTATAAAATCTTTACCCCTTGCCTCAAGGTAAGATGACTCTGAAGACCATCTCAGTTTTAGAAGTCCCTGTGGGAATCACTCAGGTCTCTGTCATAACTGCATTGTATTGATAATCTGACTTTCCCATTGTTCCAATTTGACTTCTCTCACTCCCTTACGGGTATGGCTCTTAATAAAATTTTTGCAATCTCACCTCCATCTCAGAGCCTGCTTACTAGGGAATGTGACCTCTGACAATAAACATCAGATTGATCCCAAAAGTCATAAAGAATTTCACATTTTGAGCACGTAAGAACTAACTATGGAGATATAGGTTTTCTGAAGATCAATTTTTACCAATTCTTACTCCCTATTTTGGTCACAGAGTTCACACTTATTTTATTTGTTCTAAAATTAGGTGCAATCACTACCTGAGTTGGAGGTTCACAGGAAATAAAACAACTCATATGGATTGTAAGAGACTGACAGTTTAGACATACGTTTTAGGGCATTACCCATAAAAAAAAAAGCATGAAAACTGAAAGTGGTTTTAATTAGCTTATAAATGTTATAAAATGTGAACTGAATAAATATTTTTGTTTGTTTGCTTTTACTCAGGACACCATAAAAAGAGTTTTCTTGAAGTTTGGGGGAAATATGCAAATAAACATGAGAAAGTATCAAATTAAATTATCCGGGCTTCCCTGGTGGCACAGTGGTTGAGAGTCCGCCTGCCGATGCAGGGGACACAGGTTCGTGCCCCAGTCCAGGAAGATCTCACATGCCGCGGAGCAGCTAGGCCCGTGAGCCATGGCTGCTGAGCCTGCGCTTCCGGAGTCTGTGCTCCGCAACGGGGGAGGCCACAACAGTGAGAGGCCCACGTACCGCATAAAAAAAAAAAAAATTATCCAAGACAGAAAATAAAAGTAGGTTCTTAAAACAATTAATGATCTGCAAATAACAAATCTGTAAAAAGTGACTGAAAGGTAATTACCTAAATAAGTTCTAAAAAAGCATTTGTGAAAATTCAGTACCCATTCACGACAACAAAGAAACACTTTAAAAGTAAGAATAGAAGGGACTTCTCTGATCTGATAAAGAATGTCTCCCCAAAATCCATATTTAATTGTGAAATATTCAAAGGTTTCCCCAAATTGAGAAAAAGGCAAGGTGGCCTGTTAATAATACTATTGAAAATCATAGAGTTTTAGCCAGTGTAATAAGACAAGAAAAAATAAAGCCTCAGGGCTTCCCTGTTGGCGCAGTGGTTAAGAATCTGCCTGCCAATGCAGGGGACATGTGTTCGAGCCCTGGTCTGGGAAGATCTCACGTCCTGCAGAGCAACTAAGCCCATGCATTACAACTACTGAGCCTGTGCTCTAGAGCCCGCGAGCCACAACTACTGAAGCCTGCGCGCCTAGAGCCCACGCTCCGCAACAAGAGAAGCCACCTCAGTGAGAAGCCCGGGCACCACAATGAAGAGTAGCACCCACTCACCACAACTAGAGAAAGCCTGCACTCACCAATGAAGACCCAATGCAGCAATAAATAAATAACTAAATTTATAAAAAATAAAAATAAAATAAAGCCTAAGAACTAGAAAGCAAGAAATAAGTGTTTGTTATTTGAAGCTGATATCTTCACATACAAAGTGCAAAAGAAGATAAAACTATTAGAATTAATAAGTAAGTTTAGCAAGATAATTGGTTCCAAGGTCAGTATATAAAAGTCAATTGTTTCTAAAGACCAGCAACAAATAAAATATTGAATTTAAAAAATTATACCGGGCTTCCCTGGTGGCGCAGTGGTTGAGAATCTGCCTGCTAATGCAGGGGACACGGGTTCAAGCCCTGGTCTGGGAGGATCCCACATGCCGTGGAGCAACTAGGCCCATGAGCCACAACTACTGAGCCTGCGCGTTTGGAGCCTGTGCTCCGCAACAAGAGAGGCCGCGATAGTGAGAGGCCTGCGCACTGCGATGAAGAGTGGCCCCCGCTTGCCACAACTAGATGAAGCCCTCACATAGAAATGAAGACCCAACACAGCATAAATAAATTAATAAATTAATAAACTCCTACCCCCAACATCTTAAAAGAAAAAAAAATTATACCACTTACAATACCACTAGCAAACGTAAGTTGGAGATGAACCTAAGAAAGGCTATGCGAGATTTCTACTTGCATAGACTACAAGACATCATAGGAAGAAATTTAACAAGATTTAAATAGATGGATACATATGCTATATTTATGAATTATAAAATCAATATTATAAAGATGTCATTAATAAAGATAGACATATATCTGCCCTATGATCCAGCAATCCCACTCTTATTTCCTCAAAAGAAATGAAACCAAATATCCACAAAAAGATATCCAATAATGTTCATACCAACTTTATTCATAAGAGTCAAAAACTGGAAATAACTCAAATGCACATTAATGGACATTTAATGGCTATGGATATCCAGAATGGATTAACAAGTTGTGGCATGCTTATATATTGGAATACTGCTTAGCAATAAAAAGAGAACAGACCACCGACAGACACAACAATGTGGATGCATTTCAAAAACATTACGATAACTGGAGAAACAGACACAAGAGAGTACATATTGCATATTGCCATTTATATAAAACTCTAGAACATGCAAAACACATCTGTAGTGGTAGAAAGCAGGTCAGCTTTTGCCTGAGGCTGGGGTAGAGAAGAGACAGACTAGAAAGAGACGCTGAGAACGTTTTGGTGTGATCGAAATATTCTTTAACTTGATTGTTAGGGTGATTACACAGGTATATATAAATATATATTTCAAAACTCAAACTCTACACTTAAAATGGGTGCAATAAATTTCAAAAGTCAAGATTTAAAAAAGAAAATCACTAGCTACAAGGATAAACAGAATGAAAACTCATTCTAAATAAACTCAGTGTATTCATAAGATACACAGCAATGTGCTATCTCCAGGAACAAAGAGATCCTGGAAATTTTAGACGGATATTTTAAACTCCCTATCAGGATTACAGCAACAAAAAGGGATGATACGCTCAAATTAGATAATTTAAGAAAAGCTTAATTTAAATTTTATTAAAGAAAATAATTTATTGAAAAGACATGGGCAGAGTATAGGAAAACTACAAGAGAAAGTGCAGTACCCCGGAAGGTTATCACCTTAAGACCTAAAGGGACAAGGAAGGAAGTGGTTATCAGTACATAAGAGACAATCCTATGCAGAGTTAGGCTTTGATAGGACCTTCAGGAAGGAGGTCTCCAGCTAGAAACAACCTGCAGGGAAGGGCGAGGGGGAACAAATACCCGGGCTCACCACCATCCTTCCCTCTGTCTCCTGCTAGGGCCCCCTTTGCTGAACACACCTGGAAGATGGAAGGCAAGGACGCTCAGTAATGTTGTTTGCATGGATCAGTCTCTTGGATACAAAGCAGAGTGGAAAAGACTGAAGTATAAGTGTGGAGAGGCAAGTGGAATACAGCATAACTTCCAACTCCCCCAATCCTCTCACTGCCCCCCACTTTTTATTTGGTAGGTCAACAGTGGGCCCAGGAATCTGAATTTTTAAAATCTGTACAGGTAATCCTGATGACCAGTAAGTGATTAGATCACTGCACGAAACTACCTCTCTGCGCTGATCATCAACAGGTAAAATTTTTAATACGGACACAAACACAAATTTTATGAGATGCTATTTGTAATTACTTTTTAATACTTATACGTAGGTTCCATTCACCTAAGAATGTAAAAAAGCATTGAATATTTATAATACATGATTTCTGGGAGTCTAAGGAAGCCAATACCGCAGGCAAAAGGTACTTCAGTGACTATTAGAGAACTAAGTATTGCCCCTATGACACCTGGAACAGTGGAATTGGGCTTCCTCCTCTCTGGGAGTTAAGAACTTACTACCTTAGTCTTTACCCTTGAAGATTCCCAGAGAGGAGCCCTGAGGGTCACAAGAAATCAGCAAGGTCAAGGAACCCAACTGTTTAACAAATAAGATGACAGTCATCACTCATGGGCAGGGGCATCTTCCCATAAAGGGAGCGGCTGTTGGGTTGAAGCGATCGATCGGTTAATCTCAGTGATACTTTATCTTATTTTTGCAGAAGGAAGGGGGAGAATAGACAACTCACTTCCCAGAGCTGTTCAACTGCTCCCTTCTTTATTTGGAGCCTTTTCATAGAAGGAGAGAATTGAAGGAGCAGGAGAGAAAGGTACTTGCTCTCAGGTGCTAGGCTAAAAACTCAACATTTTTCCCTAGCGGCAAGTCACAGGACCTGCACTAGGACTCTCCAGGTTAATTTCAGCGACAAAATAGAGTAAGATGAGAAAAATTCAGCAAACTTCAACATCAACACAGACACAGTCACAGAATTTTTTTTCGTAGTACAAGAAGCTGTGTTTTTAGTTTTAAAGTACTTAAAAGAAAATTATAATATAAATTCTGTAAAGAATGCACTTTGAATGTATTTTTATCCTGAAATCACGTAATAACCGTATGATGCATACCTCATATGAGAAGACCATTACTAATGCTTCTACAATGCTTCCTTTCTCATTTAAATACCACAGTAAGTAGGTGCATAACATTTTTGTTTAGGAAGAGTACATAAGTATGTTCATCCCCAAAATGACACAAAATGTAAGCATGATTTTGGGTAAAATGACATTTAAATGTTTCTAATTTTTCCCACAATAAGACATCAATTCCACTTTTTTTTTTTTTAGAAGACTGGGTGTTATTAATTCCACCCTCTAATTCCTCTTTGTTCTCTAGATCAGTATGTGACACAGTTCTACTAAAAAGGATCTGTTTCTATAGTCAAGGGCTGCAAGACAGAGAGGGCAGCTATGGAAGTTTCTGAGATCAAGGAACCTAAATATGGGACCATAATGAACTGACACAGACAGATGCATGGGTCAGCTTCTATGCGGTCAGTATAGAGAAAGCAATTTCTGTCATGTGACCATAAAGGATGTGTCCATGAAGTCATCTCTAGAACTCAGGTGGGGAATGAAAGTAATCATTTCCCTGTGGATGTTCTCCTCTGGTTCAGTGTAGACCTGCCCTTAACATTTGTAAGACAGAAGGTTAAGATGACAAATACAGACATATATTTGTTGAAACATTTACATGTGAAAAACAGGCTACAAACTGAAAAACATATGTTCTACCGCCTTAAAAAATATACCTTCATAATGACAGAGTAGAAAAATGTACAGAAAGCTGTGGCTTTCATAACACTGCAAATCAATAAAACAGCAAATGACTAAGTTTAATTATTTTCTGTATAAGTCAGGATATTTTGCTGATGCACCAGTAAGTCATAAGACAAAGACACATAACTCATAAATTAATTTCATGAAGTTTATTTTTCATATTTTCCTTTCCACAAAATCAATAATTATGTTGTTATAATGAAGATACGTGCATAATTTTTATTCAATTGTCAGTAATCACCTAAAGAAGTATTTACAGTAGTGATTTTAAGTGACAAATTTTGACTATATTTTCATCCAAAATGTAAATTAATATATATGTAAAAAATCCCCTAGGGCTTCCCTGGTGGCGCAGTGGTTGGGAGTCCGCCTGCCGATGCAGGGGACACGGGTTCGTGCCCCGGTCCGGGAGGATCCCACGTGCCGCGGAGCGGCTGGGCCCGTGAGCCATGGCCGCTGGGCCTGCGCATCTGGAGCCTGTGCTCCGCAACGGGAGAGGCCACAGCAGTGAGGGGCCCGCGTACCTCAAAAAAAAAAAAATCCCCAACCATTTTATATACTTTTTAAAAGATATTTTTCTATAATAGAGTTATTAAAGGGATAATACAAATTACATTTAATGTTTATCAAAATTTTTATTTGATCAATTTCAGTTGCTTCATATAACTAAATTTTTAAGCAAAATTAAACATGCGTTTATTTTTTGAAAATTTAATTTAATATCATCAAATATACTTATAGAAAGAAAACTATTTGTAATTCTAGGGTTCAATGTTCATCTAACTGCCGATGTAAAGCACTGATACCATGCGTCACACACCTAGACCTACACAGTGACAAATTTAAGAGTGGTATGAGCTATTTAATGTAACAAAATGTTCCTCTGACAACTCCTGCAGCTATTGTCAATACTGCAAAACTGTGAGCACTTCCATAACCATGGATTGGAAAAGGAAGGGAAAAACTGAAACCAAGCAGGACCCTGTGGGGCTCCTGGGCACAGAAGTCTTTCAAACAGTTGCTCATCAGGGAAGGGAGGGGATGCAGGGACAAGGCAGGAGAAGCCAAGAAACAACTGTGCAGCCTTGGGGCAGGGTCCTGGTTCCGCCTCAAGGGATACACATCACAATATCTTTAAGCTTTCTGCAGAACTAAAACCTGCACCAAATGGAAGATGTTCCAGAGACAAGGTCACAGTTTGATAACCTCAAAGCTCATCAGACCACCACCTGAGGCCAGATTAAAGGAGTGCAGGCCCTGCCCACACCCTGATCTTTCAGCAACCTGCCCTTGAACCACTGTTATAAAACTCCTCACCATATCCTCCCGGGTTGGGACACAGTTTTTCAGGGCACGAGCCCTCTGTGGCCCCCTTTGTCTGGCAAAGCAATAAAGCTGTTCTTTTCTACTTCACCCCAAACTCTGTCTCCAAGATGTGATTCGGCACCGGAGCACAGAGGCCGAGTTTTCGGTATCAAAACTGGACTGTAGGTTCTACTGGGAAATTCACTTGTTATACAAAAATCTATTGGATTCAAGCCATCTTAATTGATTTTATTTATTTTTATTTTTGACTGCGTTGGGGCTTCGTTGCTGCGCGCAGGCTTTCTCTAGTTGCGGCAAGCGGGGGCTACTCTTCGTTGCTGTATGCAGGCTTCTCATTGCGGTGGCTTCTCTTGTCGCGGAGCACGGGCTCTAGGCGCGCGGGCTTCAGTAGTTGTGGCTCGCGGGCTCTAGAGTGCAGGCTCAGTAGTTGTGGCGCACGGGCTTAGTTGCTCCGCCGCATGTGGGATCTTCCTGGGCCAGGGCTTGAACCTGTGTCCCCTACATTGGCAGGCGGATTCCTAACCACTCTGCTGCCAGGGAAGCCCTCAAGCCGTCTTAGAGGAAAGGTTTGTTAATCCGTCTTCCCCTTAATTAAATGCCTCCACTATTCAAAGCCCATTCCTAGCCCCCAGCTCTTTCTCCCACCCACTCCAGAGTTCCCAAACCTTCAAGGCATTCAGGTGCAATCACTTGTGCTTCAAAGGCAGAGCAGGAAACCTGGATAAAGCTTCCCTGGGACCTGAAGGGTGCTGGTCACCACCACGGAGGTTTGGGATTATGTGTGTAGCTGTGCTGGTGCCGAGCACCAGCATTTATCTGTGGCAGGTCTTTGTGATTATTTGGGGCCCCCTAAAGCTCAGGGCTGGGACTTAGACTAGAGGACCCCACCCCCGTGAAAAAAGTTTAAACTGATTTGTTTCACTAAATTCACAACTTTTTTTTTTTTTGGCAGTACGCGGGTCTCTCACTGTTGTGGCCTCTCCCGTTGCGGAGCACAGGCTCCGGACGCTCAGGCTCAGCGGCCATGGCTCACGGGCCCAGCCGCTCCGCGGCACGTGGGATCTCCCCGGACCGGGGCACAAACCAGTGTACCCGGCATCGGCAGGCGGACTCTCAACCACTGCGCCACCAGGGAAGCCCCACAACTTATTTTTGTATGAATAGGTCAGAGGTTGGAGAAACATGGGAGCTGGGTGAGGCTAACCCAGCAGGAAAGGTGGAGACTGTGAGCAACTAGAAAAGTCAGGACTACCTAAAGGCATTCAAATTCAAAAGTAATTCATAAACACTTAAGATTTATTGTAAAGTATACTCAATACACACACACATACACACGTATCGTAACGATGTGAGGTGACAGATGTGTAATTAACTTATTGTGGTAAGCATTTCACAATGTATACATTTTTTTTTTGTCTTTGCCAATAATTTATTTAACACAAGTTCACTGTGGAAATTATAATTTGTAACAATATTTCACGAGCCAATAGCATACAAAATAATGTCTCTTAATAAGCCAATAAGGAAATAACATACTCCAAAACAATGATAAATTAATTACACTACTGTTCCAGGAAAAAGGGGAGATTAAAGAAATGAAGTCTGAATTTATTTGAGACTTACCTTTCCATGAGTTGATTCTTGGAAGAGATGGTTTAACCAACCAAGAGCTGCTGTCCAGCTGCCAGTGCAAATCCAAAGTCCCTTGTCACTAGAGCACAATGCTAGTTGAAGGAAGGCACTGGTATTGGCAGGCAAGACCATCTCTTTCAGGAGCTTTTTGCATGGTTTTCATCCCTGCCAGCAGAGCAGCCTTGCCACAGCAGGAGCTAATGTCCCAAGGTCTTTGGAGAGCTATTTAGATCAGCAAAGTGTAGCCTTGCCCACACAGAAAGCTCTCAGAAAACCCTCACAACTTCTTGGTATTTTACATTTAAATGTTCATTACGTCCTAGTCTCTCCTCTGTATGTTCATATCCATAAGCGCTCAGTAACACAACGATTTTGATGAATCATACTGACACAGCCTCCCCAATGTAAACAAATTTATCCTTCAGTTAAAACAACTTCACTTAAGCCATAAGTCGATTTGAAATCATGAGAAACCTATACACACACACCCTTTTCCTTTTTTCCTGATGTGATTTGAAAAGCACTCAAGAAGCTTCTGCTGACAACTGCCAGGATCACATGTAACTAGATTGAAAGAGGTCTTCCAGATCAATGATTCTAAGTCTGGCTGGCAGACTTACATTTCATGGAATCATAAGAGAGTACTGAAGTAGCTTCAAACTCGTGTAAGCTGAAACTGGGCCTACAGCACGTTCTTAGCCATGGCAAATGTTCCCAAAACCTCTTCTCTAACAAAGAGAAAAAAAAGCACAGATTGAAGTGTGGAAAAGGATATTTTACAACGGAAAATTTGAAAAGAGCTAAGGAAGAAAAAGAAAAGGGCACCAGGTGCAATTTCACAAAAATCAATCACATACAAACAGTGTAAAGTTATCTGAATTTAGCATATCATTAGTTCCTTTAGTTTTTCCATTTCTCATTATAGCCCCTCTGACATAATAAAAATATTTCTGATTGTTTTTAAAACTATTGCCCTAGTTTTTCTAATCCTATAGAAGTCCCCAACAAAACTACCATTTTAATCACATAGAGTACAGTCAACTAGAGCCATACTTAGATTCCAAAGCACACAAAAATTAATGAAACATTCTTTATTTTTGTATTCTGTTATACCTCATTATTATCCCTTATTTACTGTGAACATATTTCTAATTGTTTATATGTCTGTGTTTGTTTACTTTACAATTAGCCTATATATCCCTAGTGCAGAATAATATTACTTGTACTTAGTAACTTACCAGTATATTTTTTTTTTTAACATCTTTATTGGGGTATAATTGCTTTACAATGGTGTGTTAGTTTCTGCTTTATAACAAAGTGATTCAGTCATACATAAACATATGTTCCCATATGTCTTCCCTGTTGCGTCTCCCTCCCTCCCACCCTCCCCATCCCACCCCTCCAGGCTGTCACAAAGCACCGAACCAATATCCCTGTGCCATGCGGCTGCTTCCCACTAGCTATCTACCTTACTTACATTTTTAAATCATTACATTGTGCACCTTAAAAAAATCACATTGTACATCCTAAATATATGTACTTTTTATCTGTCAATCATCCCTCAATAAAGCTAGAAAAACAAAACTCCTGGCCAAATTTGGCCAGGCTTGAAACCACTGTGACCCATCCTATGAGACTTTTACCGAATTATACAAAATAATTTGTTCTACAACAACAAATATGTATGTTCCAGATGCAGTGCTTATAGGTGCTCCTCAGGAAATAACTTCCAGCCCTCACCCAGTCCCAACCGAAAAACGCAATTCAAGCAAACCCTGATGCTTGAATGTCGAGATCAGTGTTTTCTTCTCTAATTCAACAGATCTCTTATATGTATCTCACACACACACACACACACACACACACACACACACACACACACACTCACAGACACACTCTCACTTTTTTCTGGAATTAATTATATATACATGTAAATTTATAACTTGTATATATATAATTCCAGAGGGAAAAAAAAAACCAGTGGATGTTTTCAGTCATTTGGTATATTTGAGTTTTCAAGAGTATTACCCAGAGGCTATTACTTCTCTCAGCCACTGTCCCTAAAATTCAGAAAGGTTACTATCAGGTGGGCAATAATGCTCGGCTTATGACCCCATATTCCAAACAGCTTAACAGAGCAAATATAAGATATTTTTGAATTTCAACTACCCTACAGTTCAGCTTACATAGTAGAATGCACTATTAATATTATTTATTATTTAGGCAAAAATTTAAATTAAAAAATATGCTTTTGGACTGTTACCAAGTTCTGCTTATACTTCCAGATGTGGGGGAAAATTCCTTTTCTAATTTATTTTAAAACTTCTTTATTCAAGGCTGACCAAGATTTAGCTTAGGTTAAATTTCACTTAGAGTTGATGAAAATGGTGCTTCTCCTAGAGCTCAGGACTGAGTTGTACCTGTTGTTTTTCCTCTACCTGTGGGAAGGTCTTGCGTCACACCCTAATGAGCATTCTAAACAATCAAGTGGCTTTTATTCAGATTTTACACATCAACAAAAGCAGGGAGTGAATAATAACCGGCCCCCAAAATGAAATATTTAGTAATGCTAGGTGCCAAGCATACTGCTAAAACGCCCTCCTTATTTATTTCCCAGAACCACACTGCAGAGCCTATGAGGATTGCTATTATCATCTCTATTTCACAAATGAAGAGAAGACCAGAGTATTTAATTCAACTGCCCAAGGTCACACAGCTAGTAAGTGGCTTAACCAAGACTCCAGTCCACGTCTGCTAGATTTCACAGCTCAATCTTCCCATCTTTCCCCCTACCCCATTTCTTTTTCTTTTTTTTCTTTTTTGCTTGCTGGACATACCTGAGCCTCCCGTTTTCTATTCAAAGTTTCCCTCCATTAACTCCATTTCTATTTCAACTCTTTATCCATTCAAATTATTTTTTTGTAATTTTTAATTTGACTACAATGTTTAAACTTATGTTAAAACTAATATAGCTTCATCTCTGATATAGATTGCTTTAAGGAAAAAAAAAGATAATGAACACTTTCTACATCCTAACATTTTCAGCACACATCAATGGAAATTAACAAGGAATTTAAACAGAGGTATAAACATATTTCTCCACAGGGAAGAACTCATAACAATAGTTCATATCCTAAGAGGGCCAAGGAATGACTTGAAAGATTAATGGAATTAACTTTAAAAAGCGATGAAATTTTCATAAAGTGGAGATTCTCATTAGGTATAAAGCAAACTTAAATATGATTTAATGAATTATTAGAAGTGAAACTTCAGGGCTATCTAAAACTGCCCTTAGTCCAAAGAATCCTTTGCAAATAAATAGAAAAATACATCGAAAGAAAAAAATCTTACTGAGGAGTAGAAGGGTCCAAGACCACAGTAAACTAATTTTACTAAATTGTTGATCCATTTTTTGACCTGTATATTACTTTCTGCAGTGTGACGCAACCAGTGGTTTAACCCAGACCAAATGGTTGACCTTTACTTGAAAAGTAAATAATCATCTACGAAAGTTCTTGATTCAGAGATGACTCACTGGTGTCCGCTGTCCACGAGCACTGTCCTATATGGACGGACACCTGCTTCATGATTAACCTCTGCTATGGGCTCAGGTGACTTGGACATTGAGCAAATGATTAATGAGTGAAGAATGTTTCTTCCCCTGCTACTTAGAGTGTCTGCACCAAGACAGAACGCTATGGCAACCAGAATATAGAGAAGTGATGGAAGGATGTTGCCGAGTGATGACAAAAGCATTTTGCAGGAAGTACTGAAGCTATGGTAAAATGAATATGAAACAGAAACGAAGTCTTGGGAAGGAAAAAATAAGTAGAGAATAAAGGAGAGGGAAAACTCAAGAAAGCCAGACCTTTAGGAGGAAGACTAAAACTTTACAGACGTGAGACAAAATGGGAAAAATTTCCGGGTAACATGGAGTAAGTAATAGCAATAGAATCTACAACTCAAAGAGTTTTTAGGCCATCAACTAAAATTAGGTAATTTTCAATCACATTCGAGCAGGTGTGATTCGTTAATCACAAATGTCTTAAACCATCACCAATCATCTTCCAGAAGCATCTAGTAAATGCCAATCGTGCATGACTAGGGAGGTCCTGTTTGGGTTTTTTTGCAAGAAAATTTCACATTCTTAGTTTTTACCTAGTATGTCACTTTGGTGCACATTAAGTGCACACTAGTTTGCTAGTTGTTGGGTTAGGCTGGCAAACATGATCATGTGTAAGAACACAGAAGAGGAAAAATATTAGAAATGGTCCAAAATATGTCCCTGAGTAGTTGTTCAAATGAATGCATCTTGGCCACATGAACTTAGGCCATATACAATCAAGATGGCATCAAACAGCCACTGAGTTTAAGGTGAAAGGGTGAGCTCAGTTCTCATCTCTGGGAGGCCTAAAGAGAGAAGGAGGATATTCAAGAGCATTTCTAGTGACAAATGAAAGACACAGCTCAGTGTCTGGGGGAGGGGGACCGAGGAGGGAGGAGGGGCTCTAGGCAGAGCCTCAGCCAACTTAAGTAGGTGTGTGAATGACCGACCCCCTATGTATGCCTGTGCCTGAGATGAGTGAAAGCCACGCATGGGCCAAGGCATAGAAAGATATCAGGGAAGATGGAGGTAAGACTGAGATGACTGCAAAGATGCCCATTGAGGAGAAAGAACGCTTTGCCATGGTAGGTTAGAATAGTCTGGAATGTGATACCCTTCCTCCTTGCTGGCAATCTTATTTTCTTTTGCATCGAAATCCCAGTGCGGGGGCAGGTCACGGGGGAGACATTTGAACATAAAAGTCAGCATGGTTAGAACTATGTAAGACTAGCCCAATCCACATTGCATTTGGAAAATCTGAACAGAAAAGAACAGCAACCAATGTTAACCAAGGAGGGCATTTGGTTGAAGCCAAAAGAATTTAATATTAGTTTCACCCCCTCCTCTTTTTTTTTTTTTTTTTTGCGGTATGCGGGCTTCTCACTGTTGTGGCCTCTCCCGTTGTGGAGCAACAGGCTCCGGATGCGCAGGCTCAGCGGCCATGGCTCACGGGCCCAGCCGCTCCGTGGCACGTGGGATCTTCCCGGACCGGGGCACGAACCCGTGTCCCCTGCATCGGCAGGCGGACTCTCAACCACCGCGCCACCAGGGAAGCCCACCCCCTCCTCTTATATGACCACTCAGGGCAAGTCACTGACAACTTTTCCTTCAGGGTCCCTCTGTACAGCATAGAACAGCATGCACCTAACAGCGGAGAAATTAATCAACCAATCACGCCTCTGAATCCACCTAAACTCTCATCAACAGCTTAAGTATCCTCCCTGATATCACTGTTTGAAGATTGTTGTAGGAGCTGACAGAGGGCCGTGGCACTCAAACCCACAGTGGTCTTTCTAGTATCAGAGCAGGGTTGATTAGGTAATGTCTGCAAAGATAAGGGCCAGATTCCTAAGGTCCAGAATGATCCTTATGAATGGTTCATTCCCTACAGCAGAATCTCAGCCAGAACTGAAGGAGGGAGGGAATAGGCTCTCCAGCTGGGCTGATGTCCAGTAATTGGTCTCTAAGAAGCAACAATTACTTTTCAGGTGTCCTCTCAATGAAGCCTAAATACATGCTGCACTCTCAAAATTTCCCAACTATTCGTTATCTGCAAATCCATTACTTGCAAAGAGCTTCTAGCTTTTGTCCTAAAACACTGAGATTCACCTCCTTCCTGCTGAATATCTCAAAAGGCAGGAAAAGGACAATGGAGCAGAATGTGACTAACCCATCCGTCAGGCCACTTCTGTGACTATTTCTGCAGACCCTTTGTCCCCTCTCAGTCAGTATTAACTATATAGTCCAATTAAACCTAGCGCTGGTGGTCCACAGGGATTCCTTTCATACAAAAATGCAATTCGCTCCCAGATTCTCAGCATTACCTAATGGCCTGCATAGAAGCAGTTGGATGGTCTCTGGCCAGTTCCCCGGGGACAAATTGATCACCATGGCAATAATCAGAAGCTCTCACCCTATAGAGGGGCAAGGTAATATCCACAGCGCCATGGAGGAAGCATATCTGATTATCTCAGAAGGGCTGCCTCCTTGGACTAGGCTGCTACCGCCGATTAAACTGCGCGTGCGTGCGCGAACACGCGCGCACACACACACACACACACACACACACACACACACACACACACACACACACACACACACACACACACACACACACACACACACACACACACACACACACACACACACACACACACACACACAGCTAGTGCCAGAATGTGGAAGCAGGCATATGGTTGGAAACTGAGTGGGGGAAACACGAACTTCTGATGCAGCCCAGCTGCCTCTGCTCAGGTGGTCTGGGTCAGCTCTCTGTGAACAGGACCCGCTCAGCCCCAGTAAAGAGCACTGACGGATACTTGCAGAAATACAACTGGACTGAATCCGGAAACCACTTCACCAGCAATACAGTAGGAGGAGGAGAAAAATTCAGGAAACGTGATCCCATGAAAACGTTTGAGAAAGTAACGTGAGCCTGCACCCAAACCCTATGATAATTATAAACCGTTTGATTTTACAATTCTTTTGGAGAGCCTACAACTATTAAAGGAGGAACTAGATCTAATTTCGATATTTTTTCCTGCTATATCGCTTTCAGCTAGATTTGCATCTTTTGTTGGAGACATCCTCTGAAAAGAATGTCATTAAAATACAGACGAGAGATGTGGAAAAGAAAATACATCCTTGTATTGTGTAACCTCTATAGTAACAAATGCCCAGGGGGCCAAACAAGACCAAAAATCTAGTTTCCTACATTTGTGTGAAGTTGGCATGTTCGCACTGCACAGAGCTAGGGTGAAATTGATCCAGGGAGAAGTTAACGTATGCATCCTCATTATTACCTATTGTAAAGGCACATACACACTTTTCCTTATTACTCTGTTCATTCGAAGGCTTTCGAAACATGCATTCACAACCCTTACCTTCCTTTAGTGTTGAGAACCATCTAGGGACAGTTCACTGTAGATGATCACGGGAGGGAAATATCTTCTAAGCCCTCGTGCAAATTTCCCACCTTTGTGAGGTCAGAGGCTGACATCTAGCCCCACATGACAGGAAAGATGTGGGCTAGTAGCCAGACCGCTTCTCAGGGGGGCTGCCTGCAGTCACTTCTGGGTAGAAAGCTGGGCCCTTACAGGACTTTAATGAGCTTGCTGAAAATCGCACTGAACCCAAACACAGAATGATTTCACAATTAGAAGTTGGGATTTTCTAGTCTCTTACTTTTCTGTCACATTTTTGTACTGGGTGTTAATAGGTCCTTCAAACTCTTTCTAACTAACCCCTTACATAGACTGCAATTAAGGAATTTCAATGATGCTATACCATATAGGATAAATCATATTTCAGATCTGTGAAATATCATCTTTTCATTATCAAGAAACCACTATCTTGTGTTAAACTAATTTGTGTTAAAATAAATGTGGATTTGACACGGCATTTTCTACAAAGTTTCTTTAAACTGCTGCCATTTAAAATAAATAGCAGCCTCTTCTTTGCTGATAGTAGTAAAGATTTAACCTATTAATCTCTGTCTCTTTCCTCAATCAGTGAAGAAGTTGAGATTTGTGTGTCTTATCCCATGGATTCGTGGTGACGATTATATACTTGGCATGTAATATTTTCTCAAAAAATAAGTTACCCATCTCTCCCATTTATGAACCATCTTTTTGTCAAGACTTTATGTTGTGGGACTTCCCTGGTGGTCCAGTGGTTAAGACTCTGCACTTCCAATGCAGGGGGCATGGGTTCGATCCCTGGTCGGGGAACTAAGACCCCGCATGCCATGCAGCGTGGCCGAAAAAAAAAAAAAAGACCCTATGTTAAACATCCTTAAATAATAAAGTTCCACTTTCATTCTATTTGCTATTTCATGAAGACAATATGCAAAAAAGAGTAGATTTTAAATCCTCAGACCCATAATTTAGTGAATCTTTGGGAAATTGATTAGAGGGAGTGAGGCAGAACATACCCATCTGTAAATCTCATCATAGATATCTCTCTCTTCCAAATCAACTAAATGTCCTTTCTCACTTCAAATGTCTTCATTCTCCTATTGCCCTCAAATCAGGGTGTGCAAAGACATCCTAAAACAAGATGCCACCAAAACCAAGAGCAGCTGGGAGCCACGGGTGCATTTCATTTGAAGAGGTCTGCTGTTACTTAGGGGAGTGTAAACTTTGGAGTGACGCAGAGCTGGGTTCAAATCCCAGTTCTACCGCATTTGGCTGTTTGATTGCCGGCAAGGTGTCCAAACTTGCTAAGTCTCAGTTTTCTCAATTGTGCTATGGGTGATATCCATCATCTCTAAGTGTTATCAAAGACCCAGGTGGATTTGCCGCGGAGCTAGTGAAGCTTAACTTCCAGGACTGCTCGCTTGCATGGATGTCTTCAAGGCCCTCTACCTAATACTGTCTTTCTACTTTTTATTCCTTTTCTTAAACAGAGCTTCTCAACGTGAGTAAGCATCAGGTGCCACAAATCCTGGACCTACCCTTGCATGATGATTAAACAGGAAGATAAACTTAAGGTATTGGTCCATAGCAACTGTCCAACAAATGGCATTCTTGTCATCAGACTCACAGGCCAAATGATTAGATCTGGTAAGGCTAAGGCTAGTTGTATTGCTTACAGATTACACAAAGTCTAACTCTAATAACCTAAAAGGGAAAAGAATTTGAAAAAGAACAGATATACATATATGTATAACTGAATCCCTTTGCTGTACATCTGAAACTAACACAGCACTGCTAATCAACTGGACTCCAGTATAAACTAAAAATCAAATAAAAAGAATCCATCAATTTTAAAGAACATTCGCTGATTCAAGAGTCATTTACCAAACATCTACTGTGTACCAGGCTTTGGTACAAGAAAAGCAAATTAAAAATAAAACTGAAAAATAAAGTTTAACTCATCCTAAAATACACCACGCCAAGCTTGGTGAGATGCTAGAACCAAGCTCTAGTGACACATTTGGATTCAGCATTAATATTAAAGGTGTACCATACTTGGGTACATTAGGAAGTAAGGCTTCAAGTTAACTCATCACAGGATAGGTCGACTTAAATGTTGAGGAAACAAACGTAAAAGCCTCGAGCGAATGATGCGCAGGGTTCTAGGGGGAGGGCTCGTGATGCAGGCTGTGGGGACCTGATGTTCTGGAGGCTCGCTCGTGTTGCAGCAAGCATCAGTTCTGCGTCAGGCTTCTGACTTTTTGACAAGCTACCCCACCCAGGCGATTCTGAACTCCAGTTAGTTTGACAACACCTGCTTACTGATTAAACATGAAATAAACAGCAGATTAGGTATTTTTCAGGATTCCGTATATGTTCCCGCCTCTGGCTCAGAAGAAAACCAATTTTCTACCGACAGTATGGCCCTTCCCTTCCACAGCAAGAGGCCAGTCGTTTGTACATTTTCTCTCCTGATGGTTTAGCACAATTGCCGATAAAGGGCATGGCATTCGGACATACATCACGATTCCAGCAGGATCGGGGATCTCTTTATATACTTGTGGATAAGGTGGTTTCATGTTAGCTGAAATACAGATCTACTGCCCAGAGGGACAGAATCCTCCTGAAGATGGTGGATTAAGAGCCACAAATGCCTGAAACAAAGTTTCTAGTGGAAGGACAGAATGCTTGCTCTCTGGTTTTGTCCCGTTTCAAACTTGTTATCAATAACACATGGAAACCTAAGAAGGGTGCTTACAAATATGCAGGTAGTGCAAAATAAGGAAGGAATAAATGCCTGGAAAAGAATAATGCTCAAGCTACAAAGCAATCCAAACAGGCTGGAATCAGAACCAAAACCAAATACGACCATGGAATGGATGCAAGCATGAGGGAAAAGAAAAGAAAACCAGGACTGTCTCAGGAGGGTATTATCGACACAAGTTTTGTTTGAGTCCACAGTAAAATGCTGTGAGTTTAATGCTGTTGATGCTACTCTTATATGTGCATATATTTCCACTTTTTGGAAGAAAATAGTTCTACTCTATTCTGTGCTGATCAAACTATGTTTTTTTTGGAACAGATTCATTTCTGGGCATAACACTTTAAGAGGAGAAATCCTCAAATTACCAGGCAGCCAAAAGGGGATTGCTCGGATGGTGAGGAGTCTAGAAACTAATGGATACTCCATATGCTAGCTTGAGGGGTAAAAAAGGCTTGTCTTTCTTCAAATAACGGATCGTCTGTAGACTTACTCTGTCACTGCTGGGCAAAATCACGGCTATGTGATGGCTGTACGAAGGCGTGTTAAGTTAACTACAGGAATATACAATGAAACGGTTAAATATCTCCCCAAAATGCAATGGAGAATCCAGTATGGAAGTGAGCTCCCCGTTGTGAAGGTAATCAAGCACAGAGTAAACAGTGACCCAGCCAGAATTACTACAACATGCTTTCTCTCACTTGATATTGTTCAGAGAGGAGGGTGGATAAATCCGAGATGCTTTCAGCTCCACAGAGAAGTTTCTATTATTTGCTTCATCTTAGCTAGCTCAGAGTTTGGGCTGCAAGTTGAAGCTGGAGAAGGTGCAGAAAACAAGGAGCAGCAAAAAACAAAACCCAAAAAGGGCATATAGACATTCAGTAAATATGTCCGGAGCACATACCAAGTGCCATGCCCTGTTCCAGGCAATGGGGACACAGAAGGAAAAACAAAATCCCAACCCCAATCCCTGCCCCCATAGAGCTTATATTCTATTACGAGACATTTACGAGAGGTGGTTTGGTGATTCCCCCCTGCTGTGAGAACACAGAATAAAGTAAAAAGGGCTGTGGGGACTGAAAGGGAAGCATGACTGTGCACAGGGCATTACCTGAATGAATACTTCTCAGTCTAAATAAATCCCAAGATTCCTTATCAATGAAATCTATCCCATATTAAGATTTCATTGGCTTCTCTGAAGCACTGCAGTCTATTTATTCAAAAAGGGCACATGTGCTGCCCCTACTCCCCTTTTAAAGATCCCCAAATGACCATCTGACTCTATCAATATTGACTTCTTTAGAGGAGGTCACCACCTACCAGATGTTACATCCATTATGTCAAATGAGTTCCCCCTGACATATTGACGATTTCATTTTTCTTGTCTTTTGGCCAGAACCTCCCTTCTAATGAACGTATTCTTGGTTCTATCAGTGTGTACATCTTTGATGTTCCCAACACTATACTGAATCACCAGCTGCCTAACTCCTGTAGCTGCTGTTGTCTCTGGCTCAGTGATCTTCTTGAACCTTGACTCCGTTTGCCTTGCTTTAGGAGGACTTTGAACACATTTGCAAATCCCAATTCCAAGACTGCTTCCGTTTACACACGTATCTTCTAAGGCAGCGTCTCTCTTCATGACCCCCAGGCATCGTTGGCAGTGAATGAATTTAGCTCTCACGGTCTCACATAACCAGGGCAAGCCTCTACTTTCTCTCTGCTTTTATTGCTGGTTTCTGCTCAATTCTGCTCACCTTCAGGAATACAGATGTTGGGATCTGGAGGTCAGCTGTGAGGGTGTTTGCGTTAACCTCAGCAAACCACGATGCACTGATCTCCAGTCTCCTAGTGCACTCCTATTTCTCTCCCTGGAATTAGATGCTCAGCTCTCTGCCAGGGGACCTCTTCCCAGACAGTCTCTGATTTGAACTATCTGAGGGGCTGTTATGGGAGAGTAACAACCCACATAGCTCATGCTACGTGCTCCACTCCCGGGGAACAATGCTGCGTCCTTGCCAACCAATCAAACCGATACCTCAATCATAGAAGATTCATGTCTCTTTGCTTATATCCTCGAAGGGGGAAAAATAGCTAATGTGATTCTCTCCTTCCTAAAGGCTTCTATGCAGTAAGTGGCTGGGATTAAATTATATAATCACATCATCTATCTGTTCAAAAGCCTGTCACTCTTTTGCTGCATTTGCCAACGTGTCCCTTTAGCAGAGGGGCTCGATACTGTGAGCAGCGGAAAAGGGAGCATTATGGTGCCGAGTCATATCATTCTAAATACCATCAAGGCCATAAAATGGGAAGTCAGTGATAAATAATTTATATTTATCAGAATGACTGAATCTTATTACAAGTTCATCAATATGATATCCTCCCAGACAGCACAGACCTGGATGGAGAAAGAGATCAGAATTTCAATAGTTGGCCAGGGTCGCACTGAATTCTTGTTTAAAGCCCTACGAACCTGGTGTGAACCTGATTGATCTTTTTGTTTTTGTTTTTGTTTTGCGGTACACGGGCCTCTCACTGTTGTGGCCTCTCCCGTTGCGGAGCACAGGCTCCGGACGCGCAGGCTCAGCGGTCATGGCTCACGGGCCCAGCCGCTCCGTGGCATGTGGGATCTTCCCGGACCAGGGCACGAACCCGTGTCCCATGCATCAGCAGGCGGACTCTCAACCACTGCGCCACCAGGGAAGCCCCTGATTGATCTTTTTTTCACTAGTCCCTAGAAAACAGGGTGCTAGTCTTTTTTTTTTTTTTTAATAAGTTTATTTATTTTTGGCTGCTTTGGGTCTTCGTTGCTGCCCGCGGGCTTTCTCTAGTTGCGGCGAGCGGGGGCTACTCTTTGTTGCCGTGCGCAGGCTTCTCATTGCGGTGGCTTCTCTTGTTGCGGAGCACGGGCTCTAGGTGCGCGGGCTTCACTAGTTGTGGCTCAAGGGCTTAGTTGCTCCGTGGCATGTGTGATCTTCCTGGACCAGGGCTCGAACCCGTGTTCCCTGCCTTGGCAGGCAGATTCGGGTGCTAGTCTTATAACAAGGAAGTAAGCAAGTCGAAAAAAGAAATCCAATTCAACAAGATGATTTGGAAAAGATAAGAAACTATGGCAGTAAGTAAAAAGGCTAAGATGCCATAGTTGTTTCCATTCTTTTCTTCATTCCAAGTTTACCTTTATTCTTAATTCATTTCTTTATTCATTCATTCACTTTCTTAAATGCCTAGAGTGTGTAAGATACTGTATTAAGAGTTGTGGAAGAGGCAACAATGAAGAATAGATATGCTTCTCACCTTCAAGTACTTTACACTCAAATACAACACACTGGAATAAACCTTGGAAAGTAGAACTCCACCTGTATAAAGAAGAAGTGAGCATATGTCCGAGCTCAACACTAATACATTATCTTTTTCTTCATCCTTCTATCTTGATGGTATCTGCCTAATTCAGAGCTGTTCCCCCTTGAAAAGTTTTCTCCTGGGACCAGGTCCCTGGTTTGAAAAGCAGAAGTTCAAACCCACTTTCATTTCCTAAACAGGATACTCAGAGCAAAGTCATTTCTCAAATGATCAATTAAACTTTGTTTAACACATTTTTTCTGACAGAAAAAATCACTGATCAGGAAGGCCTATCTCTCTGAAAACACACTCATCTCTACACACACAACCGCAACTCAAGACTACCCTGTTTTTGGTGGGATATACCTCATGTATGAGCACAGTTATTTTTAGTAAATACCTCATGGTGTGCTTGATTAAAAATACCAATCCCTGGAAATATAAATTGATATAGCCGCTACGGAGAACAGTATGGAGGTTCCTCAGAAAACTAAAAATAGAGCTACCATACGACCCAGCAATCCCACTACTGGGCATATACCAAGAAAACCAGAATGCAAAAAGAGTCATGTACCCCAGTGTTCACTGCAGTTCTATTTACAATAACCAGGACACGGAAGCAACCCAAGTGTCCATCGACAGATGAATGGATAAAGATGTGGCACATATATACAATGGAATATTACTCAGCCATAAAAAGAAATGAAATTGAGTTATTTGTAGCGAGGTGGATAGACCTAGAGACTGTCATACAGAGTGAAGTAAGTCAGAAAGAGAAAAACAAATACCGTATGCTAACACATATATATGGAATCTAAAACAAAAAAAAAGTTTCTGAAGAACCTAGGGGCAGGACAGGAATAAAGATGCAGACGTAGAAAATGGACTTGAGGACACGGGGAGGGGGAAGGGTAAGTTGTGACAAAGTGAGAGAGCGGCATGGACATATATACACTACCAAATGTAAAATCGATAGCTAGCGGGAAGCAGCCGCATAGCACAGGGAAATCAGCTCGGTGCTTTGTGACCGACTAGAGGGGTGGGATAGGGAGGGTGGGAGGGAGATGCAAGAGAGAAGAGCTATGGGGATATATGTACAGCTGATTCACTTTGTTATACAGCAGAAACTAACACACCAGTTTAAAGCAATTATACTCCAATAAACATGTTCCAAAAAAAAAAAAAACACAATCCCTTTTCGCCCTTTCTGCTTGGAGTAATAGTAGGAGTTCAGCTGTATGAATCTCCTCCCCACCTGGCATCTGGCTAGCTATTCTTTTAGGGAAGGCTCCCAGACTTTATTTTCTGGTCCAAAAGTGTTTATTAAATAAACTAACACTAACATCAGAATACATTTTTTTGCAACTCTTCTCCAAATCCCTGCTGCTGCAAGCTACACTTGAGAGACGACCAAGGTGGGAAATCCAAGGGACACAAAGGCAGACTCTAGCTACCAATGAGCAGAGGTCCTGGATTAGTCCCCCGTTCCAGTCACCACAGCGGCTTACGAATGTATTGTCTTCTCCTCCGTACACATACCACCCCATTCTCTCCGTAGCCCTGCTTCAGCAGAACCTCCACGTTGAATTAGCAGGTGAATTGGCAAATTCTCAAAGCTGCGCAAAATGCGTCCAGCTCTTTTGTGCCTCTGAGTCTGCTCCTGCGCTGCTTGGCCTTTCCTTCCCCCGCCCTCTTGTGCCTCCAGAATACGAACGTGTCCTTTAAACCCAGATGAGAAACCAGCTCCCCAGGATCCACTCTACAGCCTCTCCAACCGCAGAGGAATGAACTCTTCCCTCCTGCTGATTTTCGATTGCTGCTAACGCAAATTACCACAAACGGAGTGACTCATGACAACCCAAACTTATCATCTTACCGTTCTGAAGGTCAGAAGTCCTAAAACCCAAGCTGTCAGCGGGACTGTATTCCTTCTGGAGGCCGTCGGGGAGAATTCACTTCCTTGCTTTTTCCATCTTCTAGAGGCTGCCTGCACTTCCTGGCTCGTAGCCCCTCCCCCAAACGCTCTGCTCTCTGCTTCCCTCACAGCTCCCTCCCTTCACCAACTCTCAACACTCCTGATTCTTATTAGGACCTTTCTGATTACATGCGGCCCACCTGGATAATCCAGGCTGCTCTCCCCAGCTCAAGATCCTTAATTTTTTTTTTTAATTGAAGTATAGTTGATTTACAATGTCGTGCCTGGGAGTGTGGCATTAGCAGATGCAAACTGGTATGTATAGGATGGATAAACGACAAGGTCCTACTGTAGAGCACAGGGAACTATATTCAATATCCTGTGATAAACCGTAATGGAAGAGATCCTTAATTTAATCATATCTACAAAGATTCTTTTGCATATAAGTAACGTATCCACATGCTCTGAGGATTAGGACATAGATATTTTGGGGGGGCAGTTATTCTGCCTACAGCCCCTCCTTTTGAAGCCCCACTCTGCTCTTCCAAATGTCCACATTAGCTGCATTATATTCCAGTGCATTTTGTTTACAAAAGTCACCCTAACAGTCTTCCAGAAGGTACTTTGGGCCTTTACGTTGTTTCTCCAGTGCCCAGAATTTTGCTTATTACTTAGCAGTCAATAAATCGAATTGAATGTTTGTGGAAAAGAAACTCAGGGGGGAAAAAAAAGTAAGGATGATTTAACTGTAAGGCTATTATTGGACAAAAAAATATAATAAACGAATTTTTGCATCAACGAGGATGACAAAGCAAATGGTTGGAAAAACACAATCAGTTCAGCTTTCTGGCATAAGGTCTCATAGATAATCACAGAACAACAAAACCCCACAGGTGTAGATCAGGGGCCGGCAAACTACAGCTCGTGGCCACCTGTTTTGTAAGTGACGTTTTATTGGAACGCAGCTGTGTCCATTTGACATACTGGCTGACATACTGCTTTTGTGAGTCAATGGCAGCTGTTGAGAAGTTGCTACAGAGACTATATGCCCTACAAGCCTAAAATATTTAGTGTTTGGCCCTTTATATAAAATGTTTGCTGACTTCTGATCTAGATAATGAGAGAGATTGAATTAGAATTTTGTTCCAGGCAGGCTGGAGTCAGCATTTTGAAAGCCAGATTCACCTATTCAATTTCCGTGGCAGGTGAATACCCAACTATTTAGCTGGGCTCTCTTACCGATTAGATTAGAAGGCTGACATACTAATCCAGTCATGAAATTATAAAGTTGGTCAGTTGATATATTTTGAATGTTAACGATAGCCGAGATAAGGCAGCAGCATCTCCAATTTCTTATCCACTGATCAAACTTCAAATTTCCTAACTCCATCCTTATAAATGTGGATCAGATTGTCTTACCAATGCTTAACAATGGCACCCTTAGAAAATTATTTCAACATTTAAGATGCATCGTTTCTACCTCCTACTTGCCTCTTTTGAACGCATGTATAGGCACCAGGCAGAAATAGCCATCCAATTCTCTTTGATAAAAATCAACCTGTTTATAAGAGAAAACAGAATGAGGATGAGAAGAAAAGTCAGGAAGTTAAAAAATTTTTTTTTCTAAAATATTACCTTTTAACAAAGATGGCTTTGTAGTTTTAAACAAACAAGCAAACAAATCAGCAAGTCACTATTTGTGGTATTTGCATGAAGTTAGAACTTTTCATATATTTGGTCTGAGAGAAAATATTTATTGGTCATTTTTGCCGTATCACTTTAAATAATACCCCTTTAATTAAAAAAAATTAAGATTGAACGTCAGCAGCCACTATTATAAAACTACTAACGATTAACCTAGTTTCTCATTCTCAGGAATTGGAATTAAGAGCCTTGAGTCATAATTCCAGTTCTGCCATTAACCTGCCATGTGAACTACAAGTCACAAACATTTCCATGGCCTCAACTTCCCCACGTGTAAAATCATTGTAACAATATCTTCCTCACCTAATTCACGGCACTGCTGTCATAAAATGAGGTAATGTTGGTGAATTTGTGCAAACGCTATACAAATGAAAGATATTATTATTATCTGATTATTGCCTTAACATCTTCCCAAACTGTCTCTGGTATTAAAAATGTTATGGTCATAAACATCTATAACAGTGCTCTGTAGTTGACAATGAAATATTTCTCCTTGTGAATTTCATAGTTTAGATTTTATTTTGATGTAATAAAACGAGCATAATTAACTTTTATTGTGTGCATTATTTGTGGGAACGTTTTAACACGTTAAGTACAGCCATTTATCTCAGCATCACACAAGGATTACCAAATTGAGAAGTGCTTTCTTTAAAAATGGGGTGGGGCTTCCCTGGTGGCGCAGTGGTTGGGAGTCCGCCTGCCGATGCGGGGGACACGGGTTCGTGCCCCGGTCCGGGAAGATCTCACGTGCCGCGGAGGGGCTAGGCCCGTGAGCCATGGCCGCTGAGCCTGAGCGTCCGGAGCCTGTGCTCCGCAACGGGAGAGGCCACAGCAGTGAGAGGCCCGCGTACCGCAAAAAAAAAAAAAAAAAAAAAGGGGTGATTTCATTTGGAGATTTGAGTTTGGTTTTATTGCTGAGATTAATAAGATGTTGTTGAAAATGAAACTGTTTTCTTTCCAGCACTTCATATTTTTGCTTGGTTAAAGAAACAGCAGTAATATGATTATATGTCAGTAATTAAATATCTTTGCAGAACAGTATCTTGATAGCATATATTTAGAACACAGCCATACCAAAAACATTCAATTACATAGATACAGCTTTAATATTTAACAGCTTGTTTCTTAACGACCATCCTTCTGGGGAGCTGATGTTGACTATGTATAAAGGAAAGCAAGCAGCTTAGTGTCAAATTAAGGGAAGTGGAATATATTATAATGGTGCTTTTTATGTTTTGCTATTCTCACATTCAGCCGAGTATAATGTTTTTATTTAATACGTTTAACTATCGATTCATCTCTCTTATTTTTAGCAACAGGGGCCTTCAGTTTTCTCTAAACACAATGAAGGTTTATCCAGGGACCAAAGTAGGAAAAAAAAAGTCATTTAAATTAAGCATCATGGGGAAATAAACATGTGTAAGACAAAGAATAGGCATTTCCAATAAAATTCCCGGAAAACAACATGCTGAAACCACTGGAAAGGCATCTCAGGAAGTAGAGAAGAAAGCTACCTCATACTCGTTCTTAGAGGTGGGAATAGCAGAGAAGCCAGGCTCCTGTTAGGAGCCCCTGTGTTTCCCTTTTACCTAACGTTAAACGTGAATTTGTAAATAAATGGAACTATCCCTAATTTATTAATGGTGTACTTTGTTTTAGAAAAGAACCTAGCGTTTTCCCTAAATTTTGACTTTGATTCCAGTTTCACAACTCCTTACTGTAAGTCAGGGCTCAGCTCTTTCTACTAAAAACCAAGGAACTAGGCACGGACTCTAAGAGGTAGAGTAGAGATGCAGACGTAGAGGATGGACTTGAGATGCAGACGCAGATGCAGATTGACCTTCAACAACCCCAGAGAGTAAGGACGTGGCTCAGACTGTTTCCAGGTCCCCATAGCGATAATGACCAGGATGGTTCGGGGCGCAAGATGTCCATCAAACACTGACTCACGTCTCTGGTTGGGCAGAAGAAGCCAGTCTGCCAGTAGACACAACTGAGTCTGAAGGTAAACCACGGGGGTTAAAGTTCGGTGCCACCACACTTACTCCGTGTGTGATCCGGGGCAAGCTGCCAACTGTCCAAATCGCAGTCTCTTAGCTGTGCAACGAGAGCTACTAATGGTACCTACTTTCTGCAAATGTCAGGATGTTTAAGCCAGGTATGCAATTAGTGCTCAGTAAATATTAGAAGAACAAAGGTGAAACACTGCTAGAGAAACATCAAGCAAAGGGGAAATAGTACATGGCAAGAGAGTGCCTGTTTGGATTAGAACAAGTCTTTGGTGGGGAAGCCAGGGAGAGAGGGATGTAGACACAGGTGACTTTTACAGTAGTTGTTAGGAAGAGCACATGAGACACCTCACCAGCAGGCTCTGGCTCCTTTGTGTCGACGACACTTTCCTGGGGTTACCCGGAAATCAGAAGGTTTTGACTTAAGTGTCTTGTACTTCCTCTTGACCTTAACATATTGTGCACTGCTGCAGGCCTTTTGAACTTAACTATGATGGCAATAACAACGGGTGTAAATCTGGAGCAGACCACATCCTTTGCACGTGAACCATTGGACACAGTCCTCATTCCTCTGGTTATTAGTGAGCACTTGATAACTATCTGTTGAAGAGCTGATCTTCCTGGTAGTCCTGATGCCCAAAGCTCAGCTTCTCTGTACACAGGTGCTGAACTGAATCTTGGAGACGGAGTTTTGGGTGAAGTGGAAAAGGAGAGCTTTATTACTTTGCCAGGCAAAGGGGGACACAGGGGCTCCTGCCTCGAAAAACTGTATGTGTCCCAACTTGGGGAGGATAGCGAGAAGTTTTATAGTCATGGTTCAAAGAGGCCGTGATCAGCTCGTGGACATTCTTCTGACAGGTTGGTGGGGAGTTAAGTGGGAGTCGGCATCATCAACCTTCAGGTTCCAGCCGGTCTGGGGTCTACATGCTTGTGGGCAGCACACAGTTAACTTCTCCCACCTGGAGGGGGTTTCAGTCTCTGCAAAACAGCTCAAAGATATTGTTGTGTGTATCCCTTGATGGGGAACCAGGACCCTGCCCCAAGGCTGCACTATTGTTTCTCTTAACTGTTTCTCCCTGGTCTCAAATCCCCTCCCTTCCCTAATTAACAACTGCGTGAATCTGCCCCGTTGGAACCCAGGGAAGGTCATGGAGGCTGAATGAAGGCTATTTGCTATAATCAAAGAAATGGGGGACACAGAAAGGCTTTGTGCCCAGGAGCCCCACAAGGCCCTGCTCGGTATCAGTCCGGTCGCTGTTCCGCTCTGTTATCTGTAGAGCCTCAAGTACCTTGTACGGAGGTGGCGGTGGTCAGAGGGTGCGCTGGCGTTCTTTCTAGCAAATGAGGGCGCTGAGCTCCCCGCGACTCCGTGCGAGGTCTGCTTTGTGGAGGCAGCAGCTCGTCAGAGGGAAAATGGGCAACGCCAACGAGAACTGCTTCGCTCTGTCCTTCTGCTCTATTCTCCATGCAAGATCATAATCAATATCCTTTACAGTGAATGGCTTATCAAGGGCTGAAATGGGGAGACAAAGATACTTTCTTTCTGATTCATCTCTCAAGTACTCCAGCGGAGGAGATTCTGATAAAGAAGAGCGGTAAACATTCTCGTCAAACACTGCTCTCCTCCAGTCTGTCAGGAAGGGAATGAAAACGCTGCCATGGAAGCAATATTTCTATGAAATCCTCCCTGATTATTTCCACCAGGGTCTGCCCAGCTTCAAAGCCACACTATTTAAAATGAAAAGAAGAGAGGGCATTGCTATGAATAATGGTAACACGTAGAGGGAAAAGCACGGGAGAATAAGGCAGAGAGATAGCATTCAAATGCCTTTTCATATTCGACACAGAAGAAACCTTATCTTCCAACAACAACAAAAAGTCGGATGAATATGTAAGCTGCTAATACTTCGCTACGTCTGAGATTCCATCTTGGAGTGAAAAGGAATGATTTCATTGTGGCGTCCTGAAAAGAAACGTACAGAGAATGAAGAGGAAGTGTCCACTTAAAGACTGGACAGTGTTGATGATATCACATTCTGAGAAACTGTCTCCTGCCACCAGCTATAATAGCATCTCAGATTTCTACAGGGTTTCACACAGATAGAAAAGGTGGGAGTGGATTGTAGCTGAAGCCCCCCCCCCTTTTTTTTTTGGTGTTCTATTACCTCTGGTTTAAAAACAATGGAAAGAGTGAGGATGTTCTCTCCATCACAGACAAAGCCGAGGGCTGTTTTTAAGTTAGAGGTTACTTCAAAGTCATTAGAGTCAAAGGACTTTGAGGGAAGAGAGATCACTAAAGACTTTGCAACTATTGCGTAACAGCGAATCAGCTATCAACCCAGCAGAAATGAAGAAGGTGAAGAGCGATTCATTCATTTTGAAATAACTGAAATCAGACTCACTGGAAATAATTATGTGAAAACAGTTGGCTCCACAAAGAAAAACCAGGGTACTGAAATAGGCCGGTGAAGCAATATCTTGCACTCAGACCTTCAAATCACCCTAGCCCAGGTTTCTCACTATTGACATTTGGGGCCCGACAATCCTTTGTTGTGGAGTCCGCCCTGTGCCCTGTGGGAGGTTTAGCTGCATCCCTGGCCTCTACCCAGTAAATGCCAGTAGGAACCCCCTTCCCAGGGTCTCCAGACATTCACCAAGGCAGGGGAGGGAGGCAAGGCAAATCACTCCAGTAGAGAACCACAGCCTTAAACCCAGTCTTTTTTTTCATTGACCCGTAGTCTGCTGTCCACTCAGATACCCCAGAAGACTCATCTGACATCATCACCAACTTCTCAAACATCACAGGCCTCACTTAAAAATGTGCTAACCCGTCCTATCCTTAGTGCACCACCCTTTATTTCCCTTTAGATGGTCCTTGAGCAGACCGCTTTGCTTTCTTAGGCACTGGGCTGACAACTCCACCAAACCGTGTTAAGGCCTCTAAAGGCACTTGTTGCAAAGTTGGTGAGTCCTGGGTTCAAATCCTGCCTCTGCCTTGGAAGCTGTGAGACCTTCAGGCAAGTCATTTTCTTTTCTGAGGCTTGGCACTCTCTCTCCCCGTCTCTCTCTCCATATATATATGCATGTATACTCAGAATAAAATTATATTTACCCTATAGCAATGTTGCTGATTAAATGACATTATATGCAAAGCCCCCATCAGTATCTGGATGTACTTATTTTATGATAGCTTACAAAGTTGGAAATACATCGCTTAAACATAAAGAAACAATGTGAGGGACTTCCCTGGTGGTCCAGTGGTTAAGACTCCATGCTCCCAATGCAGCGGGCCGGGGTTCAATCCCTCGTCAGGGAACTAAGATCTCACATGCCGCAACTAAGAGCCCGCATGCCACAACTAAGAGCCCACATGCCGCAACTAAGACCCGGCGCAGCCAAACAAATAAAAAATAAAAGAAACAATTTGAGGGTAACAACAGGAGGCCAGATGGAGCTGACATAGTATTTGATCAATTAGCACAAGAATGAACATTAGCAGTCCTGGAAATGAATGAGTGGTCAGAATGATAGGCAGAAACTCAGGTGGGTAGAGGTCGCCTGGGCATTTGCAAGCAGCTTAATGATTATGATGGTCAGGGCCAGGAAATATCAAATTATGGCGCACAAAGATGGAAATGAAAAGAGCTGGTGTTGAGAGAAAACTCCGTGTGCCTAAAATAGACACAAGTGAACCAAGGGATAGACTGGTGATCAATCCTTTCTTTCTTTTTTTTTTTTTTTTTTTGCTTCCTTGTGTTTCACTAACCAACTATTTTCATTTCTAGCTAATTTGGAAGCTGTCGCCTATTTGTAAAAGAATTCCCTATTTCCTTTAGATTAATTTTTACCTGCTCAATGTTTCTCTGATTGATTCATCACATCCAAATCAAAACGTATTATTAATGAACTGACATTTCTATAGCAAATACATGCAAAAACAAGTGCCTGAAAATGTCTTACTTGCCTATAAATTCATTCTAAACTATATTTTTAAAGGGAAGGTAAGTTTTAAAAACCCAATGAGTTTAAAGAATTAGATTTCAAAAAAATAATACAAACTGCATTGCACTGTAAAACTCATTCATAGAGCGGATTTCTTTATGTCCTGAATCGTACACTAACAATAATTAGGTAAGTTTGAAGATAAATGCATTCACAATCTTCCCTTTAAGTCCAATATTAGTATAGAATTTCACTGTTGCTTAATTAGAAGCTGAGCTGGTAGCCAATATATCATTTTATGTAACAATAGTCATGAGAGAAATTATTGTATAGGAATAAAATAATAAAGCAGTAGCTGACAACTGCATTTTTCTATCAGATGCATTCCTAATAGCTCTACACAATCACTATTAGACCAAGCCCCAGCTAGAAGCGTCGGGAAAATTAAAACAGACAGGCACCTCTTTAAGGCACTTGGTACAATTTAGTTTGACTTAATAGGGTCTGTTTCAGGGAGTCTGAATAGAAGTATAAGCAATTCCACCAAAATTTTCAGACCTTATTTGTGTTAGAAATGGCAGCTGCTTTTGACCATGTTGATCATGGGGTCCTTTAATTTGACTCGCACATAAGATTGGGTTCCTACCAGGTATTATCTTGTTTCTCTACACACTTTAATGTTTCTCCACTTTCATTTCAGTCTAAACAAATGCAATGTGGCAATAACCCATGGAATAACAAGGTTCCTCAAGTCATTATTCTGTGGACATCTTTTCAGGCATGTATTTTCAGTCACTATGTATGTCTTTCTCTGTATCCATTTTTAGGTGTCATGTATGTTATCTCTGTTATATCCAGTTTTATCACTGTATTTTCAAACAACTGCAAAAGAAATCTTGTCTCTATAAAAATTACAAATGGAGACAACTTATTTTCCATCTTAATAGAAAAGAAATCCTATACATTTTACTATCAAATGCTGCCTCTGTTTTATATGTTTAGAACAAAGATGAATTTCACTTTTATTGCATTGTCTATTCCATTTTTGAAAGAGTTTAGGGTGCATATCCCGACTGTGAAACTTTCCATAGCAACGAGATATAAGAAAGGAAACGGCTTTCTTTTGCATTTTCTAGGCTAAATGGCTGTGAGCTACTTTGATTTTGGCCTTTGAAACGCATTCCTGCAAACATTCACAGATAGGACAAACCCCCAAATTTATTGTGTGTGTCTAAATCAACTGAGTCAATTATTTTCATTTTCAAACTATATTTTAATTATGACTAGTGTTAGGGACTGAATTTCAAGGAATTAAAATTATTTTACTACGTACTCACATGAGATAAGAGACTATTTTCTTTGTATATAATCTGGGGGATAGAGAAATGAAACAGGATTAAGGAAGCTCATCTCTCTCTCCCTCTCAATCTCCCTGCCCATCCCCAGGCGCATGCACACAGGCGCGCGCACACACACACACACACACACACACCCCTACATGACCCCCAGGATCTGAATCATGCTGGGATTTGGTGGGTGAAGGAGGGAGTGTGGTCGAGTGTGCGTATGTCAGGGAACATAATGGTCATTGTTGATGGTGTTTAAATTTGGGGGGAAGTTCACAGTTCTAAAATCTCAGACCTCAGGACTTCCCTGGAGGTCCAGCGGTTAAGACTTTGCCTTCCAATGCAGGGAGTGCAGGTTCGATCCCTGGTCAGGGAGCTAAGATCCCACATGCCTCGTGGCCAAAAACCAGAACATAAAACAGAAGCAATATTGTAACAAATTCAATAAAGACTTTAAAAATGGTCCACATCAAAAAAAAAGAAATCTTAAGAAAAAATAAATAAAATCTTAGACCTCACTGTTGTTTTGTTGTTTTCCCTCCCTCACTAGACGTTTTATCGTCTATGAGCTGAGAAGCCTCGCCAACTGCAGTAAGGGTCTAATGACTTATTAAGCATTTTCTAAAGCCTGAAAAGTCACCCATCTACTAGCAGTAGCCTCCCGGGTCCAACAGTGCGGCCAAGAAATCCAGATTCAACATTCACACAACCTGGTGCTCTTTTGCAAAATAGTTCTCGCAAAGCAGTGCCTGGAAAATGATATTTAAAAACGAGTAATTGCATGATCAAGGAAATGGGGACGAGTAAGCCCTAATTTTCAATATTTGTGAATAAAGGGAATTTGTGTTATTCAAATGTAAGGAGCTAATAATATCTCTAGAGGGTGATGCTTGAGAAATCTGGCAGCAAAGTTCTCTGTTTGCAGAAAGGCATAACTCACGCAATCCACGTTTATACAGTCCTTGTTTAGCAAAGGTACCTGTTACATATTTGTTGATGTTTTCTTACTTTGTGTTGTTGATGCTGTTTTGTTTTTATATGAAGAACTCCCAAAGCACAAGGTTCTGCTTCATGTTTCTTGTGAAATATCTATTTACTTAAACATGAAAGTCTGTTAAGAAATAAAGAACATGGAAACACACACAATAGAGAAGAAAAATTTACTCTGAATCAAAATATGCATGTTCTCAACTTAGTTTTAATTGTTCGTATTAAAAACTGAATGGATACAAAAATTTAATTAACAATACGTGCATAAGGTACAGTGAATGACAATAACATTGACCACCACGTGCCCACCACCCAAGATAAGGAATAGAATGTTTTTGGCACCTCTGAGGGCCTCTATGCATCACTCCATGACGTCATACTGCTCCTCCCTAGAGGAAACCACTACCCTGAATTTTGGGTTATCCTTACCTTGTTTTGGCACATATGTTGATATTCTCAAACAGTGGGTGGTTTAGTCGCAAATGTTCTGAGTTGATATAAATGGAATCGCTGTCTGAATTCTTCTGCAACTTGATCTTTTTCACTCAATATTATTTTCTGAGATGCATCCAATTTGATGTGTGCAGTGATATTTTATTCTTTTTCACTGATATATAGTACAGTTACATTATTTTAAAAACCACATGAGATGGAAAATTGGCTGTAAAAAGAAAAATGCATCTTCAGTACTTGTTGTTTGAGACAACTTCTAGCTTTATTTCCATTTCAGCCTTTGACTCAACTTTACACTTCCCCTGGAGAAAAAGAATGATATATTATTTCTTAGTGCACACAGAGAAGTTAGAGATTATTTTGCTCAATTCTCTCACTTTATGTATGAACTGCCTGAACCCTAGGTAGCTGAAGGGACCCTTGCAAGATTACAGAACACTTAGGTCTTTGGGCATCTAACCTCAGCCTATATTTCACACCTCCTCAAAAGAAAAAAGAACTTACCCTCTGCCATTCTCTTGTACCTTCTCTTTTCTTCAGGAATAATTCATCAAGATACTAAAAGAGGGGTTGTGTCTAGACTCATTTCAAAGTGACCGTAGGTCCCGATTTTCAGAAAAAATACGATGATTTTTCTACACTTGGCTAATATTCACCGTGTGGGAACTGGTAGGAGGCAAAGCCTACTGGATACCATAGGAGCCCCAAATACCAAATATTCACTTTCACCACTTCCCTTGCAGCCAGGCATTGCTACACATAGGTGTCCTTGATCTGTCAATACCTAAACTCTTGACGTTGAATTGGGAGCAAATGACTTAAATCCTTTGTTGTCAGTGGCAACAACATCTAATTTTCAGAAGTAATAATGGCAGATTAGGCCTTCCCTGGTGGCACAGTGGTTGAGAGTGCGCCTGCCGATACAGGGGACATGGGCTCGTGCCCCGGTCCGGGAAGATCCCACATGTTGCGGAGCGGCTGGGCCTGTGAGCCACGGCCGCTGAGCCTGCGCGTCCAGAGCCTGTGCTCCGCAGCAGGAGAGGCCACAACAGTGAGAGGCCCACGTACCGCAAAAAATAAATAAATAAAATAAATAAAATAATAATGGTAGATTAGAGCTACATATATACAAAGGTAAGAGAAACATGAGTTAATACTGCAAAAATTTCCTCAGCTGCCAGGTACAACTACAGCAAGTTCCACATTAATTCATGGGTATCTTTAGGGCCACAAATTAGAACAAGAAGAGAAGCAGGAAAAAGGATGTTCAGCATTGCTGAGAAATGTTATTTCCCGATGCAACACTATATTGCCCTGATAGTATCTGAGAAGGCTTGGACATGTTAATTTCTCTCTTCTTGTACCTAAGTTCTTTGGCTGCCGGAATTGTCCCTGTGCTCTGAAGCTGTGTCTGTCTCTCATGTTGGCAGGGACGCCACCCACAAACATTTATGAGGAATGCCTGCCTTTTGTTTCAAGGATGTAGAGCAAGAGATGCGAAGTGCTTTCGCAGGGCCTGAACAGTGTTAGTGTCAAGAATGGATGTCAAGAAAAGACACTAACAGTGTTAGTGTCTTAGCATCAAGAATGGATAGAACAGATGTGAAGAAAAGACACTCAACATCACTAATTATTAGAGAAATGAAAACCAAAACTACAATGAGGGGCTTCCCTGGCAGTGCAGTGGTTAAGATTCTGCCTGCCAATGCAGGGGACATGGGTTCGAGCCCTGGTCCGGGAAGATCCCACATGCCGTGGAGTAACTAAGCCTGAGTGCCACAACTACTGAGCCTGCGCTCTAGAGCCTGCAAGCCACAACTACTGAGCCCACGTGCCACAATTACTGAAGAGTGCGTGCGTAGAGCCCATGCTCTGCAACAAGAGAAGCCACTGCTGTGAGAAGCCCGCACACCACAACGATGTGTAGCCCCCGCTCACCGCAACTAGAGAAACCCCAAGTGCAGCAATGAAGACCCAATGCAGCCAAAAATAAATAAATAAAATAAATAAATTTATTTTTTTAAAAACTACAATGAGGCACTACCTCACACCGATTAGAATGGACTTCATCAAAAAATCTACAGACAATAAACGCTGGAGAGAGTGTGGAGAAAAGGGAACCCTCCTACACTGTTGGTGGGAATGTAAATTGGTGTAGGCACTATGGAAACCAGTATGGAGTTTTCTTAAAAAACTAAAAATAGAGCTACCATATGATCCATCAATCCCATTCCTGGGCATATACCTGGAGAAAATAATATTTTGAAAAGATACATGCACCCCAATGTTCATTGCAGCACTATTTACAATAGCCAGGACATGGAAGCAAACAAAGTGTCCATCGACAGAGGAATGGATAAAGAAGATGTGGTACATATATACAATGGAATATTACTCAGCCATAAAAAAGAACAAAATAATGTCATTTGCAGCAACATGGCTGGACCTAGAGATTGTCATACTGAGTGAAGTCAGACAGATAAAGACAAATATCATATGACATCACTTATATGTGGAATCTAAAATATGACACAAATGAACCTACCTATGAAACAGAAACAGAAGCATGGACATAGAGAACAGACTGGTGGTTGCCAAAGGGGAGGGGGATGAGGGAGGGATGGAGTGGGAGATTGGGGTCAGCAGATGTAAGCATTTATATAGAGAATGGATTAATAGCAAGGTCCTACTGTATAGCACAGAGAACTATATTCAATATCCTATGATAAACCATAATGGGAAAGAATATACAAAAAAGAATATATACATATGTGTATAACTGAGTCACTTTGCTGTATAGCAGTAATTAACACAACATTGTAAATCAATTATACTTCAATAAAAAAAAAAGGAATGGCCCCTGGAACTTAGAGAGTTCTCAAGGTCACAAAAGCAGGGACACCCAGGCTATCAGGCTTCTGGAGAGATTTATGTCCATAGTGGGACGAGGGACCTGACACTCATCACATCACCTCAGGGGTAAGACTGTTCCAAGAAGAATGGATGAACTTACTATTTACTATGAGGTATTTAATATGAAATCCCTCTCTGATCCAGAACACCAGTGTGCATATTCAGGGTAAATTTGATGACAATGAATATTAACAACCATGAGATATAGGCAGGGTCGGTCAAGTGCATTTTCAGACCCCTACGTCAAAATAATAAGGAGTGGGGTTGGTGGTGAAGGGTAGGAGGAGTGGGGGTCGTGGTTTATTTATTTTGGCCGCGCCCTGCAGCTTGTGGGATCTTAGTTCCCCGACCAGGGACTGAACCCAGGTCCTCGGCAGTGAAAGCACTGAGTCCTAACCACTGGACCGCCAGGGAATTCTGGGCATCGTGATTTTTAATCAGGAACATTCTTGAACCTTATCCCAAATCAACTGAATCAGAATCTCTCGGTATGGGACCCTAAAATCTGCATTTCAATCAATACCCACCCCCCTTCCCAGTGATGCCTTTGCCTCCAAAATGCAAAAGGGACTAGATTAAGAAAACATTTATATGAAGACAGTGGCTCCAACCTGAGATCTAGGACACTTGGAATTCCCTGGGTCCCTTTCTGCAAGTCCATGAGGCCAAAACTCTTCTGATAAAAATACTCTGATGCTATCTGCCTTTTTCTCTCTTATTCTCTTACAGGCCTACAGTGGAGCTTTTCAGAGACCACATGCTGTGTGATGACTTTGCTGCTCTGACAGCTCACGGAAAGTGTATTAGGCACTCTTGTGTCCTAAAAAAATTCCCAGTTTGAATTTCTAATATGATAAATGTTGAGAGAGATAACCGACATAAATAAAGGCAATTTGGAGTCCTCAATAAGGTTTAAGAATGTAAAGGAATCCAAGACAAATAAAGGTTTAACAACCACACTTGTAAGCTGTGTAGGACCTAGAGGTTCATCCCATCCAGCAGGCATTTGCACTCTGAGATTAGCTTAAACCAGTGAGCCTTTAATTCGTAAATATACTGGGGAAACACTTTGTAGATTAGAACTGTTTAATGCCAGTGGGGTACAGGCATACTGCATTTTATTGCAGTTCACAGATATTACATTTTTTACAAATTGAAAGTTTGTAGGAACCCTGAAAGTCTATCAGTGTCATTTTTCCAACGGTATTATTATTTTTAAAACATTTTTATTAGAGTATAATTGCTTTACAGTGTCGTACTAGTTTCTGCTGTATAGCAAAGTGAATCAGCTATATGCATACATATATCCCCATATCCCCTCCCACTTGTGTCTCCCTCCCACCCTCCCCATCCCACCCCTCTAGGTGGTCACAAAGCACCGAGCTGATCTCCCTGTGCTATGCGGCTGCTTCCCACTAGCTATCTGTTTTACATTTGGTGGTGTATATATGTCCATGCCACTCTCTCACTTTGTCCCAGCTTACCCTTCCCCTCCCCGTGTCCTCAAGTCCATTCTCTATGTCTGCGTCTTTACTCCTGTCCTGCCCCTAGGTTCATCAGAACCTTTTTTTTTTTAGATTCCATATATATGAGTTAGCATATGGTATTTGTTTTTCTCTTTCTGACTTACTCCACTCTGTATAGCAGACTCTAGGTCCATCCACCTCACTACAAATAACTCAATTTCGTTTCTTTTTATGGCTGAGTAATATTCCACTGAGATTAATCTCCAAAATATACAAGCAGCTCATACAGCTCAATATCAAAAAAACAAACAACCCAATCCAAAAATGGGCAGAAGACCTAAACAGACACTTCTCCAAAGAAGATACACAGATTGCCAACAAGCCCATGAAAGGATGCTCAACATCACTAATCATTAGAGAAATGCAAATCAAAACTACAGTGAGGTATCACCTCACGCTGGTCAGAACAGTATTATTTTTTAACTGAGGTAAGTACATTGTTTTCTTTAGACATAATGCTATTGTATACTTAATAGACAACAGTATAGTGTAAACATAACTTTTTTATGCACTAGGAAACCAAGAAATTTGTGTGACCTGCTTATTGCAATATTGACTTTATTGTGACAGTCTGGGACCAAACCCACAATATTCCCAATGTCTGCCTGTGCTCTGTCACCCCTTCACTTTCTATCGTCGAACAAAAGGATTAAAAACTCCGTACTCCTTTTCTGAAAGGTCACTACTTGCCTGGATTAGACTGAATGTTCCCAAAACTCATTGTGGTCAGTTTCAAAGTGTTTGGTAATTTTTAGCAACAATCAACCACTAATAACTTCTGTTTAACTCCACGTTAAGCAGAAAACCTTTATATTTCAATCCTTATTAGACCACCTTTCCAAAATGCAGTCATTTCTTTCCTTAGAAGGTAAACAAAATGTTGTTTAGTTTGTTCTTATTAATCCAGGGTCTGCCAGTGTTTTAGGACATGCACTTAGAATTCCAGTTCTTTTTTTTTTTTTGGCCACACTGCAAGGCTTGTGGGATCTTAGTTCCCTGACCAGGGATTGAACCCACGCCCCGGCAGTGAAAGCATCTAACCACTGGACCTAATTGGACCATCAGGGAGTTCCCAGAACTCCAATTCTTATGCTGGAACATGACTGCAGAAGGCACAGATGAGTTGGTGGTGTACCGGAATGGAGCCATGGTTTGGTCTGCTACGTTTTTCTAAATAGAATAGCTTTGCTCTCTTACAATTTTCCCCTAAAAGCAACTTGAATTAGAATAATACCAACTTGATCTACTTTGTATTTTTCTATTATAAGATACTTTCACATCATTATAATCCAAAAAAACTTACTATATGCTCAGAATATATTCCCATCTACAGAGGGGTAAAGCGAGAATCAGTGGAGTTCATCAAAGCTTTTAGTTAGCTGAGTTCCGTGTATTTTTAAATTTAATTTTTAAAAGCTACGTTTTAAAAAGTAAGCTCTTTCTCTAATCTACTTTTATTTGTAACACTTGAAATTTCTGAGCAATATATATATATATATATATATATATATTTTTTTTTTTTTTTTTTTTTTTTTTTTTTTGCCGTACGCAGGCCTCTCACTGTTGTGGCCTCTCCCGTTGCGGAGCACGGGCTCCAGACGCGCAGGCTCAGCGGCCATAGCCTACGGGCCCAGCCACTCCGCGGCACGTGGGATCCTCCCGGACCAGGGCCCGAACCCGTGTACCCTGCATCGGCAGGCGGACTCAACCACTGCGCCACCAGGGAAGCCCTGAGCAATATTTTTAAAAAATATCATGCTAAACGCTAAGGAAATACAAACAAATATACTTTTCCATTGATTTAGGACAGATACTAAGATTCTAATGTGTACCTTTTTCTCTAATTCTGTTTGTTTTTAATTCGTATTGCTTTTGGTTTGCTTTTGAAGGACAATATCTTTCTCCCCAAATTCTCAAGTAATGTTCAAGAAAAGCACTATCTGATGGTGAATGTACCTTTCTTCAGTAAATTATTACAGGATTATTCTTTTTATAAGACAGTGCATGCTATTTACTTTTCAATAGATATTATACATCCTACAGTAGTTTAAACTGAAAAGCATTTATGCTTCTATTAATGTTCCTCTTTCCAATCCTTTCCAAATTAACTCACAGAAGAAAAAATTTACTGACACCATCTCAAGCAAGGTTCCGATTCACCAGGTAACACTAAACCCTTAGGTAAAGAGTTCGAGTGTTCTCCAAACAGATGGGGGAATAAACATGGATCCTAAGTGAACGATGCCTCTGTTACTACAGGAGAGATACGTGACTTCCTTCACACAGCCTTTCCATCTTAACACCAAATAATGAAAGAAACCATTCCAAACAAAAGCAAGCCATTTCACCTACGTGTAGACTTGGACAGTTAAGCTTTGAAATGGCAACTTGATTCCTAGACACTACCACATTCCCCCTAGACACTACCACAGTCCCTCTATATACCAACATACCCTATGTACTACCACAGTCCCCCTATACACTACCACAGTTCCCCTATACATTACCACAGTCCCCCTATATACCGACATACTCACCCTATATACTACCACAGTCCCCCATACACTACCACAGTCCCCTATATACTACCACAGTCCCCTATACACTACCACAGTCCCCCTATATACCACCATACTCACCATATACACTACCACAGTCCCCCTACACTTGCCACTGTGCAGCAGGGAAAACATATTACATACCCCAGTTTTCTAGATCACAGCAATGACTGCTGCTCCTACAGAGTCTGAGCTGGTGAGAGTTCTATGCTCAAAGGAAGAATCCTTGATATCACAGATTCCTTTATCCAAATGAACGGAAATGGTCAACGTTTGGCACGGGGAAACCAGATGAAGCCTTTCTTTGTGGCTACACATTCCACCCACTTCCATGTCTTGGATGTGCTGCTGCAGAGGGCTTTGAAAATCTGTGATGATGTAAAGGTCATGTAAATGATTTGTCTGAATAGACTTAACACCAGAATGGGTCATCTATTAAAGTAAACTGGATAAGAAAACCCACTACTTATAGGTAGAGAAGACAGCAATTCACACAGTGCGAGTTTAGAAGTATTGAAAGACTCTAATTCCAAAACACCCAAGGTGCCACCATGGTATCTGAAATTTACACCATCAGAAAAATCACTACTTTGGGTTAAGGAGGTGTATCTCTAAGTGTGCTCTCCACGGAGCATTAATAGGTGTTACAGTAAGAAAAAAATATACACACAGACTTATATGTTCATTAATATTCATAAATGTGGGTAAATTTCAGGTTTAAATAAATAGCTGTCTTTACTGTCTAACTTACCCATGCTTGGAGAAACCACATAGTGTTCTGAATCTCCAATAATGCGACATAAATAAGTAGTATTTTCCAAACTTGATTGACCATGGGACACGTTTTTTTTTTTTTACAGTGTATCTTATTAGACTGCTTTTTTTGTCTCAGATTAGAAAATGCAACTTTCCCAGATGACCCCTAATAGCACGCAAATGTCCTAACTAGATGGACAACTTATGAAGCCATATCGTTCATGAATATTTGAGCCTGGATTTTTTCTTCTATCAAAATAATTAGCTGCAGAGAACAGAAACTTGCAGTGACAAGAGATTTACGTCTTGGTGTGACTGAAAAAGAATGGGTGATACCTAGAGGGCGCTGGAAGCAGGGGAGGAGTACTGGTGGGCAGGTAAACTCAGGTGCAGAGCTACCCAGTAAGAATTACTCCAAATCCCAGAGAGAGCAAAGGATGCATTAAGTGGAGTTCAGAGAGCATGAGTGAGAATCACCAAACAGACTAAAATAGAAGTGAACAGGGAAAGCAGTGGGCGGCATTAAAGGCAATTTTGGTTCATGGAAATCTTTTGCCTAAGACTACCCTTACCAGGAAAGAAAAATGTCACTATTTCTTATTTCCAGAGGCAGGCAGCTATTAGAGCTCTCCCTGCCTGTAAGCCCTCCGAATGTAATCCTTTCTGCTTTCATCCATAAATGAGTATAATTACAGTGTGCAAAAGAGTGGAGACCTTCAGGAATACAAAGTTAATGCCTAACATTCAATACACTTCGACTTCTCCAAGGCTCTGAAGTTCAACACCACCCATATTTGAACTCCCCCCTTCTATGGAAAATGGGTTAAGTTACTATTTTAAAACCATTCCTCAAAACCACGCAATTTTAGATTCTGTATTTAGAATTTTCTCCTATAACAAGAGTCAAAGATTCACCTCCTAGGGGAAGCACCTATCTTCATTCCCCGTGGGCTATTAGTTTCTACTGTAAAGTGAAGTTCTGGTCAAGACTCTGAATTAATATGTTAGCACCATTCTAACTTTAAATTTCTCAAATATTTGAAACGATGAGGGATTCGCTTGAGCCTAAAAGCCACTTTTCTACATTGCCTCTCATTATAACTGAAGATAGTTCAAAAGGCGGTGGTGATGGAGGTTTCATTTGGGAAACGCGCCTAACACGTTAACATCATATTCAACGAACACATGATATCTGTTGGGACTGTTACTTTGAACTGGATCCTTTTCCTGCTGAAGGAAAACTGTGTTCTGGCATAGCAAGCATTTATTATTTCTTCCACCTACTTAACGTCATGTTTTCCACCTTAACACTCACAGTCAATGAAATATTTTCATGTGAGCTTTCCACTGCCTGTCAAAAGGTGTCATCTGCCTGTTATATGATGTGCTAAGATATTTGTACCTTATCAACTGTTAATTAGCGTAACAGCCTGCAACTTTTTTTTTTTTTTTTTTATATTCAGTGCAGTTCTGGGTGCCTCGGCTAGGTTAAAAGTGCCGGCTGACAGAACTGCTCTCCTTTCACACTTACTACAGGTTCTCTGGATGCCGACAGAAACATTTTTTTTTTTTATGCTGATAAGTCAGGCTGTCCTGTTATCTAAAAGAGGAAAGAAGACAGGCAAAAAAGTTAGGGAAATGAACATTTCCATAACTTCACCCAGGCCAGCAGCAAAGTAATAGTCCCATCTCTGAGGGGTCTAAGTGATATCTTATTCCCACACGATTTATTTTAAAATATTCAATTCGCTTGATGTTAAAAAAAAAAAGTATGTTGTTTTCTATTACTATAATAAATGATGTGACGAAGAGTAGCTTGTCCTTTTATATAAGTCCCTGATTGATCTCAAATCCTGTCTTGTCCACTTTTATTCCTCTTTGCCTATCTCCCACTGATTAGAATAATCCAATAACGCTGGTTTAGGACTACAAGTCTCTGCAAAACCACAGGCACCACTCAGGGCTGGTGCACCTTCAAGGTCACGTGTGATCAGTGAAGAGCCAGCCTAGGGTTTCAATGGAATTTAGCAGACTATGTGTTTAAATCTTCCGTTGAGGGAATTTTTAAAGTCACGTCTGCGTTATTTTCCTCGTCTGTGAGAAGGAAGTACCATCATTAGCTAACTTTAAAAAAACAAAGAATATTTGGGCAAAACTGTGTTAAGAAATATGGCATTTGCTGTCACTCTGTGATTCTGATTTTTAACAGTAATATTTTTCCTACTCTTTGGAATCCTACATCCAGGAGATGGTGATGGTGGGTGTGCCTGAAATACTGGGTGTCTCTAAGGATAGACAGGGAATAATTAGCATAAATTCAGGAGCGTGGCTGCCCTGCGATGGGGGTGAGAGGTAAAGAGACCACAGAAGAGGGTGCAAGGGGCATCTATGGTATCGGTAATGCCGGGTGGTGGGTTCACAGATGTTTATTTTATTACTAGGCTTTTTACCTTCCATAATATTTATTGAATATATTCTTCTGTGTCAATTAAAACTACCATGTGCCTGATATTCAAATAGGACTGCCTGTTAATGCTTCCACACAACTATACACCTTATGTTAAAAAAGATAGTTCTTTATTAAAATGACCATACCATCCTCACATCCTATTACCACGTAAACACCAGAATAATGAAATGCTTTATTTTAGGGAACGTTAAGAAAAAGAATGCCAGCTTCTAAAATAGAAGTTTTCCGACTACATCTGTTACTATTAACACATATTCTAACCTTAATCTCGCACACATGCCGTGATTACGGAGTGCTTTCTGACTCACTCTGCTTCTCTCAAGTTAAAACCTTCCTCGGGGACTTCAAACTCTTGGGAGTTAAAAGCCCTTTTGAGTTTGCATCTTTCTCAGCAGTCGGTGATGTTTTAAAAAATCCCAGTGAATGTCCTTTGCCTTCCTCCAAAAGGAGAGGGGTGGATACCAGGTTGTTTTTAAGATCTTCTTCTGGCTCTAAACATCTCTGATTCTGTGACAGTCAAGGAGTGTTCGCTTTCTTTTCCAGCTTCTCTGTTCTCAAAGTATCGCTTCCTTCCCCATACAATCGAAGAAAAAGAAGACTGCTTGGAATTAGGAATTACTTTACTCCCTGACTTCTCACTGCTTTACTCTCCAGTGTGACTAACCAGCAGAAGACCCCCTACGCCCTCCCACCCCCTACACTCTCCCCTACAAACACGCACACACACACACGCACACACAGTATACACAGAGCCTGGACTCACAGCCTCTCCAGCTCACATTTAACACTGCTTCTACTGATCTGCGCCCCATACTCTTTCCCTTGTCTGAATGACAAAAGCTAACATTCCTTGATCCCTCTGCTATGCCTTGTGCTAAGAAGCTGACTCGGATTACCGGGTAGTGAGTTCTTAGCCTTTGGGTTTTGGAGTCAGCGAGTCCTAGATTTGAATCTCAGCTTAGCCCTTTATTAGCTATGACACCTTGAGCAAAAAGATGTCACATCTCTGAGCCTCAGTTTCCACATCTGCAAAATGGGGATTATGCAAGTAAAAATCTTACAAATGTTTACAAAGCGCTACTAGAATAGAGACTGGCACACAGATTGTCAATAAATGACAGTTATTTCTATAACTATTATTCGCCTTACTGCCAGCGCTGCTACGCTGACCGTTATTTCTAGGTTTTTGCTCCTTGGGGTCTTGCCCAAGGCTCTGATACTGGATTTTCCTGCCTCCCGCCTGGGTTTTGAATCCCTTCTCCTGACCCTTTGGTTCCTGGGCTTCTGTCTGATGCTCCTCACACGGGTGGTCTCTTAGAGTACTGCACTCTGAGGCCCACCTACCCTCTCATCTGAAAACACACTATCTACTTCATTCTATTTACTGTTTCTTCTTTCCCCCTTTTTCCAGTTCCACTGAGATCTAATTGACATACAGCACGGGAGGCGTTTAAGGTGTACAGCGTAATGATCTGACTTACATACATCATGAAATGATGATCACAGAAAGTTTAGTGAACACGCATCGTCTCACATAGATACAAAATTTAAAGAAATTTAAAAAATAGTTTTTCCTTGTAAATAACTCTTAGGATTTACTCTCTTGACGATGTTCACATACAACATACAGTAGAGTTAACTACGTTAATCGTGTTGTACATTCCACCCCTAGTACTTATTTATTTTATAGCTGGAAGTCTGTGCCTCTCGACCCCCTCCATCTGATTCCTCCCCACCTCTGGGGACCCCAAGTCTGATCTCTTTTTCTGAGTTTGTTTGTTCTTGAAGTCTAACTGACCTACACCACTACTTGTCTATACTTCAACCATAATTACCTCTCCTGTCTAGCAAACCTCCCAGTCTTATTCTGAAGACTCCAGGTAAGACACCTTCATATAGGGTATCACTTAATCCACATACAAACCCTATGAAGACACAAGGTCTCTGCCATCTTCAACACATAAACTCTATCTCTGGTCCTAAGACAGCTTCTTCAACTCCCATCTTCTCCCAGTGGGATGGGGCACAAATGAAATCTGCTAATTCACATGGCCTTTCTTAGCTGCAAGAGAGGCAGTGAAGTCTAACCTTTTTTATTTAAATTTTATTTATTTAGTTTTTTGTTTATTTATTTTTGGCTGTGTTGGGTCTTCGTTGCTGCACACGGGCTTTCTCTAGTTGCAGCGAGTGGGGGCTACTCTTTGTTATGGTATGTGGGCTTCTCCTTGCGGTGGCTTCTCTTGTTGCAGAGCACGGGCTCTAGGCTCGCAGGCTTCAGTAGTTGTGGAACACGGGCTCAGTAGTTGTGGCGCACAGGCTCAGTAGTTGTAGCGCACGGGCTTAGTTGTTCCTCAGCATGAGGGATCTTCCCGGACCAAGGCTCGAACCCGTGTCCCCTGCATTGGCAGGCGGATTCTTAACCACTGTGCCACCAGGGAAGTCCAGTGAAGTGTAATCTTTAATTGGGTGGCCATAAACCCTGCTAAATTATTAGCATGAAAGAAAAGGAGAACGGATCTTAAGAACAACCAGCAAGCTGCCCAAGGAAGGTAATTGTGTTTTCATTTTATATGAGGACACCGTGGCTCAGGGAAATGAAGAGGTCCCAGGAATTGCAATCAGGTTTAACAGACTCCAGAGCTACCGCTGAAGGTACTGTTTAGTTCTAGCTGGTTCCCTGTGTTCACAGAGAATGGAGCTGCCTCCAGCACGTTCTGTCTGGAGATTCGTTCCAACAGAAGGCCCTGATTTCCCCCCTTATTCTAGCTAGAAGATGGAAGCAAACTCTTCTCTTCAGTTATTTTAGCCACAACATGATTTTTACATACCCTAGTACATTGTTACTTCTCTTAACAATGTTTACGAAGCAATACACAATTTTGCCAAGTACTCATAGGAAAGAGTTCTTTAGCGCAAGGTTGCACAGGCTGTGTTCCTTACATAGCACAAAATATTTAAAACCAGTATTTAAACAAGGTTTCTAGAAAGCAATTTTAACTAACTCTGTGGCAAAAAAACTACAGACACACAAAATTTTAAAAGATCCTGAAATAAAAACACAGAAATTATTCATATTACTTAAAGGGGAAAAAAATGTCGAGTTATTTGAATTATACATTCAAGTCATCCTTTTAATGTTTGCTTCAAACCCACATTGTTCTGTTTTTCAACACTGAGAAAACTACCATTTGGCGTTCTTCACAGACACACATGCCTGGACTTAGAGTTAATGAAGAGCTTCCGTGCTGAGGTTTTTTTTTTTTTTTTTTTGAGCTGGGGGAGTGGGGTTTAATATCATTCTGTTTCTCTCAAGGCTGTATTTAATATTAGAGATCAATGATCACATTATCCTGTGCTGATAGATGCCTCTAACACAAATAATTCTCTAAAGGATTTGGAAACCATCATGGAAGGCATTTCATATTAGTTATTAATGGCTGGCTAAATGAGGGTGCTTTTCAATTTGCATATGGAATCTCCTCACCCTCTTACCAGGACAAATACTACATTAATCAGGGTGGGCTATCTGCTTAAGAAATAAACCCATCTCAGTGGCTTAAGACATCAAAAGGACACTTTTCACTCACATTTCCTCATAGTTAAGGGTGGTAGGAGGGCTCTGCTTCACATGGCCATTCAGATACAGCCCCCTTCTCGCCTGGGGCTCCACTCTGCAGGTTCCAGAAATTCTCTCCATCCTGCCCATGAGTGGAGAAAGAGTGGAGGATGTTGGGTAGGTGAGAGGTTTTTGAGAGGCCAGTTCTAGAAGGCATACCATATCCTATTGGCTGGCACTCAGTGGCAGGACCACATCTAACTGCAAGGGAGCTTGGGAAATGTAGTGTAGTGATGTGTCCAGCAGGTAGAGGATTAGAAGGAAATGGGTTTAGTGAGCACCTAACCACCAAACATCACTGAGTCTCTGTCACAAATACCAAAAGAAATTGCTAGGCCAGGAAAAAGAAAAAAACCCAACCTCCCTCCCACCAAAAAAAAAAAAAAAAACCCTAAAGAAACCCCCAGGCAGTTCACTTTAAAAGTTTTATTTTTTTAATTAATGATGATACAATTAAAAATGATGACCTTTTATTTATATTAGCAAAGCTAGTGAGAGTAACAGGTGTTCTACATTCAAGTCAACTTTTAGAAGCTATTTACAAACAGCTGTCTGAAATCAAGACTTTTTCTGTTGTGGTAAGATATTCACAACATAAAATTTACCATTTTAACCATTTTTAAGTGTACAGTTCAGCGGCGTTAAGTACGCTCACACTGTTGAGCAACTATTACCACTATCCATCGCCACAATTTTTACATCTTCCCGGGTTGAAACTCCGTACCCATCGAACACTGACTCCCCATTCCCCTTTCCTCAGCCCCTGGTAACCACTATTCTACTTCCTGTCTCTATGAATTACACTAGTCTAGGCGCCTCATATAAGTGAAATCATACAATATCTGTCCTTTTCTGTCCAGCTTACTTCACTCAGCATAATGTCTTCAGGTTCATCCAAGTTGTAGCGCTGTCAGAATTTCATTCCTTTTCAAGGCTGAATGATCTTCTATTGTACGTATAGACCATATTTTGTTTATCCACTCATCAGTGAACATGTGGATTGTTTCCACCTTTTGGCTATTGTGAATAAGACTGCTATGAACACAGGTGTACAAATATCTGTTCGGTTTTTTGCTTTCATTTCTTCTAGATCTATACCCAGAAGTGGGTTTGCTGGATCATTTGCTAACACTATCTTTTGAGGACCTGATCTACTGTTTTCCACAGGGGCTGTAAAGTCATAATAGTTTTTGAAGACAAATTTGTGATTGGCTTCTACAAATGGTTGTAATGACTCCTTTGTAAAGGTATGGTCCCTATTAAAAAGTTCCCTGGATTGGGGGGGGGGGTTACGTGTTTTCAATTTAGCTCTTTAAGAACTAGAATATTTTAATTTCACTTTTCCTTTTGCCACTAAGTAATAAAATACATTGAATAGTTAGTTGTATTCTCTGGGAGGTACAAAGAATAGGAATTTGATACAAAAATGTGTGTTGAAAGCTCTGTCCTATCTCTAATGTAACACTGGTATCTAATAGATTTCCCAGAAATGATGGGACTAGTTTATCACACCATGACTAAAAATTAATCTGAGAAAATCTCAAATCTGTAAATTTTAACTTCCAATTAACAGTTAAAACCTGACAGCAACACCATTTAAGACTTGATATCATCAGCTGTGTTCTTCCCCTGCTGCCCCTCGGACAAGCATCTGGATAACTTTATATTTTGTCTTCTCCAGATTTTTTTCTATAGTTCATTTCTGCATAAGTATTTAAAAAATTAACTAGGGTGATGAAAACCTGAGTGCCTTCCAGGAGTTTAACCCAAACAGCAAGGGGTACTGGATGTTTGGGTTTGATTTTATTCTCTCTGCCAATTTAGTGTTTCTGAGTACAGGTACTGTCAAAATTCAAAGATACTATGAAAATGAAAAGCAGGTACTGTGGAAATGAGAGTGCATTTGAACTAAACCCTTAACAGGGAGATTGATTTGGAAACCTTTGGTTCCTTAATAATATGATTTTTAACTCAACTATTTCATCACAGAGAGATGATGGTACGGTAATATTCTAGGTTTCAAAAAATATCTGCAAGTTAAGCTCTTCCAGGAAGAAAGGCTGGAAGATGACACTGGGTACAGGTTTGTTGGCAGATTATTATATTTGACGGCAGGACATCATAAAAGACATCTTTTACCCCTTCGTGTCTGCCTATCATCAGGGCTAGTAGATTTCGGGGCCAGTTCTGAAGCATGTTTGTTTTAATTATTTTTATTTATTTTTTTAAGTTTTTGGCCTCACTGCCCAGCATGTGGGAATCTCAGTTCCCCGACCAGGGATCGAACCTGTGCCCCCTGCATTGGAAGTGCAGAGTCTTAACCACTGGACCGCCAGGGAAGTCCCTATTTTAATTATTTTTAAATAGGATAGCATTTGGTGCTTAACCAACAGGAGTGCTTCCATCACGTATGATGTGAAATGGAATTATAGTCTATACTCAAATGCCATACACTATCAAGGTTGTTCAATGTTGTACCTTGAACTTGCATGGATTTCTCTCCCTGTGTTTGAACACACGTATTCACAATAGTTTGATAAAGTTCCTGAAATAAAACTCCTACCTATTAATTTGACGTTTCCTTGAAGCTACTTCTTTCAAAGAGAAATAAAATCTCGAGTAGCTTCTCTCTGACACTATCTTTTTAAGGTGTAAAGCCCTAGAAGGAAGAGGCTGCGTGTGAAATCCATCACAAATCTTGCACAATGGGTGTAATGTGGACAGTGGGGAATTTAGTAACTTCCATAAAGGAAAACTGAAGTCTTTTTTTTTTTTTTTTTTTTTGCGGTACGCGGGCCTCTCACTGCTGTGGCCTCTCCCGTTGCGGAGCACAGGCTCCGGACGCGCAGGCTCAGCGGCCATGGCTCACGGGCGCAGCCACTCCGCGGCATGTGGGATCTTCCCGGACCGGGGCACGAACCCGTAACCCCTGCATCGGCAGGCGGACTCTCAACCACTGCACCACCAGGGAAGCCCAGAAGTCATTTTTTAACATGAATCTTGTGTATAATTTCATGTCTGGCAGCATGGACTAGTAAAATACATAATATTGTAAATAACGGACTTTTAGGCCTCACCTTAACAACCACTGTCAGGTACACATTTATATGGCTTCAGGGTTGCCGTACAGGCAATCAAAGTGGCAGGCAGCCCTGAAATCACTTTAGAAGCTTCCCTTGACCCATCTATTCATTATACAATCTCCGTATGAGCCCCAGCCACTCTTAGGAATATTCAACTGTCCCAATACTCATGCCCCTGGAGTTCTTAACCTGTACATTTATTCTTGTCTCTCCCACTCCTGGGTGCTATTTTTATCCCCTTCCCTGTTCTTAGGATTAAGGCAGCCACCATCTTTAAGGACCACTGCTTTCCCAGTATTTTCTCCCTGCCTATCCCTTACCAACCAACTTCTCATGCTTTTACCCTCCTTGTAAAACAAAAACAACCCCCCCCATTATTTCCTTTTCTCCTCTTTTTCTCACTTAAATATATTAATGTATTTCCTGGCATCCTATGGAAGTTCCCTGCTCTCTGCTAGGAGGGCAGGTGCTATGACATCACCAAACTGGGTTCTAGCCCCGGCCTTGCACAAGGCACTTCTCTGTTTTCTTATCTGTAATCAGAGGAGAAATTGACCCTAACACATATAGATTGTTCTAAAAATTAAGATAACAGAGGCAGGTATCTAGAGCAGCAGAGGAGGCCTCAGGAAACATCTTCTATTATTTTTATTACTCTTCTTAAATGACTTCCTTTCAAATGACACCTGGAGGTTCTTCCCAACTGACTACTCAACTTTGTTCTCAGAATTCAGGACAACATTAATTCAATACACTTAAACACTTAAATTCTGTCCTGCGGCAACGGCTCCTAGCACCGTGTTTCCTAGGCTGACTCACGGGTATTCAAATAGGCTATTTGTCCCATGAATTGCTGGGGCCACTGCTTACAGTATAGACTCTAATTTTAAAGATGAGACGCCTCAGGCCCAAGAGTATGAAACAATGAAGCACTAAACTGACGCCAAATATTGTGAATTTACTAAGTGCCACCTAACTGTACACCTTAGTATGTATAAAATGGTAAATGTTATGTGTATTTTACCACAATTAAAAAAAAATCATCTGGGAGGGAAAAAAAAAAGGCATAAACCGAGAGTTGCCTGTATTCAGGATGGTGACCCAAATCCCGTTCGTGCCACCGAATTGCCTGTGCACGCCCTCTGGCTTGTTATCCCCGAAGGAAACTAAAATAGCTGCTAAAGCCTCCACGTTGCAGGCTTTTCCACGGAGAACTGAGATCTGGGGAAAAGGCAGCGGCTTCCTTCCTCCCTGGGGGGATCCAGCCCCTAGTCCTTTTGACTCAGCCGCACTCGAAAGAGAAGAGAAACCTCTCCTGGCAGGATATTTGGCGGCTACCTACAACAGACCTGCGCCCAGGGAGTGGGTTCTCAGCCCAGCCGCTGAGCGGATCCTGAGGCTACACTCCTTCTGCCCGCTCAAGTGTAGGGCCAGGCCGCCGGAGCCTGGAGCTCAGACAGCCCGGAGGCGGGCGGGGCGGGGCGGGGCAGGGGCAGGGGTAGGGGCCCGATGGGCGTGGCCTAGGGCCGAAGGCGGAGCCTGGCAGGAACCTTCTGGGCGTGGCAGAATCTAGAGGGATCCGACTGGCGCCTGGCTAGCGCGGCCTAAGGAAGGGGTGGGGCGTGGCCGGGGCCCGTGGGATGTGGCCCTAGGGCCCTAGGGCGCGGAGAACACTAGACTGAAAGGTGAAGTGGGCGGAGACTGGGGAGACGTCAAAGGCCCAGTTCCTGCGGAGGGTCCCCGGGGAGAAGGCGGCGCGCAACGAGTGGAGGGGAGGAGCCCGGGAGCCGGAGCGGGCGCGGGAGCTGTGGGCCCGGTAGGAAGAATGGGGTCGCTGCCGAGCTGGGCGCGTTAACTCCTGCAGGGACCCCGGCGGAGGTCCGCCCTGGGAAGGAGTCTTAAAGCAGTCCCTAAGGCTTTGGCTTGTTGCTGCCTTTCTCCTGGCGCTCGGGGGGAGTTGCAAAGACGGGGATCGTGGGGCTGCGAGGCCTGGGAGGCTGGCCTGGGCTTGCAGCCAGCTGCAAGTCCTGCAAAGGCTGACTTGAAGCCCGAGGCTCAGAGTCCGGCGCGGGGCGAGGCCCGAGGGCCCCGCGTGGCTCGAGCTCAGGGTTGCTCGACAGAAATGCTCCGGGGTCGTCGTTGGGCCGCTGTGCTGGGATGACGGGTCGGGGGTGGCACCTACCTACTCCACGCTTGTTCTCCTCTAATAAGCTTTGAAATCATACCTCTAAGCCTTGGGCCTCAGCTTTCGCCTTGATTTTACCGTCATGGTCCTTCTATCGTAAAGATTCCAAATACACTTGGGTGCGGATATGATCATGGTATTTACAGCCACGATGTGACATTTGTGAAGACACCTCAGGTGCAGTGACACCTGGGGCGGGGGCTGCGTTTAGAGAACTAACTCCTTGGTTGGACATACGAGTTTATTCGTCTTTAAATCACTTCTCCAGTGGAGGAAACTGGAGGTAGGAAGCATTGACTCCTATCCTAAAGGATCGTCACATTCACTGTCATACAGAATGAACGTCAGTAAGAAAAGAGCCCTAAGACTTAGGACTTGGCCGGTTACATTTTATTTTACAAGGGCAGTAGGAGTGTACAGCCATTATCCTGAAGGTCTGATGTAATTCCAGAAATAACCAACCCCCTCTCAAAAAGAAACAGTGCACAGGGCAAAGAGAAAGCGATCAACTTGCTGACTGTTGATAATAAGATAGCAACTTAATTTTAAAGAGGATAATTTGAACAAAGAACTCAGAGTGCTACTTTGTGAAATTCTGTATTCATTCGTGGAGACTAGATGTTGCTTTATTGTTATACAAGTGACTAAAATGTATGCAATGTAGATTTCTGGAATAGAATAGCAAAATACGTTTTATTTCCATTCCTTGATCTTAGAATCATAATAGAAAGCCCCAAGCCTATATTTTTTGACAGTTAGTAAAAGCTAATCAGCAGGGGTCTTCTCTGAGCTCTGTACATGATAATACTAACTTAAGACAATTTGCAGTGTGCATAGTTAAATTTTGACCCAGACAGGAGCAAAGAGCAACAGATCATTTAGAGTCTTGAAAAGTCTGTGCCAGTGTACTTGCTGCCTTCTCAGCCGGGGGCTTGGCCCTGAGATCCCTGGGATTATAGTAGGTAGAGGACCCCTATGTAAGGCTTGCAGAGGTTGCTCTCAGAATTAAGCCTGAAGACAAAATAATGAACTACAGAGAATGGGAGGAGCTACTGAAAATAGAATGGAAAATATCCATTCTTGCTTCCATATGCTTTAAAGTGTTACTATCTGAGGACTCTTTCGTCCTTCTCAAACATCTTAAATACCCCAGTGAACCATACAGTAACATTGCTGAGAAGCCCTTAAGCTGTGTTCTGCTCTATGAACTTCATTGTTAATAGGAGAACCTGAGATGGTTGTTGAATGTGTTTTTCACATGCCAAACATGACCTCGTTCTTCTGTACTCAGTGGTTCATGTTTTTCTAAAAAAAAGTTTCATTTAAAAAAGCCTTCTCATTCATAGATGTCTCTCCCTCACTTAAATAAAAAAAGGAAGAAGAAAAATAAAATATCTGCTCCCACCTAGTCACCTGGCTCCCACCTCTGTCCCCTTCCAATGAGGCATGGCCATGTGACTTTCTCTGGTCAATGAAATTTAAGTGGAGTGACCTGTGTCACTTCCAGGTGGAAGCTTTAAAAGCCAATGAGAGGTGCACCCCACTCTCTTTCCCTCTGCCAGGGTGTCCACCAATTTTCTAGGTAGTGGTGTTCTGTTGGCCTGGGTCATGGAATGAAGACGATCAGAAGAGCCCCCATCACTCTGTGTTAGACACATAGTGTAAGCCAGAAATCAGCCTCTGTTGTGTTTGGACCCCAGGATTTGGGGACTTGTTTGTTAAAGCAACATAACCTAGCCTATCCTGACTAAGACACTCAGGGTCTGAGCCACACGTCTCCAAGAATTACTGGTCTCCTTGGGAGCCTAAAAGAGGGAGGATGCTATAAGAAGTGTGCTGTTGTGACCACTGTCCCTCTTACTGTGTGGACTTGTTTCCAGAATGCTCTGGAACATCATGATTTTAATCAAAGGTGGAAAAAATGGCATTTAGATGTTTAATTCTATTCTGTAAGGGCAGCCAGTATTCAAGTGTAAAGTACATAAAGTTTCAATGTCCATAAGGGATAGGAATTAAGGCTCTCATTTTCATTTTGAAAAACATTATCTATCTGTCTGTCTGTCTGCCTGTCTACCTATATTTAAAATTTTCCAACTTCCCTGGTGGTGCAGTGGTTAAGAATCTGCCTGCCAATGCAGGGGACACGGGCTCGAGCCCTGGTCCCGGAAGATCCCACATGCCGCGGAGCAACTAAGCTTGTGCGCCACAACTACTGAGCCTGCGCTCTAGAGCCCGTGAGCCACCAATACTGAGCCCATGTGCCACAACCACTGAAGCCCGCATGCCTAGAGCCTGTGCTCTGCAACAAGAGAAGCCACCGTGATGAGAAGCCCGTGCACCGCAACGAAGAGTAGCCCCTGCTCGTCGCAACTAGAGAAAGCCTGCGCGCAGCAATGAAGACCCAATGCAGCCAAAAATAAATAAAATTTAAAAAATAAAACAAAATTTTTAGCATCCTTCCAAGTTTTCCAATATAAAGGAATGTTTATGGATTCATTGTTAAGACACACAATTCTTTCCAGATGTAGTTATATATCAGTGGATGCATTTCAGAAATTACTTTGTCATCAAGGGACACTTGAAATGAATCATCCAAACTTACCATTGACTAATATCTAATTTTTTTTGAAAGCAGCTTCGAAGGGTAATTTAAGTATGATTTCTTGGCTTCCTTATTTTGGATCTAAGAGGATCAGACCTAGGTTTTGCTCCACATCCTGGAAGCAATGTGTTCCCTCTTTTCCTCTGACTTAAACAAAAGTGAAGCAGGAGCATTTAGCTCAGGGCAGAGCCATGCTGCATTCTTAGGGTTGTTGGCTATAAATCCACTCTCCCTAGAGGTTAACAATCAAAGTTCTCCCCCTCTCACTCAGACGAGTGATATGATGATGATAAATTGCTTGGACATGACTGCCCCGAGCTCTGGTGTGATGAATTATGTTGTTCAGGGCACGACCAAAGATTCTCCATTGTCTGTCGACAACATTGAATGTTGGCAGTTTTCTTAAGTAGCTTTCTGCCAATTTTGGTCTCTGCTTTGCATATGAAATTCTCTGTTTTCACAGGTCATGGTTCTTAATTCTTAATCATCTCTGTCTTCCCCTGAATTCACTTAGCTCATCAACCTTTTGTTTTTTTCCTGTTCCTCCTCACGAAAAGGCTGAGCTGTTCTCACAGTTGTGTTCAGTAAACATTGAGTCTTTCTTCACGGAAACTGTTAAAATAATAATTATTAGTCCTTTCCACTAAATCCAGAGTAATAACAGCTTATCTTGCAATGGCTTAATTGGGTAATTATTTAGTGTTTGAAAGCACTTTGAAAAGACTATTGGTAAATATTATGAATTTAATGCTCTGTTGTATAATTGAAAGTCCACTGCAACCACAAAATCCTCAGTGTTACTGTGTACCAACAAAGGTGTGTTTCTTAATATTGCTTACTATTTTCAAAACTGTATATGTATTGATTTTTGAAATATTTAAAGTATTTTCATACACTCTCAAAGTTATCAGATTTATACTGTCACATTTCTAGGTCTTATGTCCTACATTCCTTATGTCTCTGAAAGGTTAGATGTCATTAGTCTTGGACTCTAAAAGTCTGGAGGAAATATAAAGTGGATTCCCCAGTTCAGGGGTATTTCACATCATACAGCTGCCACATCTGTTGTGTGTGGTATCTGCTTACCTTTTCAGCAAGCTTTCCTATTAAGCCCTGACAAATCACTGCAATCATCATTTATTTACTCAGAGTCCATACACTGAGCTGTCACCTCATTGGCATCAACATTTGTCAAAAAGGATTAGATTATATTGCATATGCCCAGCCAGACCCTTCGACAGATTTTCTACTCGCTTTATAGACCCAGAGCCCCCTGGTTTAATTAAAGGCCACTTCCGTGGCTTGGACTACACAACCTCTATTACGGACTGTATTAGTTTGCTAGGGCCGCATAACGAAATATCACAGGCTGGGTGACTTAAACACCAGAAATTGATTTTTTTCATCATTCTGGAGGCTAGAAGTCCAAGATCAAGGTGTTGGTAGATTTTGTTTCTTTTGAAGCAATGACCTCCTTCTCCCTGCATCCTCGTGTGGTCTTCTCTCTGTGTCCTAATCTTTTCTTATAACTACACAAAATAGTCATGTTAGATTAGGACCTGCCCTAACAAACCCATTTTAATATAATTACCTCTTTAAAGACCCTATCTCCAAATACTGTCACATTCTGAGATACTGAGGGTTAGGACATCAACATAAGAATGTTTGAAGGGGGTACAATTCAGCCCATCATACTAGCCTACAATAATAATGGCCTCTAGAAACTATCATTTTGGGAGTTTTTTTTTTAATCAAATTTGAGCAATCAAGTGATAACTACAAATCTTCTGGAAGGTCTACTCAGTTCAGGAACTTCTTAACATTACTTGGAGGAGAGTTTTATCCTTATGACTTAAAAGATTGAACTAATTAGATTAAAATCAAAGCAACATTATTAAATGAATTCTATTGGGTTGGCCAAAAAGTTCATTCGGGTTTGGCCGAACGATGTCATTGACAAGCCCGAACGAACTTTTTGGCCAACCCAAATATAAGGTTTATTAGGCTGTTAACCATAAAATGCACGTAAGCGAGTTTACCTTGCTGTCTGAACTATAATCATCCAAATATTTATGATGACACCTCACAAATGTTTCTTACCTAAAATCAAAAAAGTGCCATGACTAGTCTGCATACTTATGCCATCAAAAAGGGCAACAGGATATAAAATACACTCTGGTCCTATCGCACATCTTCTCCCGAGAGGGTGATATCTTGTGCTCCTGCTGTTCGACGTGTTCTGAATTCCTGCCTCAATATTATCAACTGAAAATGTCTATGAAAGCCAAAGAGTCTCTGAAGAAAGATGATGAGCCCAAGAGGAAGCTAGATAAGGTCTTAAATTTGCAGAAATATTGGGAACATGAAAGCCTCAAAGACCTCAGTGTGACCTGCCCGTATCTACCATGCAGACTAGAATTGATTCTGGAAAACTTTACAATATTCAGCTTTGGAATAGAATCGTAGTCTTTTTTTTTTTTAACATCTTTATTGGAATATAGTTGCTTTACAATGATGTGTTAGTTTCTGCTGTATAACAAAGTGAATCAGCTATGTGTATACATATATCCCCATATCCCCTCCCTCTTGAGTCTCCGTCCCCACCTCCCTATCCCACCCCTCTAGGGGGTCACAAATCATTGAGCTGATCTCCCTGTGCTGTGCAGCTGCTTCCCATATCCACCTCAATACAAATAACTTAATTTTGTTTCTTTTTATGGCTGAGTAATATTCCATTGTATATATGTGCCACATCTTCTTTATCCATTCATCTGTCGATGGACACTTAGGTTTCTTCCATGTCCTGGCTATTGTAAATAGTGCTGCAATGAACATTGGGATACATGACTTTTTTTTTTAATATCTTTATTGGAGTATAATTGCTCTATAATGGTGTGTTAGTTTCTGCTTTATAACAAAGTGAATCAGCTATACATATAAATATGTCCCCATATCTCCTCCCTCTTGCGTCTCCCTCCCACCCTCCCTATCCCACCCCTCTAGGTGGTCAAAAAGCACCAAGCTGATCTCCCTGTGCTATGCAGCTGCTTCCCACCAACTATCTATTTTACATTTGGTAGTGTATATATGTCCATGCCACTCTCTCACTTCATCTCAGCTTACCCTTCCTCCCACCATGTCCTCATGTCCATTCTCTACGTCTACATCTTTATTCCTGTCCTGCCCCTAGGTTCTTCAGAACCTTTTTTTTTTTTTTTTTAGATTCCATATACATGTGTTAGCATACGGTATTTGTTTCTCTCTTTCTGACTTACTTCACTCTGTATGACAGTCTCTAGGTCCATCCACCTCACTACAAATAACTCAGTTTTGTTTCTTTTTATGGCTGAGTAATATTCCATTGTATATATGTGCCACATCTTCTTTATCCATTCATCTGTCGATGGACACTTAGGTTGCTTCCATGTCCTGGCTATTGTAAATAGAGCTGCAATGAACATTGTGGTGCATGACTCTTTTTGAATTATGGTTTCCTCAGGGTATATGCCCAGGAGTGGGACTGCTGGGTCATATGGTAGTTCTATTTTTAGTTTTTTAAGGAACCTCCATACTGTTCTCCATAGTGGCTGTATCAATTTCCATTCCCACCAACAGTGCAAGAGGGTTCCCTTTTCTCCACACCCTCTCCAGCATTTGTTGTTTGTAGATTTTTTGATGATGGCCATTCTGACTGGTGTGAGGTGATACCTCATTATAGTTTTGATTTGCATTTCTCTAATAAATAGTGATGTTGAGCATCCTTTCATGTGTTTGTTGGCCATCTGTATATCTTCTTTGGAGAAATGTCTATTTAGGTCTTCTGCCCACTTTTGGATTGGGTTGTTTGTTTTTTTGATATTGAGCTGCATGAACTGCTTGTATATTTTGGAGATTAATCCTTTGTCAGTTGCTTCATTTGCAAATATTTTCTCCCATTCTGAGGGTTGTTTTTTCATCTTGTTTATGGTTTCCTTTGCTGTGCAAAAGTTTTTCAGTTTCATTCGGTCCCATTTGTTTATTTTTATTTTATTTTCTCTAGGAGGTGGGTCAAAAAGGATCTTGCTGTGATTTATGTCATAGAGTGTTCTGCCTATGTTTTCCTCTAAGAGTTTGATAGTGTCTGGCTTTACATTTAGGTCTTTAATCCATTTTGAGTTTATTTTTGTGTATGGCATTAAGGAGTGTTCTAATTTCATTCTTCTACATGTAGCTGTCCAGTTTTCCTAGCACCACTTATTAAACAGGCTGTCTTTTCTCCATTGTATATTCTTGCCTCCTTTATCAAAGATAAGGTGACCATATGTGCATGGGTTTATCTCTGGGCTTTCTATCCTCTTCCATTGATCTATATTCCTGTTTTTGTGCCAGTACATACTGTCTTGATTACTGTAGCTTTGAAGTACAGTCTGAAGTAGCCTTTTTTAAAAATTATTTTTTAAAATGTCTTTTTCAGTAAACTGAGAGCCAGAAATCCTTAGAGGATTGTTACATGGGTTTATAAGAGTATGTTCATAATATATGGGATAATTGGCTGATGGCTTGGAATGAGCTGCGAAACATTTTTCCCTTCAAACACTGTTTTTAGTTGGAATTATTGTGGAAGCTGAGTGATGGATACATAGGGGTTCACTATACTACTCTCGACATTTGCGAACATTTTTAAAATGTCCATATTAAAAAATTTAAATAAAAGAATTGATTTTTACAAAAAGAACTGAATTATATGTACAATTAGACAAATATAATTATGTAATATAATTATATAAATATATATAAAATTCATTTCTCCTTTATATATATAATTATATATATACTTCTGTGATGCAAAATTTGACACCATCAAATTTTCAGGGACAGATTAAATGTGAATAGTAAGCAAATAAATTTGCATGCATATGTAAGAGAATTCACATGTAAGTAGGATGTGGTTTTTCACTCCCAGTCACTCCACAGAAAAGTATTGTTGAAACCTTTCTCTGGGAAAGGCTACAAGGGTGTCTTTGCTATTTTTTTTTTTTTTTTTTTGCGGTACGCGGGCCTCTCACTGTCGTGGCCTCTCCCGTTGCGGAGCACAGGCTCCGGACGCGCAGGCTCAGCGGCCATGGCTCACGGGCCCAGCCGCTCTGCGGCATGTGGGATCCTCCCGGACCGGGGCACGAACCCGCATCCCCTGCATCGGCAGGCGGACTCTTAACCACTGCGCCACCAGGGAAGCCCTTTTTTTTTTAATTTTTTTTTGTCTTTGCTATTTTTAACCTGGGTTATTTGACATGATTTTATTTATTGCTCCCTGGTCTACGGCACGTCTATCATTTCATGAGTCAGTGCTCTTCTGCGAGTTATAGAGTTTCCCAGGCTGAGGTTTCTGCAAGTTCAGTCTTTATTTATTTATTTAATTTATTTATTTATTTTTGGCCGCTTTGGGTCTTCATTGTTGCACGTGGGCTTTCTCTAGTTGTGGCGAGCAGGGGCTACTCTTCATTGCAGTGCGTGGGCTTCTCATTGCGGTGGCTTCTCTTGTTGTGGCTCACGGGCTCTAGAGCACAGGCTCAGTAGTTGTGGTGTACGGGCTTAGTTGCTCCATGGCATGTAGCATCTTCCTGGACCGGGGCTCGAACCCGTGTCCCCTGCATTGGCAGGTGGATTCTTAACCACTGTGCCACCAGGGAAGTCCCCAGTCTTTAACTTTAGAGACTTTCCATTTGTCACTGCACAAATCCATTTAACACAGGAATTCCAGAAGAGACCACTGGCTTCCAAAGCAAATCTAAGGCCTTACATTGATTCCCCTCTGCTTCTGTTGCTTTGAACTTGCCCCCTTATCATCCAGAAAAGAACAAATTCCAAGGGTTCCTGTTTCTCCTGTGGAACTAAATATTTCGGAGCAGCTGAGTGCATAAGTAGCAAAGATTCTGCTGTTTTAAATAAGACTGAGACCTTGACCTTACAGCCATATTTGACCTGTTAGGCGTCCAGGGAGAGAGAAGGTTCCGGCAAATCCAGTTGCAGTGCTCCTTTTTGACTTTCTTCATTCCTCCCAGGCACTGTCTTTTCACTTTTTGTCTATCAGGATATTTCAGTAGATAAATTAAAATATTTCAGGCTAAGAGATGCAAGTTTAAAATGGTCTCTGTGAAGATTCTATATAGTTCTATATATTCTTGTCCATTGAATGTCATTTGGTTGTTAGATTTAAGATATGTAAAAGAATATATATAGTTTCTAGCATTAGGGATACTTCATGGGCCTTTGCTATTACTTATTCTTGCTACAGTGAGGTCAAAAACCATTAGTTTCTAAATTCCGTTGCTTTCTAATAGACCAAGTCAGAATTGCAAAAGATTTTTTTTTAATGTGGAGTTTTCAAAATGCATTATGTAGGGATACCGTGTTTTTTTGTGAACCTGTTTCTACTTATGTTTATTTTTGTGTTAGTAATACCTTGGCTAAAATACGTTTTCATTAGTTATTCCTATATAATGTGGTGATTTTGCAACACTGGCACTAAAGGAGAGTTTATTTATATTTTGTTTCTCTAAAAAGAATGATGTATCAAACTTTAGAGTTTTACTCTATAAAAATTTGAAAGCTTACTAAGTAGTTGTACTATGTCTGACCACACTGTCTCAATCCATATTCTTTTACACCATATAATATCATATTTATATTTTTAAATCAACATCCTTTAAAATAATGTCAACAATTATAGGGTCAGTAAAAAGGTCTGAGAGTTAAAATTGGATAATAGCTTTCTTTGCCTAATTAGAAGTCAAGATTATATTTCTGATGAGTTGGGGGATGTTATCCCCAGAACAGGAGTTAGTTCCTTAATAGGCCAGAAAAAATAAATTGTTACAAGACATTGCAGAGATGTTAAATGCCTTTCAGTTTTCATAAACTCAATGTAATATTCATCAGAGTGGATGAATAAATTTATCATTCATTAGTATTCCTCAAACTTGTCCAATTTGATTCATTCTCGTATCACCTTTAAGGGTGTTTGCTATGCCTATGTACTACCTTCACTACTAATTGCTTAATATATTTTTTTAAACCAACTCACTGTTCTCCTTCAGCCTCGTCCTAAGCAAAAATATCCATGAAATCACAGGCTTGCAATGTTTACTACTTTTTTTCTAAGACACATTAAAATAAATAGTTGTTTGAAACTTTTTAAATGCCCATATATCCCCTAAAATCAGTGTGAACACCAGTGGACTATATATCACACCTTCTGAAAACACTGACAAAAAAAAACCAGATCGACTTTTTCTACTTACCTCACTGACCACTAAAAAATAAAATAGTTCTTGGTTGTAAAGCTCGCACAGACTCATTTTCAGAATAGTTTCCGTACTTGTACTGTGATGATTAGAAACTGTGAAAACACTAGAAAATGTATATACATATGTATGTATGTGTATATGTGTATCTAAGTACACATATACACAGGTAATGTGTCATTTCAGCTTTTATTTAGGAAAGAGGCAAAAGTTTTCAGTTGCTTAGACAATCCGCATCATGTATTTGAGGGCTAATCACCACCACTATTTTATACTAGTGCCTCCACTTTGCTTTTAGTCATAAGCAGTATAAAGGGTGATCACAGAAAAGTAATAATCCGGGTAGTGAAATATTTTTCATTCATCTGCTAGTAATAATTTGAAGTTAATAGTAAATACTGTAAGGGACTTCCCTGCTGGTCTAGTGGTTAAGACTCCACGCTCCCAATGCAGGAGGCCGGGGTTCGATCCCTGGTCAGGGAGCTAGATCCCACATGCACGCCGCAACTAGGAGTCTGCCTGCCGCAACAAAAGATCCTGCGTGCTGCAACTAAGACGCGGCTGCAGCCAAATAAATAAATATTTTAAAAAGATAGTAAATACCGTAATGTGGTTTGTTAAGGATGGTTTGCCTTGATGGGAGATCGGAATAGAATTAGAAAGATATCAATAGTTTTTACATTCCTTGTATAGCAATGTTGTGCCTGATTTTCTACTACGCGTATATCCCCATTTGTTTAATGTCTAAACTCCTGGGAGTGGCTGCAAAACCAGTTTAGAGGTCATTTGACGCCTCTTTCCATAGAATCAGAGAAGTTGTATCTGGAAAGAACGTTACAAATCACCTTGCTTGTTAATTCCTTTGTTTTATTAATGAGAAAACAGGCCCACAGACTGAGTGATTTACCCAAAGACACACTCTGAGCATATCAACTTTTTTTTTTTTTTTTTTTTGGTAACGTTTAAATAGTTGGTAAACTTGTAGCTTTTCCTCCTTTTGGGGAAATAGTGATATTTTCATAAAGTAGGATGTTGTCCCATCTGTGTGCATTCTTCCATTTTTAAAACAGTAACTTAACATTAATTTTTGGCGGCACTTAAGGTATTTTATAGCTTCTAGCTTTTTTTTTTGGTACGCGGGCCTCTCACTGTTGTGGCCTCTCACTGTTGTGGAGCACAGGCTCCGGACGCGCAGGCTCAGCGGCCATGGCTCACGAGCCCAGCCGCTCCGCGGCATGTGGGATCTTCCCAGACCGGGGCACGAACCTGCATCCCCTGCATCCGCAGGCGGACTCTCAACCACTCAAAAAGCTAGGAAGCCCTAGCTTTTTTTTAAATTGAAGTCTAGCTGATTTACAACGTCGTGTTAATTTCTGCTGTACAGCAAAGTGACTCAGTTATACAGATAGATACATTCTTTTTCATATCCTTTTCCATGATGGTGTATCCCAGGATATTGAATACAATTCCCTGTGCTCTACAGTAGGACCTTGTTGTTCATCCATCCTATAGATACTAGTTTGCATCTGCTCATCCCACACTCCCAGTCCATCCCCCCGCTGCACCCCCTCCCCCTTGGCAACCACAAGTCCGTTCTCTATGTCTGTGAGTGTGCTTCTGCTTCGTAGAAATGTTCATTTTTGTCATATTTTAGATTCCACATATAAGTGATATATAGCTTCTAACTTTTGTTTCTATCAAATGAAAGATTAACCTATTGCATATTATCAGGAACGATATCTGTTGCCTTCAGTACATTGGAACAAGAGAGGGAAACTGATATATTTTTAAGCAGCGTCAAGGTCTATTTTCCGTAGTAAATAAAACTTCTGTTCTTACGGTTAGTGCTCTTGGATTCAAACCTCCCTGAGTTCTTGATTTTTAATCTATGTCTAATAACAACAAAATAATAGAAAACTCATCATCAGATGTAATAAAAGTTTTGATATGAATTCATAATGAAAAATGTATGAAGTGAGTTACTGTGAAGAATAGGGCTAAGCAGTGGAAGTTTAATTTCATGTGACGCCCAAGCAAGAACTCGCGTTAGAGTAGGGTAGCAAGGGCCATAGCATTTACTTATGAAATTAAAAATCACTTCTAAAGGAGGAACAGCTAATTTTGTTTATGTAATAAGTTTCTGTCGCTCCACAGCTTGTCGGCAAAAGCATCTTTGAGCACTTAGAAAGCACATCTGTATCCGCGCTGTGTTCCAATTAAAAAAGTGTTATTAGTTCTTTTTGGAAACTGAGCCACGGCGTAGTTCTGAGATCTCCCAGGCACACATAATTCGAGAAAGGGAAAATTAGTGACCATTACCCGCTGAATGCCGTGATTTGCCATCAACAAGAAGGCAGGCAAGTCTTAATAACACAAGAGACATTTGCCAGTTGGTAATTCCTCTGCCGTGAATGCTACCGGAGAGTCCATATTCCAGATCTGCTCCCTGTGGCTTCAGACCTACAGCAGCTCTGAAGCCTGTGCCTTCTCTCCAGTCACGTTAATTGACTTCTCATCCATAAACGTTTCTAGAACGCCCGCCATGGGTCAGTCACGATGCTAAATGCTGGCTGTGACGCGGTTCTCACTTAACACTGAGCAGACAGGAGGCTTCCTTGAGAGTTAGGATAATCCGTTTGCAGTTCTCCTGCGGTGTCTCTAGAGAGTATCAGAGGATTAGAGGGCTCTCCAATGATCACAGCCCCTGGCCAGGCTCTGCAGCGTGTGCCATTTGTCACTGACACAACATACTCACTTTACACCACGGCTTCAAACCAAGGAGAGTGTCGGGGGCTGGGCGGTGCTCTTCTGAGCCTTACTCTGACGCTTGCAGAGAGCATCTCCACTCATTCCTCTCTCAGCGATAAAGACCAAGGTGCATGGACATATATACACTGCATATGTATATGTATAACTGATACACTTTGTTATGCAGCAGAAACTAACACACCATTGTAAAGCAATTATACTCCAATAAAGATGTTAAAAGAAAAAAAAAGAGACCAAGGTGCAGCTTCCATGCTCTGCTCAGATCCGAGCAGAGGAGAGGTTTCCTGCCCACAACCTGTTTTTGCTTCGTCCCTGTGTGGGACTCTGGCTGTGTCCCCTACTAGTGTCTTTGGTGGCCTTCCTTCTTCCCAGCGTTAGTGACTACAAAGATGCCAGGCAGACTCTTATGAATGCTGTTAACCTGGACTCCATTCCTGCCATACAGTCTTTGTTTGGCCCTTTATTAACTGGCAAACATTTTCTTTTCAGGAGCACCTTGTTCGCTTGCTGTCATAGCTATGTAACGCCAGTTACTTCAAAATTTAGCATAAGAGTATCAATTGCGTTTTACTTACATGTTGCATATAATTTGCCGTAAACCTGACTAAATGATAACCTCCTTAAAGACAGGGACCACGTCTGCTTTTCCTTTCTACACCACAGAGAGGGAACTGACCTCCTTTATTACTGTTGTATGAGTCCTAAACAAACAAAAAGAAAAACAAACCACAACAAAAACCTTACATCTTGTGAAAGGACATCTCTTCCATTAAGAGTCGCAAGGCAAACCTTACTGCACGATGCACTGACCTTTTGAGAAGTGCAACGTTTTACTGCTGAGCATCACTTTTTTAAAAAATATTTTTTAAGCTTTCCTATTACGACACCATGGCTCCACCACAATTAATCTTATATGGTAATGCAGTGACAATGAGATGATTTCTCTGGAGAATCTATGCTAATACTATTAAAATGCTCTTACAATGTCAAAATGATTGCAGTGGAAGCATGTGGGGACTGTGCTTATGTGATTATGATATTCTAGGGATGGGTGATTACCATAGGAAACTACTAATTCAACTCTGCAGGGACTTGCATGATGAAGCCATTATAACATGAGATTATAATGACACAATAACTTGGATGTACATTAATGATGTGAAAACTAAAAGCTAATTTGAAGGCAAGTAGTGTTTCCATTAAATTGTAATTAAACACTGAAAGCAATGCTTGTTTAAATTTAAGACAGAGACGTACAATCCAGAAATGAAAATGGTGGGAAAGAAGGCATGCTTAGGAGTGGTTAGAACCATTTACAACTCTGTCCTTTGGTACTTACTTGGGGTGAAAGCTCCCCTCAAAGTGGCCTCCCCAGACCTTCTCCCCCTCTGCTGGTCCCCTAAAGTAACCAAAAACTGCATCAGGACACAAGAACCCTGGACCCAACTCCCATTTCTATCACTGCCATCACTTAGCATTTTAAGTGTTCTGGTTTCATTTTTGAAGTGGGCATGATAGTACATTACCTCCCTCAAAACAAGAGACTAAAGCAATTTTTCTTCCATTAAAAGTAATCTTTTTAAATATATGACAAAATTATGTTCAAAATCCAACAAAACAGATAAGCACAGAGGAGAAAAAGAAAAAACAACTAAAAAAAAATTCTACCCCTCAAGATGGACTCTATTAGCATCCCTGGGTATTTTCCTTTTTTTTTCAGACTATTTCCTATGCATAGGGTACACATTGTTTTCCATTAAAACTTTGTATTATACAGTAATAAGTACTATATCATACAGTAATAAGTAAAATCTACTTATTAATTCTCCCCCTCCCTCCAAGTTGCAAGATCTTTCTTTTTTTTTCTAACATCTTTTAGTTTTATTTTTAACAAGCTTTTAGTTTTACTGATCTTTGCTATTGTTTCCTTCATTTCTTTTTCATTTATTTCTGATCTGATCTTTATGATTTCTTTTCTTCTGCTAACTTTGGGGGTTTTTTGTTCTTCTTTCTCTAATTGCTTCAGGTGTAATGTTAGGTTGTTTATTTGAGATGTTTCTTGTTTCTTGAGATAGAATTGTACTGCTGTAAACTTCCCTCTTAGAACTGCTTTTGCTGCATCCCATAGGTTTTGGGTCGTCATGTTTTCATTGTCATTTGTTTCTAGGTATTTTTTGATTTCCTCTTTGATTTACTCAGTGATCTCTTGGTTATTTAGTAACGTATTGTTTAGCCTCCACATGTTTGTATTTTTTACAGTTTTTTCCCTGTAATTGATATCTAGTCTCATAGTGTTGTGGTCGGAAAAGATACTTGATATGATTTCAATTTTCTTAAATTTACCAAGGCTTGATTTGTGACCCAGGATATGATCTATCCTGGAGAATGTCCATGAGCACTTGAGAAGAAAGTGTATTCTGTTGTTTTTGGATGGAGTGTCCTATAAATATCAATTAAGTCCATCTTGTTTAATGTATCATTTAAAGCTTGGGTTTCCTTATTTATTTTCATTTTGGATGATCTGTCCATTGGTGAAAGTGGGGTGTTAAAGTCCCCTACTGTGAATGTGTTACTGTCAATTTCCCCTTTTATGGCTGTTAGCAGTTGCCTTATGTACTGAGGTGCTCCTGTGTTGGGTGCATAAATATTACAATTGTTATCTCTTCTTCTTGGATTGATCCTTTGATCATTATGTAGTGTCCTTCTTTGTCTCTTCTAATAGTCTTTATTTTAAAGTCTAATTTTGTCTGATATGAGAATTGCTACTCCAGCTTTCTTTTGGTTTCCATTTGCATGGAATATCTTTTTCCATCCCCTCACTTTTAGTCTGTATGTGTCCCTAGGTCTGAAGTGGGTCTCCTGTAGACAGCATATATATGGGTCTTGTTTTTGTATCCATTCAGCCAGTCTATGTCTTTTGGTTGGAGCCTTTAATCCATTTACATTTAAGGTAATTATTGATATGTATGTTCCTATTACCATTTTCTTAATTGTTTTGCATTTGTTTTTGTTAAGTCTTCTTCTCTTGTGTTTCCTGCCTAGAGAAGTTCCTTTAGCATTTGTTGTAAAGCTGGTTTGGTGGTGCTGAATTCTTAGCTTTTGCTTGTCTGTAAAGGTTTTAATTTCTCCGTCGAATCTGAATGAGATCATTGCTGGGTAGAGTAATTTTGGTTGTAGGTTTTTCCCTTTCATCACTTTAAATATGTCCATCGAGTCCCTTCTGGCTTGCAGAATTTCTACTGAAAGATCAGCTGTTAACCTTATGGGGTTAACAGGCGGTTCTCTGAATCCCCTCTTCTCGTGCACCCCAAAACAATGGTCTCTCGCCTCTTAGGCAGTTCCAAACTTTTTCCCGGACTCCCGGGCTAGCCATGGCGCACTAACCCCCTGCAGGCTGTGTTCACGCCGCCAACCCCAGTCTTCTTCCTGCGCTCCGACCGAAGCCCGAGCCTCAGCTCCCAGCCCCGCCCGCCCCGGCGGGTGAGCAGACGAGCCTCTTGGGCTGGTGAGTGCCGGTCGGCACCGACCCTCTGTGCCGGAATCTCTCCGCTTTGCCGTCCTCACCCCTGTGGCTGCGCTCTCCTCCGCGGCTCTGAAGCTTCCCCCCTCCACCTCCCACAGTCTCCGCCCGCGAAGGGGCTCCTAATGTGTGGAAACCTTTCCTCCTTCACGGCTCCCTCCCACTGGTGCAGGTCCCGTCCCTATTCTTTTGTCTCTGTTTTTCCTTTTTTCTTTTGCCCTACCCAGGTACGTGGGGAGTTTCTTGCCTTTTGGGAGGTCTGAGGTCTTCTGCCAGCATTAGGTAGGTGTTCTGTAGGGGTTGTTGCATATGTAGATGTATTTTTGATGTATTTGTGGGGAGGAAGGTGATCTCCACGTTTTACCGCTCCGCCATCTTGAAGGTCCCCCCCTGCAAGGTCTATTCCAAGAGAATCCAGTTGATAAGTTTTTGTTTTTTAAGGTCAGCTCAAGCTGGATGATTTTACATGTCACCCAGGAAACTATATTGTGTTATCAGGGAATAGTATTTGGCGGGGTTTATGCTCTGCACATGTTACAGGATGGTTCCACAGTGTTAACACTACAAAGGCTTCATTAACACTTCTGTCTGTTTAGTAACGAGTAGGGCATTTGATAAGTCATAGAGTACTAGTTTGTTCTTGATTGATAATCACTATATGGCTTAGGTCAACATAAAGACAGATTATGGAAAACTAGGAAAGTTTAGGAGCTGCTGAACTTGTTAGATAAACCCCTGCATTGGCTTGTTCGCATGGCATAAGGACATGCAATAGCTAATATACACTCCCTCCTAACAGTGACTCAAAGTGGTTATTACTGTTTGGTTTAAATATAATTAAGATGAGATTTTTGTTATTTAGTTCACACTTAGAGATTCTGTATGCTTTGTCATTATTTTTATTACCACTTCTTGCGACAACCGATTTAGGTAGATACATTTAAATTACTCCAGTCCTTTTTTTTTTTTCCAGTTCTTTTTTTAATATTTAGGAAAAGGGAAGCAGAGTGCGCTTAAATGGCTTGCTTCATGCCATGCAGTCTACAATGGAGTTGGGATTTGATTTTCTGGTCCTGGATAATTGTAGCTTCTTCCTTAGGCCAGTGAGTGACGTTCCCTCTGAATACTGTTCCCATATAAATGGACACCAGGATAACTTAATGTGGTGTTTATAGCAAATATCTACGTGGTTAAATAAAGTGAGCACTGGACTAACAAGCTGGGAGACTGCGTCTGGTCTAGGTTATCTGGCCTTCAAAAAGTAAGGATTCCGTTTTTGCATCTAAAAATGAAGTCTTTGTATTAAGTGAGCTCTGTAGTCCCTTCCAGCTCAAAACGCATATATGTGGAACCTAGAAAAATGGTACAGATGAACCGGTTTGCAGGGGAGAATTTGAGACACAGATGTAGAGAACAAACGTATGGACACCAACGGGGGAAAACCGCGGTGGGGTGGGGATGGTGGTGTGCTGAATTGGGCGATTGGATTTGACGTGTATGCACTGATGTGTATAAAACTGATGACTAATAAGTACCTGCTGTATAAAAAAATAAAATAAAATTCAAAAACAATATATACATATATCCACTCTTTTTTAGATTCTTTGCCCATATAGGCCATTACAGAGTACTGAGTAGAGTTCCCTGTGCTATACAGTAGGTCTTTATTTTCTTTAAAAAAAAAAATCTGCAAACAAATAGTATTTAACATTAATTGAAACTTTCATATTTTAATTACAAATGTGCATTTTAATATTTAATATTAATAAAAAAATTTATTTTACCTGCTTCAAAACCATTAACCTAAATTCACAACCATACCTTATTTAGATGTATCTAATAATTTGACATGTTCCAGCAGACTTGTAATTTGAGTTAAAATTTTTTTTTATTTAGGAAATTGATGAAAATTAGTAAAGTTGCAGATATAAATCTAATCCAAAGAAGAGATCAAAATTATAGTGCTTTGGTATACCCATACTTGTTAAAGTACAGTTAGAACTACAGTGAAAGGAAACTTCTGCTTTCATAATTGTACAAGTACATAGATAAATACTGTGTTGAATAGTATTTCAAATATACGACTTTCTGTGAATTCTTACGAAGCAAGTAATAGCAGTGACTGAAGTACCAAATTAAAATATAATGTGAGACAACCTTTCTAAATCTTTTAGGGTACCTTATTTTTATGAGGAAAATAAATAAGCATTACATTCCCTTTATATTTAAATACATATATATGACTAGGGACTGGTTAATTAAAAATTTGTTAGTTGGCTGTAGGGAATTTTCCTAATTTTGTGAGGCTTTTTATCTTGAGAATTTAGAATTCCTTTAGAGTATTTTTTTCCTGCCATCTCAAAGACTGGGAGAGAGTGATTATTGCTCTAGGACACATGTATTTATTACAGACTTGCCCTTGGTGCCTCTGTCGGAAATCAGTTTTCAGGAGTAGAAATAAGCTGTTTGTTACTTTATTTTTAGTACATCAAATACCTGTCTTTCCCCAAAAGAGGTTTCTGTGTCAGGTGCCACAGCCTCTTAGGACGAGGCAAAATTTGTTGCCTTGCCTTCTTTCCTAGACCCATCAGTAAAAATTATCTCTAAAGCAATTTTTCTCAAACTTGAGAAGCCACAAATTCTCAACAAAAATGTCTGATTTTGCGTTTTCATTTTTATGATAATCTAAACAATTGTAAGCATAGTCCGGATCATTATAAGCATCTTACAACCAAATATTGCCATAAAATTTCATTATTTGTATCCCCATTTGTTTTTCAGACTTCAATGATAAGAAATTATTACCTAAAACCAAGACAGCATTTATCTTTTTTTCTGATTTTTTTCTCCCCCAAACTGGGATCTCTGTTTCTCTGGGAACCATGCCTGTGTTTTGTAGGATGTCAGGAGGTGGTAAGACTGAGACAGTGGTACCACAGTCTGGTTAAAATGGTTTGGGCCCTTTAATTTCCTTCCTAAGAAGTGGATTTGGTTTATAAACTAGATCATGTATGATAACTGCATGTCTGTTTCTTTTTCAGAGTCTCACTTTAGAATCTATACCACTATCCTAAGTATAGAACCAAGAGTCAGGAGTTACCGTTTTCCAGTCTTCTTTTTTCCTAGCTCTTGCAGTTTGTACCGTGTCTTTAACACAATCAACCCCCTTAAGACTGGTACCCACTCATCTCTCTGTTGCTGTGGGAAGGACACGGATACAGGGAAGGCAGCTGTGAGACATCTCAGCCAAGCTCCTGATAAACCAGCCAATGAGAGCTAAGAGATTACATATCATGACACATTGGGATTCTCATCCTGTGTTCTTTGGCAAGAAAAGGGGGATGTCTATTTTCTTTGGTGTGCATTTAGGTGTTCATTAATAAGTGCAGGTTGACTATATGGGAAAAGCATCTAAGAAAGAGTGGATACATGTATATGTATAACCGACTCACTCTGCTGTACAGCAGAAACGATCACGACATTGTAAATCTACTCCAATACATAAATAAATAAATAAAAAAGAAAAAAAAAGTACTGGCTGAATCTCAAAGGAGAAACCTCAGAGATCTTATACTATTTTTAAAGGCCTCCCAAGGGATGCTTACAGAGCCTAGAACAGTGTATTCTGCCTTCAGCGAAAATGGAAGATCCTTGTCTGAATAAACCCTACTTCCTCATTGGTGAAATGGGAACAATAACAGGAATAGCAGATTTCATCTAAAAGTATGTCCCACGGTCCAAAGTCTAGTTGGGTACTTTTCGGTGACTCACATTCACTGGTCCCTTGCTTATTTCACCAGGACATTAGGAGATTTAATTAAAGTGTAAAGAGCGTCCTGAGCTCTTCAGAGAAACACACGACGTTATTATTGTAGATCACACTTTTGACATTCCATAATCTCTTGAAAGTAATGAAACCAGCAATATAGAGAGCTGGGGCTTCAATGCAGTTAGAGTTTTATGAAGACACATTCATACCGTGTGATGTTCATAGTGGTCATCACTGTGGGGTTTGAGAGTTCAATTACTGTGAACTTTCTAATTGTTCTAAGTATTTTGATTTCATTTTTCCCATCAATAAGTAACAAGTTTGAGAGATCAACGAGTATTCAAGTCATGCTATGTTCAGTCAACATTTAAGACTTTCCAATTGTGTTTTCAAACCATGATTGGGAAAAGTACTTTACACAGCTATCATTTTAACACTTCTGTAAGTGAGGGGGGAAAAAAAGAGAATACCCATCCAGGATTCCTTTCCCCTGCAACGTACTCCTGCTCTTAAAATCCCTGAGGAACAATGAAAATTCGCTTTTGTTTCCTAACTCATCCTAGCCTCCAGTCTCCAGCATTCAGCCTCTACTCACACTGCCCATTTCATTATCATCCTAATACAGGTCTCATCCTTTGGGGCCAGCCCATGCGTCAGTATTTTCTACTACAGACCTGCCATGCAATCCATGCATGAGCCTCTAAAGACTGCTTACAAACCCCAAAACATTGCTCATTGCTCATGCCACCCGAATGCCTCCTTGCGAAAATCCTCTTAATGTTCTGCAGCATTGCCTAAATGTCACCTCCTCCAGGAAGCCCTCGCAGCCCCTCCAGTACTGATGAATGTTGTCAAGGCAATACTCCCCAGAGCACTTGCTTGTACTTCTTTTCGAACATTTACTGCACTCTGCTTTATATCATAGCTGTCCCACCAATACACAGAAAATATCAGTTTGACATTGGAAGCTCACCCTATGTCAGGCACTTGTGTTGGAACGCTTCAGCTTCCTAAGGCAGGAGTGCTCCTTTTTCATCTTTGTTTACCATAGTATCCTTCTCCAAAGGAGATCAGCAGATCCTCAGCAAACGTTTGTAACACCAAATTGAAATGTACTCAGGTGAAATCTGTGGACGCCTGGGAGGCAGCCTCCCTTATGTTGCCTTCCTATGCTCTGAGAATTCAAGGACCAAGTTATCCCCTCAAACCTACAAATCAAAGTTACTTTTCTTAGTATTTCGAAAATTATAACAGTAGCTGGTCACAAGCCTAGAACGAGGCCACAATGCCAATGAGAACATCAGATTGCTTCTGGCTGAAATTACGTTCCATCAGTGTGGAATTGAAGGGTGGATGGAACTCAAGCTGTTCATTGGTTGAACAGACACTTTTTGAGCATCTGCTTCTTGCCCATAACTAATATAGCTCAGAGGTGGTACCTACTTCTGCGTGTGTGGGAAGTAATGTTCAAAGCAAAAGTAGTTATATGTATAAATCCTCTTCCTCAAGCATGGGTGGCATTTCTCATATAGGCATCTGGGTAGAAAACAGATCATGTTTTGGAAGTCTCTAGAACAAGACAAGGAGGGCTACAATCAGGTGAAGAGTCCTCTGGCTCTCCTTGACCTTTTTCTGCAGGAGAACTGGCAGGCCTACCATTTTTTACACCAAACAGGCTAAATGTGACAATCTAAAAGCACACTCATGGTACTGATTCTCTTTAAGCTTAGCTAATTCAGCTAAGCAGGATAGTGAAAGTCAAGACTTTTCGAAGACAGTCTACTGTGTGGTCTTCAAAATAAATAACCTGAGATGATTTTGTGGGAAATGCCTTTTAGATAGTAGCTACTCGTGCAGTAGAAAGGCTTTCTGGGATTCCAGGAAAATTATTTTGAAATTAAACTCTCTTAAAAAGAAATTAGGGGGGATGTCTATACATTTAAAAAATTAGCTGTAAGAGTCATTATCCAGTTTTACTCCTTATAAAGGAACGGTTACTGCTCTGAATCACCTGCAGTAATTTTACTGAGTGTTTTTAGTTTCTGGATTTATATTCGGTGTCTACAAATTCAGGTAGGAACTTCCTTGAAGATGAAATCACTTGACATTGTTTCTATATGCTCAAGAGTCTTGCTCTTATTTCGTAAGGGAAAGTTTTTTTTGTTTTGTTTTGTTTTTTAAAGAGCATATGTGGGCTTCCCTGGTGGCGCAGTGGTTGAGAGTCCGCCTGCCGATGCAGGGGACATGGGTTCGTGCCCCGGTCCGGGAAGATCCCACGTGCCATGGAGCGGCTGGGCCCGTGAGCCATGGCCGCTGAGCCTGCGCGTCCGGAGCCTGTGCTCCACAACGGGAGAGGCCATAACAGTGAGAGGCCTGCGTACCGCAAAAAAAAAAAACAAAAAAACAAAAAGAGCATATGTATTCCCATGTAGTACCGTGTTGGGTGCAGAAGGATAAGCTACAATGGCATGTTTACTATCTTCTGAGAGTTTAGAGTGCAAAGATACAGGAAAGTTGAAAAAACAAACATGGCCTCAAAATCCATAACCCCAAAACTTTTGGGAAAACAGTTTTCCATGCTTTTAAATAAGTTTTAGTGGTTTTGATTTAGGGAAATAACGTGATGTACCATAAATGGGACATGCTATGATCTTAGAATTATTTATTGTTAGATGCATATGAATAAATATTCCAGTAAAAAAATTTTTAGCCTTTCTAACAACCACGAACCTGTTCTTCTTTTCTGGTCCTGGTTCTACTTCCGTTTACAATTTCCTTGCTTCGGCTTTAATATTTGTTTGCTTTATGTGTCTTTTGTGTAAGTTACCTCAAATCCTTCCCTGAATAGGGCTGGATTCAAACAAGCAAGCATATAGCTCTTAATTAAGGACTGCTATGTGCCAGGCACTGCCAGGGGCTGAGGACTGAGAGCCAGGACATGGGCTCTGCCCTCAAGGAGCTCAAAGTCTGATGGACAGACATTAACACAAGATGTGAGTTTCAAGGGTAAACTCAGACTATGAGAGCACCTAGAGTGGGCATCTTATCCAGAATGCTTGAGCAACAAGGAGGAACATCATGAAAACCTTCCAGTTAGAAATGATGCCAAGGAACTTCCCTGGCGATGCAGTGGTAAAGCATCCTCCTTCCAATGCGGGGGACGCGGGTTCGACCCCTGGTCAGGGAACTAAGGTTCCACACGCCGCGGGGCAACTAAGCCTGCGCGCCACAACTACTGAGCTCGTGCGCCTCAAGTAGAGCCCGTGTGCCGCAAACTACAGAACCCACGTGCCCTGGAGCCTGCGCGCCACAACTAGAGAAGAGAACACCTGCATGCCACAACTAGAGAGAAGCCCGTGCGCCGCAACGAAAGATCCTGCATGCCTCAACAAAAGTCCTGCATGCTGCAACTAAGACCCAAGGCAGCCAAAAATAAATTTTAAAAATTTTAAGATACTTAAAAAAAAAAGGTTGTTATTTTCAGCATTTCAAGGTCCTTTTTTTAAAAAGAAAAGAAAGAAATGATGCCAAAGCCTCATCCTGAAGGCCTAGTACAAGTTAGCCAGGACAGGAAAAGGCTTGAGGAAGTAGAGTGGGAGTAGCTGGGATTTGTCAGCTCAGAAAAAAAGAGGCAGAAACACAGTCAGAGACTTGAGACAGGTGCAAGCATGTTGAGTATCTCCCATAGGCTCTACCTGCCAAGCACAGGATCTTACACTTAAGGGATGCTCAAGAAATATTGATGGAATCTATGATAACTGGCTTTTTTTTAAAAGGATGGAGAAGCTGGAAGTGAAAGGGTTAATTTGTGGAGGTTTCTGCAGAGAGGCGGATGGGGCTATGGCAGAAGGTACCTGAAGTGCATTGTGACAAGGGGGGAGGGGCGGGCAAGGAGAATGTACTTAGGACCAAGTCTCAGGTGCCCTCAGGACCACACAAGCTTGAAAATAGAGAAAGCTTCTAAGGAAATGACACTGAGTTGAGAATTTAGCCACAAAATCAGTGGGGGAGAAAACAACACAAACTTTAGAGTCTGTAGGAAGATCGTGAGTGGAAGAGTCTGGCATTTTTGAGTAACTGAAAGGCCAGGGAGGAGAGGGGTCAGGGAGAAAGGGTAGAGTGGAGTGAAATGATTGGAGAAGGAACCAGATCACGCCATGCTTTATAGCTTATGCCAAGTATGTATCCCAAGGGCAATGGGAAACTTCCAGGGGATTTTGAAGGAGGGACAGAAATGATCAAATCTATGTTTTATCAGGATCCCTAGTCTATGGAGAACAAGTTGGAGGGGGACCCAGTGGATAGATAACTATGTTTATTTCATCTTTTTGTTTTTCTGCTAACCTGTCAAAGGCTGTTAACCTTCCTTGAAAAAAGATTATTTTATGGTTTTGTCCTTATATGGTTTATCTTTACTTAAAATTTATATTGTTTGATCCCTCTTTTTCACTTATAAATAAATGATAACCCATACTGCATCATTTCTGACGTTTCCTATGAAATGACTCATTGACTATGCCCCCATCTGCATCCCTAACCACACACAGGAGTGTATTGCATAGTGGGATTTGTGGTCCTTGAGTGGCTTGACTGTGATAACATTTATTCAGGCTGCTGAAGCTTTTCCAAAATTCTCGTTGGGCTCCAGGATTTCAATGAGAGTCAAGTTCAATCCATGAAGGGCTCGGTCAAAGAGCCTGAATGTAATCAAAGCGAACCACAGCCACTGCAACGGCATGTAATTTGATCAGAAGTATTTGCACATGAACAATATCAAATCTCAGGCTCGACTGGCAATTAGCAATTCTGTGATAATAAAGAAGCTGAAATAGCTCTTGAGTTAATAAATCTTTGTGTGTCTTAGCTGAGGATTCAAAATCTATATTCTATGAAATAATGCCATTTGCAGCAACATGGATGGACCCAGAGATTATCATACTAAGTGAAGTAAGTCAGACAGAGAAAGAGAAATACCATACGATATGACTTATATGTGGAATCTAAAATATGACACAGATGAACAAATGAACTTACCTACAAAACAAACAGACTCACAGACGTAGAGACTTGTGGTTGCCAAGAGGGAGGGGGAAAGGGGGAGGGATGGATTGGGAGTTTAGGATCAGCAAATGCAAACTATTATATATAGAATGGATAAACAACAAGGTCCTACTGTAGAGCACCTGGAACTATAGTCAATATCCTGTAATAAACCATAATGGAAAAAATATGAAAAAGAATATACATATATATGTATAACTGAAGCACTTTGCTGTACACCAGGAACTACTACAACCTTGTAAATCAACTATACTTCAATAAAAATAAATACATAAATAAACCAAAATCTATACCCTATTATTTTACAGGTGACAATAGCATAGGCATACGATAGTATAGGTGTACACTGGTAAGATTGACCTTTTCTCATTTTATTCCCTTTTAATGATATAAGTGAAACAGATATACATTAAAAAACTGGAACATAACATTACATTGTAATGAAGAAAAAAATTATCTATCTTTACTGTCTATTGCCCAAGATACACAATACACTTTAAGTTCCACTCCTATGTAGCCATATACATTCACCATAAATTTACAGTTTTGTATTTTCTTTCACATGTTATGAGAGCATTTTCTTCTATCCCTAAATAGTTTTTGAAACTCTAACTTGAATGTTTGCATAATGTTCCATCACAGAGGGAAACATTCCTGTATTACTGGATATTTTGGTCACTATTCTAAATAATGCCAAAAAGAAAACTTCGGGCATAAATATTTTTTACAGGTATCTAAATATTTCCTGAAGACAGATCCCCAGCAGCACTATAACATTTAAAAACTCTAGCTACATATTGCTAAACTGCTTTTCAGAAAAGTTGGGCAAGTTGGCACTTTGCTAGGGTTACGTATAGGAGAGCCATATGTCACCATGTTCACTATGCTATTACTCATCTCTCACAAGCCAGACAGTGAATGAGCCATCTGTGTTTTAACCATCTCCCAACTCATACTTTCTACTGGATTCCCAAAAATGTGCCCACTTCTGCTAACTTTTAGGACTCAGTTGCCATTTAGAATGGAAAGCTTTTTTTTTTTTTTTAATGTGAAGCTAGATTTCTATCTATGACAAATTCCAAATGGTTAGCTGTGTTTCAAGTGTAAGTTAAGTTCCTTAAATGTGGTATACATTTTAAGTACTTTTATTATTAAGCATTGTTCACACAAAATTGAAACCAAGCTCCCCTCTCTGCCACCGTGTTTTAGAGCTTACCCGGCGGCAGCAATTCCAAATAAGTATCTTATTTGATATTTGGACAGTTTTCCATTATGTTGTATCCATTGGCAATTATTTTATTTTATTTTTTTTTTCGGTACGGGGGCCTCTCACTGTTGTGGCCTCTCCCGTTGCGGAGCACAGGCTCCGGACGCGCAGGCTCAGCGGCTATGGCTCACGGGCCCAGCCGCTCCGCGGCATGTGGGATCTTCCCGGACCGGGACACGAACCCGCGTCCCCTGCATCGGCAGGCGGACTCTCAACCACTGCGCCACCAGGGAAGCCCCGGCAATTATTTTTAAAAAATACATCATGCTTGAGGTTTAGTCTGTTGGCTGGAGAATTTTATATGTGTAGCCACTTCTGTCTTCATTTCTCACTAAGAAGGCATAATTTAAACTAGACTGTCACATTTGTTTGTATATAAAAGAAAAAGTAACTATTTGTGGGATAATCCATTGGGATTTGGAGTACAGTTGTACATATTATGTGCCCTTTCTACTTGCAAACTTCAACAAAAAGGGGGGGATTTTAATCTTATTGGAATGATAGAGTTATAGTAAATTTTCCTTTATTCATTTTAGGATGAAACTTTTTGCTGTTTCACTCATTAGGGCATAAACAGATGACTCTATTTAGTTCAGTCCAGTTTCACAGGTGCAAACCAAATGCTAGATACTATGTAAGTATAGGGGAGAAAAGAGAGATTTCCCCATTTCCCCTCCTACACACACACACACACACACACACACACACACACAGAGCACCTAGTCAAATGGAGACAAATCCCTTAATAGATCAATTCAGTACAATGTGACATTTGCTGGGATATACTTTTAAATTTCACTCTATGATATACTCACTATGAGTGCCCGTCCCCACCATTAAGAGGTTTAGATAAACGAAATCTATGCACTAATGAACTGACCATTCAAAAACTAGTTCCCGTTTTAGCATTCCTGTTTCCTTAATCCTAATTTCTGTTCCTGCCTAGCATCTGAGTATCTTTTTCTTCAACTCTGCTGACTGCTGTAAATAGTCATCAGTATCAAGGGATATGATGCAAATAGACTGCAAAGTAAAACTGAAAATTAAAAAAAAAAAAGATGCAGTTTGTCATGATTTGAGAAAAGTGATATTGGAGAAATGCTATAATGTATACAAACCCAAAATAAGGATGTGACAGAATTAGACCTTTAACAACCCAAGAGGAGAAATTAACATGGATTAGTGCTTCAAAAGAGAATACGCAGCATAAAACTGGTTAACAGGGGACCTGGGTAAAAAAAAAAATGATAAAGTCTTCAGAAATATTTTGGCAAAAATAACCTTTTTCATAACTGGGGTGTGAAAGTCAAGTAAAGGATGTCATATCACCTAATTTCATCAGAAAAATTATACATTCAGTTAATTTTTTAAAATCCAACATTCAATTAATTTTTTGTTCCAACAGTTACGGCACACTGATAATTATGACTTATTTTACAATATTTTATTTTTCTAATTTGAAATTTTAATCAAGTCCTTTAAATATGACCTACTATTCAGCTTTGGTCTCTGTACAGTTTGATTACCCACTGCTGTGTAGCAAACCATCCCCCAAACCACAGGTTTCACGTAACAGCCATTTTATTATCTCCCATAATCATAACCCTGTGGGTTGGCCAGACTCTGCTAGGTTAGCTGTAGCTAGGCCTGCAGTCATGGGGGATCTTGGCTGGGTTCAGATGTTCAAGATGACTTACTTGTCTGGTACCTTCCCAGGGACGGCCACAAGGCTGAGCTCAGTGGGGTGACTCGGGAGCCTCTCCCACTATCCATGTAGTCCTAGGGTCCCTCCTTCTCCACATGAGAGGGTAGCCAGACTTCTTACATTGCAGCTCAAGGTTCCCCAAAACACAAAAGCAGAAGCTACTTCCAAAACTTTGGTTCCCCAACTGACATAGCATCACTACTGGTTAAAGCCAGTCACAGGCTAGCTCAGCCTGGAAAGAGGCTGCTGCCCCAGTACAGGAATATTGGAAAGCACAGTTCACTGAAAGCCAGCTATGGAAAGCAGCTAATACACTGTTGGAAGTCCCTTCATTTAAAAAGGCCTTTCCAGTACCAGTTCTCTGTGGATAATGAAGGCCTCCTGTAGCTGTAGTCACTTCAGTGGGTCATTTCCAAAAGTCCAGTGAGTTGCGATGTCAATTGAAACAGTCAATCTGCTTCTAAAAACCATGGGCCTCAAGTGAAGGAATTCCTTTCTAAGCAAATTAGAGCCTCAGTTTGATTCATCAACTCCAACCCCTTATTGTTAGTTTTTTTTTAGAGAACAAGTTTAGGTTCATCTGCCTAAGGATACTCAGCAAATATTTGGAAAAGAATTCAAAGTTTGGCAAATAATAATAATTCAGGACATGTGTCTGGGGCTTTGTAATTTAGGTAACGCTTTCAGGTACTATCTTATTTGCTTTTCGTTTCCAATCTAAAGCAGTAGGTCAGGCAGATCTACTGCAGTTTTCAAGTGAGAAAATCAACTCAACTCACTGTAAGCTTTAAAATTTTCCACAATTACACAGGTAGGAAACATTGGAGCCAGAACTTCAAGTTCAGGGTTCTTTCAAACCATCCGTCCCTCCTAGCCTCTTGGAGAGTTCTCTTTTAAGCTTAGAAGTAGCTGAAAGTGAAATTCATTCATTCATTCTCTCTTTCTCTGTCTCTCTCTCCATGTATGTAAGTATTCACATGTATATAAAATGTACATTTTTTTTTTTTTTTTTTTTGGCTGCGTGGTTTGCAGGATCTTACTTCCCTGACCAGGGAGTGAACCCGGGCCCACGGCAGTGAAAGCAGCAAGTCCTAACCTCTGGACCAGCAGGGAACTCCCTAAAATATACATTTTAAAAAACATTCTTAAAGTACAGCCTTTATTCATAGTTAATAAGTGAAATTGATATTTAATGGATGAAATTCATTCTCTCTTATTATATGTATGTATGCATATCTATATAAAATACACATTTTAAAAACTGTTCTTAAAGTACAACCTTCATTGATAATGATTTCTAGAAAGTCAATAATATCCATTTCAAGTTAAAGGCTATCACAGAAGCATGGATGTCATCCAGAAGTCATCTGGTCAACCCCTTCATTTCACAGATGGGAAAATAGCCTCAGAGTGTTAAGTTATTTGCCCAAAGTCACACAGCTGTTTAGAGGAAAAGCCAAGAGCTTTGACTCTGACCGGACCATTCTTCCAACTAAACCAGGCCACCTCAAGAATAGCCTCCCAAATGAATCTGTGTGAGGAATATAGATATTTTGTGGACAAGACATTAATTTGATTTGCCAAGAATTAAAATTAGCACAAAATTTAAGATCCTTAATGACTAAATACAGTTAAGGACCAGCTGTGCAATTTGCTCAAAATATTGTTGTTTCCAGGAGACAACCTATTGCTAGGAATCCATGGAAGAAAAAAAAACCCAAAAAAAACGCCCTCTATAATAAGCTGAGAACTAACTTCACCTCAGAGAGTTCTTTACGAAGAAAAAGAAGTTTTAATTATTGTATCCAGTAACTTGGTGTATGTTTCTCTTCCAGGACTGCACGTTAGCAAAATCAAAAAGTCTCATCAAACATCCTCAAAGCACTGAGTATGGAACCTTCTTCTGAGAATAAGAAGGGCTAAGATGAGCTAAGATCTTAGCTTTTCAAATGAAGAAAAACACGAAGGTCCGTTCAGTTCTGCAGACAGCAGCATTTTGCCAACATTGCACAACGATTACTTATGTTACTATGATAAGTAGTAAGCAATATTGTATTTTGACCTCCATAGAAAGAAATGTTGTTTTTTCCCCCTCTCTTTTTCCCCTACACCCACATCCTTCCTCTCTTTCTTTTATTGAGGAGAAAATATTTACCGTTTGTTGACTGAACAGGTAATGGATTCAAGAAGCCAGCAGTACAATTTACCAAAGTTACAGTGTGTATGACTTGAAGGGTTGACTAGTTAGCACATGGCTGACTAAATTAAAGAGTCAACGAAGCCACAAGCTCCATCCCTTCAGTGAAGAGCCCGGTGTAATTTCAGAGTTTAATAAACACTTGAATGACTTGACCGAGCGGTTTAGATGAACCGTTCTCATCAAGGAGCACAGGATGGGGAAGCGCCGAGCTGAGCCAGAGGAGGGGGGGCATCTTCCCCAAGCACACCTGCCTGTGACCGCATTTTTCTAGGAATGTCACTTCCTGTGTACATCTCTGCCACCATCTTCATATTTGTTGTTTGAGATTTGGAAATATCCCGAGTTTGTCTCTCTTACTTCCTTAGTCAAATAGCAAACAAAAAACAAAAAAAAACAAAAAAACTTGGGGATGAAACCCGCCATTTTCCTCTGAATTCCAGATACAAGTTGCTCATTTGTATCTCTGAGTAGTTTTGTCTTATTTATGTCACAGTTTGAAGAGCTTGCTGGGTCCCCATATTGTTCTGTGTACTGAGGTGGCTGGATTTCTTTCTCTTTATTCAGACATGGCTATTGATCTCTGGACAGTGTTTAATATGAAAAGTTATAAATCTCCACACAGGAGAACCACTTAGCCAGAAATATTTGGGCAAGTGGACATGTGGGGACGTGTGTGAGGAGAAATTCCTTGTGTCGCTGTTGTTCGGCCACCGGATGGACGCTGTTGGAGAGAAGGCATGTCAAAGGCTTAGAACCTGCACATGACGGAAGTAGTCAAACCAGCTTCCAAAAGTATTATGTGGTGTTTAAAATATTTTAGTCACAAATCGAATGTCAGCTTTAAGTGCAGCGTTTATGGAGTACTGGCTGCTCCCTATGATGTAACCCATAAAAAAATACAAGTGCCCACACATTTCCATGAGACAGCACTTTTCTCTAAGGAGCCCATTTATTTGGGGGATACTACTTTTATAGCACCAGCAAGGCCAGTGAGAAACTTCCATCTGTTGTACTTCTTTCTGCTTCTGCTGTCTCACCATCTCCACTGGCGTCAAGCTCAGACTAAGCCACCACTGGATTTTGTCCAGATTCTAGCAACACCCCGCTGGTCTCTGCAGCCACACCAGCCCCGCTTCTGTCCATTCTCCGCACAGTTGCCAGGTTATTCGGATCATATCTTCTCCTGCATAAAACTCTGAAATGCTTTCCCATTTTTTTAATCCATCAGGGTTTGATTAGGGAAAGGAAACAACTATAAGTGAAATGGACCAAGGGATTTATTACAGAGCTTAGAACTGACACAGTTGTTGAACAAGTGAGCTGAAAATCAGCTCATCCAACATCAACTTGCCAATTTCACCATTGCTTCTAAAATTATAAATTGTGTATCTCCAATCTGGTCTAGGACCTGGTACAGCGGATGTAGGGGCAGGAAGAGGGCTTATGTCTGTGAAATTGGACAGTATATTGCTGTTAAAGAAATTCCACACATTCGTATGTTAAATATTCAGAGGTTCCGAAGTCCTACTCTCTGAAATATGAGATATAATTGAAATGGATCTCCACCCTAGGTAGACAGAAAAAACTCTTAAGAGTAATGGCTAGGGTGAAATAGCTGTGGCACAATTTCAGTGAAATGAAACTAAAATTGCTCCCAAACTACCTACTCACCACCCAACTCCAGTAATTTAGCCAATTTGCTAAACTTTTTTTTTTTTTTTTTGCGGTATGCGGGCCTCTCACTGTTGTGGCCTCTCCCGTTGCGGAGCACAGGCTCCTGACGCGCAGGCCCAGCGGCCATGGCTCACGGGCCCAGCCGCTCTGCAGCATGTGGGATCCTCCCGGACCGGGGCACGAACCCGCGTCCCCTGCATCAGCAGGCGGACTCTCAACCACTGCGCCACCAGGGAAGCCCTGCTATACATTTTATAAAAGTTCATTTATGCATATGTTTTCCAAAAAGACCAATCCTGCATATTGTCTCTGGTTGCCAGCTCAGTGGTATAGTAGTGCTGTTCTCTGATTCTGTTCCTCTTCTTTTTTCTTTAAATTTCTATGTTCTTTTTTTTTTTAAATTCCATACCCATTGGAATTGGAAGAGTTGTTTCCTCTGGTCAGGCTGTCATAGTAATTGAAGATTGTCCTCAGTCTCTCTGACTGCTCAGATTTCATACCTGAAGTACAACAAAGCTTGTGGCCGATGTGTTTATAGCTCTGGCTAACCCTTTTCCCGCTACCTCTGTGCAGGTGTATACAGTGTGGCAGCTTGCCACAGATGCTCTGTAAAATGCCTGCAGCCTCCTTTTTGCATGGGGTGGGGGGTCACTCCTGTTTGCACAGTTGTGCACTGCAGCTTTCACTGCCCACTTACCGTCTGTATTCTGTGCACTCTCTCTACGGAGGAGGGCCATTAATAGCCCCTTGCCTGCTGACTGAGAAGAGAACAAGTTCCAGGGTGAATATAGACCCAAAAGGGCTCCCTCACTGCAGAGGAACTAGGAGATCTACCTGCATATTTTAATCCACTAAAAGATACATTCTAGCATAGAGTGGTGTTGGCTATAGTTCTTTAATCTTTTATCTTTTAAGTGTGGGTTACATTGTATGTGATCACAGAAAGCACCAACTAGCTGTGCCTGAGAGTGTTAGAGGAATTTCCCAGAGGAGATGACATTTCCTAGGTGATGTTTTTTTCACGAAGACTCGCAGCTTGTGAGTTTGAAACTTACCAACATTGCTCTTTCAAATCTATATCAATTAAATATGCAGTGTGGTGCTTTTCTAGTAAAAGTGATAGTGTTTCGTCAGTTTATCCAAGTTTCTGGCCCCTGGCAATTCTCTAGGAGCACATCGGTGAGGCCATCAGCCAGAAGGAGGGAAAGAACAAATGAACCCATATGGGATATTGAGTCTATTATTAACGGTACTTTGATTTCAGAACTAGCTACAGTAACAAGGAATAAGGCATCGAACAGTGAGTCCCTAGACATCATCAGTGGAAAATATTGCTGTCTGTAGTGACTGGTAGCTACAGATTGATTCTCTAAATAGATACGATCTTCTTCTGCTGTGCCCGCCACGTGAAGTATTTAGCTTTTGGAAGCCTGGCTTGCAGACGAGCACTCTCAGACAAAAATGAATGGCCATGCTAGCCACAAGTCCTAAAGTTCTCTGTCAAACAGTCTAAATCAATCACGTATGCATTGCACGCTAGTATATATCAAACACCTGCATTCCAGATCATTGTAGTGGCTTGATGTAAATTGGCCCCATAACTCAGTATTCCTCTTTCTCCACCCTTGATTTATTTTCACCTTGTCTTATGTACGCGCTACACCCATTACAGACTTGTGCTATACCCATTGCTTCTCTAGTCAACCACTTCCTCTAGAAAGAAATAACCCAGGACATATATAATAGTTTCCAGAAGGAGCGTAACAAAGCTACTATTTTCTTGAAGGTGTGTGCTGGGTGCCAGACACTCTTACAGGTCTTTTTACCTGTGCTATGTAATTTAATTCCCATGGCAGCCTATGAAATGTGCATTGTTGTTCTAATTTACAGATGGGAAAACTGATTCTCAGAAAGTCACAGAAGGCCATCAGAGGGATGTGCCTCCCCCATCAAAGGGGGAAAATGGTCACAGAATGTCTTTTAAAGGAACAACGTGAAAGAACAAATATTTAATGAAATATCTAAAAGAGGTAACTTCATAGGGACGGAAAGTAAATTGGTAGTTACCAGAGCCTTGGGGAAAGAGAGAATGGAGAATCATTGCTTCATGTTTACAGAGTTTCTGTCTGGAGTGATGAAAACAGTTTTGGAAACAGATACTGGTGATGGTTGCATAACATTGTGAACGTAATTAATGCCACTGAATTGTACATTTAAAAATTGTTAAAATGGCAAATTGTACGCTATATATAGCTTAGCACAGTTAAAAAGAGGGGAGAGGAGGAAAAAAGAAAAAGGAACAATGTGAGAGCTTCGAAGGACACTGTTTTACTCAGTTCCCAGCAGACCGTTTTCCACCGTCCGTCTGGGTGTGTCTGGTTGGTGCTCCAGGGGGACACTGTCTCTGGCCGTGGTTTTGCCCCTGACTATGTACCTTCACCACTTTCAGGATCGTCTTTTTTCTTCCCAAGCCAAATCCCTTCGTTTAGGAAATGAAAAGCACTGGAATCGGGTCCTTGCTGTCACTGATAGAAACTTGGGACACACTTACCTTGTGTCACAAATGAAAGTAAACAGAGGATAAACAGAGAGGTATCTGCTCTTTTTAGAGACAACAGACTTCAGTTTCAGTAACTCAGAGTCGCTCATTACGCCTAAGAATTTTTGCTTTTCAGTATTTTTGAAGTGTATTTCTGAGGTGCCCCCTAGGCAAAATAAAACATCTAGAATGGAGAGTTTGTTTTTCTTTTTCATTATTCAACCTAGATGTAGTCCCTCCAGCTGTTTTGGGGGGAATAATCTGTGAAATCGTCGTAGTCAGAGATTTTGTCGTATTTCTCTTTATCTATCCAATTTCTACATGGCGGACCTTCAAGAGAAATTGGTTCACGTGGATAGTGAATGAGTCATGGAATGATCAGTAGCTTCAGTAAATTTAATTTAGCCGAAAAATGACAAATGAAACAGTTCTGATACGTGGCTGCTTTTGAGACAAGTTATTGATTATGAAGTTTTGTTTTTTTTTAAACGGAGATTATTTTTGAATTATCCAAGGCAGCATAGCTATGACTAATGAGGTAAAATGAAGCAAAAGAAAAATGTGAACTGAATACCAAGAGATACTTCCAGTAGATTGGGATTAAATTAGGCAGAGGAGTCCCAGTGGAAGCGGTTGGGGGACATTTAACGCCACGCATGTCACTTAGAGCCGCAGTGAACTTAAGCAATTTACAAGCAGCAGACTCTGACTTTGGCAGGATGATAAGTGAGATCGTATCTCTAGTCTCATTGATTCTCTCTCTTATACCGGTATACGTTCACAGCTTCACATCCCCTATGGACAGAATTTATGTGTGTGTTAAATTTTCTGATTACGGTTTTCTTTTTTCCGGAAAACACTCTTTTTAGAACATCTCCTGGTCCCATCAGAAATGTCTTCCTTAAGTGGGAAAGTCCAAACGGTTCTGAGCCTTGTGGGGCCAAGCAAACTGGGCTGCACCCTGACCCACGAACACTTGACAATGACTTTTGACTGCTCTTACTACCCACCTCCTCTGTGCCGTGAAGTGATCTCCAATGAACCTATTACAATGAAAAATTTATTTTGGATCCAGAAAAACCCTTATTCCCATAGAGAGAATCTGCAGTTGAATCAGGAGACGGAAGGCATCAAGGAAGAACTGTTGGATTTTAAAGCCCAAGGTGGAGGAGCTATGGTGGAAAACACAGCCACTGGGATCAGCTGAGATGTGCAGACCTTGAAGCGGATTTTGCAGAAGAGACTGGCGTCCACATCACATCCGGAACTGGGTTTTATGTGGATGTAACTCGCTCTTCAGAGACCAGAGCCATGTCAGTGGAGCAGGTCAAAAGCCCTAATTTCTTGGACAATATTTGCGTGTAAATTCAGAATCATCAGAACTTCAGACCGTGGGTTATCCCCACGTGTCATCTACGTTTGGAAATGTCACTGGCTCAGAGGCACGCTGTAGAAGTTTGCTAGCTAGCAAAGGCATCTGTCAATGGGACCTAAATTAGGAACATTTCACTTCATAAAGAACAAGCATCCAGGAAGGAGATCTTAATGCACTGGTCACCGGAAGACCCAATGGGTTAATACTTAGATTCATCTATATCATGGTGCGCGGTAGCGGTGGCACAGTCTGTGTGTAAACCTCAGTGTTCCATTAGAAGCTTCAGTTATGCAACCTCAATTTTCTTTCTGGATTTTATAATAACCAGCAATAAAAATTCACTGTCGGGTGAAACCTGGCAGGCAGAGACTTGGCACAGTTGCGAATACGTTTCCTTCTCCTTTTACAAACCAGGAGGGGTAGAAGAAAATCCATTTTCCTGTTTTTGTCATAATAGGATCTTAAGCAAGAATGGGCAGAAGGAAAAGTAAATCTTTCAGGGGCAAAAAGAAAGGATAAGCCATGAAGCCGTTTTGTATGTGTGTGTGCTCTCCTTCTCTATATACGTAGAATATACATTTAGATGTGTGTTTACACATATATGTATATATTTATATGTATCTTCCATTGCCTGTTTCATAGGCATAGAACGTCAGCTGCAGTCTTTGCAAAGAGTCAGTTAATCTTTAAAATACTTAATATTTCAAAATTTTATCTGCATTTTTTTTCCTCAGGCCTTTCCCTTTTACACATTTATATGATTTGAAGACTATCCTGATATCAGGGATTACACATTCTTCTAACCACTCAATATAAGTATTATTGTGTGTGCTGTGAATTTGCTTTGCTATATAGGATAAAGGACAGAATGAATAAGAGAAAATTAAAGAATTACTTGCTACAGTTGACATAGATTCAGAGGCAGTCTTTTTACATTCTGGGTGCCCCTTAGGTTAAAATACAGATTTTTATCTCAATGAACGAATGTACAATGAATGTACTTCTCATTAAGTCACTTTTTCCCCTGCAGCCTCCTAAAGCCATGAATTTCATGGTAAATAATCACAGTAAGTTTTATGAACTCGTTGATTTAGAGTAACTTGTTTTTCTGATTTAAAAAATTTTTTTATTTTTTATTGGAGTAGAGTTGATTAACAATATTGTGTTCGTTTCAGGTGTACAGCAAAGTGATTCAGTTATACATATACATTTATCGATTCTTTTTCAAATTCTTTTACAGTAACTTGCTGAATTTGAGATTTGGTCAGTAAAATGCCTTTCTCATTGACCAATACTAACTGAATGAATGTTGGATACATTTTTAAAAGGATGAGTGACTGAATGACTAAATTCATTCACGTGCTGTGGTGACTCTATGTTGATAAAATCCAATCTATCAATTTTCATTCTCTTCCTTAGCTTACTGATGTCCTTGTTAATGAAATTCTCCATGGAGCTGATGGAACCAGTATCAAGTGTGGCGTTATTGGGGAAACTGGTTGCTCCTGGCCTCTGACTGAGAGTGAAAGAAAGGTTCTACAGGCAACAGCTCACGCTCAGGCTCAGCTTGGCTGTCCTGTTATTATTCACCCGGGAAGGAATCGAAGTGCACCATTTCAGATTATCCGAGTGCTGCAAGAGGCTGGAGCAGACACCTCCAAAACAAGTTATGTCACACCTTGATAGGTAAGCAGACCATCTACCAGTTAGTGCAAACCATCGCAAGATTCATGAATGATCAAATAAATAAAATCATCAGATCAATAAAGCACTAGAAAAAAACTACGAACTACTTGGAAGATAGTATTTATAAAGTTTTACCATAGACGTTAATAAAAATCACCAATGCCATTTTTGTGTCCCTACCCCGTGTCAGTATCCTAGGTATTTTGCACAAGGCATTTCTTTTAATTTACTTAATCCTTCATAATGCTTCACAGTTGGTGTCCCCACTTTGTCTCAGGGTATGATGTCACAGTTGGTGCTAATTCCACGTGCTCAGTGTTTGCCAGTAGTTAAGAGTGATAAATTTATCTGCAAATATAAAGGGAAGGGGAATTGAATGGCTTTCACCCCGAGAATAAACACACACATAGAAGTGTTGAGGTGTGTGTTGTGACTGGTGGTTTGAATCATCTTAATTTTGGAAAATGCACGGCAAAAAAAATAATAGTAATATGTATATTATTTGTTTGGCGGTATTATATCTTAGTTTCCTATGGCTTCCGTAACAAATTATAAGAAACTGGGAGGCCTCAAACAATAGAAATGTACTCTCTGACAGCTCTGGAGGCCAGAAGTCTGGAATCAAGGTGTTGGCAGGGCTGCGCTTCCTCCAGGGATCTACAGGAGGAGGGTCCCTTGCCTCTTCTAGTGTCTGGTTGTTCCAGGCTTTCCTGGGCTTGTAGCCTAACTTCAATCTCTGCTGTCTTCACATGGCTGCCTTCTGCTCGTCTGTGTCTCCTCTTTTGCTTCTTATGAGGACCCTTGTCATTAGATTTAGTGCCCACCCAGATCATCCGGAATGATCTCATCTCAAGATCCTTAACGCAATTATGTCTGCAAAGACCCTTTTTCCAAATAGGGTCACTTTCAGAGATTCAGAGTGCTGAAACATGGACATGTCTTTCTGAGGTCCACCACTCAAGCCCCTCATATTGTATTAGACCCGTAGGGCTCAGCAAAATAACTGACTATATAAATAGACGTTGGCTGCAGTTATTTGTATGAAGAAGCCTAACAATGCTGCAGAGGCTAGACATCGGCCTTTACGTTGAATTGATGAAAGAATTAACACAGTACCGATGAGACTGATAATACGTTACAATGAATTCTATCTTGCAAAGTGGAATACAGCCATGTTAGCAGACTGATCAATCCTGATCATCAGACCCGACAGTCTGTTATTTAATAAACGAATGCTCCTACAGAACGTATTGGTAAAATGCTTCATCTTAATAAAAATACTGTAAAATCCTGTGCGGAAAAAAAATAAAACATATTATAATTGTGGCAGAACAGAGAAGCCAGTGTTAACGGGGAACCTGAGGGACCTCAAGGTAAAGGCAGTTGTCCTGGCAGCTGGGCTGCTGTTGAGATCAATACTTGGCTATCTTCAGGAATCTTCTGGTTGTACTGATAAAACAGAGGGATGTTCCTGGATACTGGTCACAGAGGTAGTGCATCGCAGTGGGAAGAATAGAATCTTTGGACCCAGAGACATGTGCTTTTAAATCCTGCCTCTACCATTTGCTATGCAATCTTGGGTAGCTTCATTTGAATTTAAAATAATGTACTTGATAATATACTTTTGTATGATATGGAATATATGTAGCACCTTTAATCAATAAGGATGATGTTTGAGTCTTTTTAAACAGTGTGAAGTATATCAGGCATACAAAAGAGTATCGATAATATATATTTTAAAATTTTTTAACTATTTATTAAGTTCTTGAAAACATTACATTCTGCTGTTATTATATAAATCCTCTCTGTATGACCGTTAGACTACAGTTGTTAATCATGGTGTTCAAATATTCTATATTCCTACTGATTTTTTGACTGCTTGATCTATTGGTCACTATGAGAAGTATGTTAAAATCTCTCATGGTGGATTTTTAGTTTCTGATTGTACATATTTCAGTTTTTGCTTCATATATTTTGAAGCTATGTTATCACATGCATACAAATTATTACATCTTCCTGATGAATTGAAACTTATATCAACATATATGGAGCTGTTTTATCTTGCAATGTAAGTACTAGTGTTTTATTTTATTATTTTTATTTTTTAAATAAATTTATTCTATTTATTTCTGGCTGCGTTGGGTCTTCATTGCTGCACGTGAGCTTTCTCTAGTTGAGGTGAGCGGGGGCTACTCTTTGTTGAGGTGCACGGGCTTCTCATTGCGGTGGCTTCTCTTCTTGCAGAGTGCGGACTCTAGGCACGTGGGCTTCAGTAGTTGTGGCACACAGGCTCAGTAGTTGTGGCTCACGGGCTCTAGAGCACAGGCTCAGTAGCTGTGGCACACAGGCTTAGTTGCTCTGCGGCATGTGGGATCTTCCCGGACCAGGGCTCAAACCCGTGTCCCCTGCATTGGCAGGTGCATTCTTAACCACTGCGCCAGCAGGGAAGCCCAGTACTAGTGTTTTAAAAGCTGTTTTATCTGATGTTAATGTGACTGTACCAGTCTTTTTGTGTTTGTCTTTATAATGTACATGTGTCTTGTATAAAAAGCATATGGCTGGGTTTGGAGTTTTACCCATTCTCTTTTTTTATATGCTAAATTCAGTTTATTTGCATTGACTATGTTTACTGATATGCTTATTTCATTTTTTTGGTCATAGTTACCGTTAAAGTTTCTTGATTTCTTTTTATTGGTTTTTTTTTTTTTCCACCTCCATATTCTATTTATCCTCTTTACTTCTTTGGAAGGTATGTGTACGATTTATATCCTATTAGTAGTTATAGTAGAAAATTTAACATGTATATTTAACACATCAAATTTAAACATTTTAAAATATAGTAAACAGGGCTTCCCTGATGGCGCAGTGGTTGAAAGTCCGCCTGCCGATGCAGGGGACAGGGGTTCGTGCCCCCGTCCGAGAAGATCCCTCATGCCGCGGAGCGGCTGGGCCCGTGAGCCATGGACGCTGAGCCTGCGCGTCCCGGGCCTGTGCTCCGCAACGGGAGAGGCCACAACAGTGAGAGGCCCGCGTACCGCAAAAAAAAAAAAAAAAAAAAAAAGTAAACAATTTTATCTTCCTTCCTTCCTAGTAATACAAGAACTTTAGAAACCTCAGTTACTCACCATCTAAGTCTTAGGCTATATTTTCCAGGATGTGGGGTCTACCTGATTTTTTTTTTTTTTTTGGTCACACTGCACGGCTTGTGGGATCCTAGCTCCCCGACTGGGGACCGAACCCAGGCCCTTGGCAGTGAAAGCGTGGAGTCCTAACCACTGGACCACCAGGGAATTCCCTACTTGATTTTTTTAAATCCCAGTGATAAGAGATTATTTTATTATTAAAAAACATGGTTAATGTAGATTTAGATGAACTTTTTTGCTTTTTTTCTTGGCTTATCATTTCCTCTCACATCTCAGACCTTTATCCTTAAATTATTACTTATTTCCTGAGGTACATCATTTGAAGTTCCTTTACTGAGGATCTGTTTTGGTAATAAATGCTTAGATTTCATGTGTCTGCAAATGCATTTATTCCTTCATTCATAAGAGATCATTTAATATAATAGATAATTTATAATAGTGAATTAGAATAGATAATTCTATTTAAAAGTTATTCTTTCTAAGTCCTTTCCATTTTTATCTGACATGTATTATTGCTGTTATATCAGCTCAAAGTAATTGTGCTTCCTTTGAAGTAACCTGTCTTTTTTTTTTTCTGATGACTTGTAGCATCTTTTTCTCTGGTATTCTGTATTTTCCCTATGACCTATCTCAGTGTGAATTTCCTTTTTATTTTGTATGCTTGGAATTCCTCAGTAGAAGGGTATTTTTCATTGTTTCTGGAAAATCTCAGCCATTGTCTCTTCAAATATTGCTTCACCCATATTTCCAGATTATTTACATTGTAAACTATAAGTTGATATAGGTAGGATCTTAATACCTGCACTTCATACTTCCATCCGTTTGCATCTTTGAGCTGTAATTTCTTCAGTTCCATCTTCCTATTTACTCCTTCTCTCTCCAGTGGAATCAATCTGCTGCTTAGTCTATCAATTTGGTCTATAATATTAAGAACTATAGTTTTTATTTTTTCTTCTGTAAGTTCTATGTGGTTACTTTTCAAATCTCCTTGGTTAATTTTGATAATTTCTTTTTCCTTCAACATGCTTTCAGCTTCATCTTTAAAAAAAAAATTAAGCATACAATGTTAACCTTGCACTTAATAAATCTAATTCCCACTGTCTTTTTATTCTGAATGTATAGTTTGTTGGTTCTTCTGGCCCTCATTCATTATTTCCTTGTAAAATATTACTGTGATCGTAGATTCCTTGGGAATTATTACAAATCCTGGGTGGGAGGGTCTTTTCCTGGCCTTTTGTTTGTTTGCTATGTTTGTTTCTTATAGGCAGTCAGGGGGCATTACCAACCTGAGACTACTTTAAATTTTTAAAAATTAAAAGACAATTTTTACTGTGGTAAAATACACATAACGTAAAATTTACCATCTTCGCCATTTTGAAATGTCAAGTTTGGTTGTGTTCAGTACATTCACGTTGTTGGGCAACTGATATCTAGAACTCTCTTCATTTGCACAACTGAAACTCTATAGCCACTGAACATCAACTCCCCATCCCCCCACCCCTGGCCCACGGCAACCGCCATTCGATTGTCTGTCTCTACGAATGTGACGACAGGTACGTCATACAAGTGGAATCATACCGTATTTATCTTTCTGTGACTGTTTAAGCATTTGAGGGTTTTAGAACCACACAGGTGCTATGAATTCTGGCCCCTAAACTCAGTAAGTGCAGGCTTGTGGTTAGAGATTCTCATGGAAGACTTTTTTCCCAACTGCCTCCCCTCCACCAGAAGACAAGACTGAGGAAGACATATAATCTCCAAAGACTCCTTCTGTGGGTCAGATTTGCACTGAGTCCACCCACATGGGTGTTGTTCTGGGTGAGAGGAGTACTCCCTTCATGTGCTGGCAGAGGCTATGTCTCTGATTTATTTCTATTCAGCCCCAGTTCTTTCTCACTTCGTCCTTTAAAACCCCCCAGGCATCAAAAAAACAAACAACCCAATTACAAAATGGGCAGAAGGCCTGAACAGACATTTTTCCAAAGAAGACATACAGATGGTCATGAAAAGATGCTCAGTATCGTTAATCATCAGGAAAATGCAAATTAAAACCACAATGAGATCTCACCTCACACCTGTCAGAATGGCCACCATCAGAAAGAACACAAATAACAAATTCTGGTGAGGGTGTGGAGAAAAGGGATCCCTTGTGCGCTGTTGGCAGGAGTGTAAGTCGGTTCAGTCATGTGGAAAACAGTACGGAGGGTTCTCAAAAAACTAAAAATAGAACTAGTATATGACCCAGCAATTTCACTCCTAGATACATATCCAAAAAAGCCAAAAACACTGATTCAAAAAGATACATGCACCGCAATGTTCACAGCAGCATCATTTACAATTGCCGAGATACGGAAGCAACCTAAGTGCCCATCAACAGGTAAATGGATAAAGAAGATGTGATGTCCAGACCTACTAGAGAATGGACCTGAGGACACAGGGAGGGGGAAGGGGAAGCCAGGACAAAGCGAGAGAGTGGCATGGACATATATACACTACCAAATGTAAAATAGATAGCTAGTGGGAAGCAGCCGCATAGCACAGGGAGATCAGCTTGGTGCTTTGTGACCACCTAGAGGGGTGGGATAGGGAGGGTGGGAGGAAGACGCAAGAGGGTGGGAGGGGACATATATATATGTATAACTGATTCACTTTGTTATAAAGCAGAAAGTAACACACCATTGTAAAGCGATTATACTCCAATAAAGATGTAAAAAAAAATTAAAAAATTAAAAAAAAAGAAGGTGTGATGTCTATAAACAATGGAATACTACTCAACTGTAAAAAAGAATGAAATTTTGCCATTTGCAACAACATGAATAGATTTGGAGGGTATTATGCTAATGAAATAGACAGAGAAAGACAAATACTGTATGATATCAGTTATATGTGGAACCTAAAAAATACAGCAAACTAGTGAATATAACAAAAGAGGAAAGAGACTCACAGATACAGAGAACAAACTAGTGGTTACCAGTGAGGAGAGGGAGCGGGGAGGGGCAAGATAGCAGAAGGGGATTAAGAGGTACAAACTACTATGTATAAAATAAATAAACCACAAGGATATATTGTACAACACAGGGAATATAGTCAATATTTTATAATAACTAAAAATGGAATATAAGCTTTAAAAATTGTGAATCACTATGCTGTATACCAGAAACTTACATAATATTGTATACCAATTATACCTCAATAAAAAAAGAAAAAAACATGCAAACGGCTGCTCTAGGTCACTCCTTACTCCTTATTTTCTCTGCTCTCTCTTTTGTTTCTGCCCCCTGAACAAGTCCTTTACTTTCCTACCAGCTTAGCCAGGCATTTAAAAATATGATATTTTGTCCCCTTTCATTTTATTCATTATTTTACATGTACTACGTTGGCAAGTATCCTGTGAATGTTTAGCCTGCCCTACTGCTTGAACTGGCTCATACTAATTCTTAAAGAAGAATCTTTCTAACTCTATTTGTTTATACTTAGACATGTAGGTAAGCGAGAAAATGAGGCCGGGCATAACAGAACATAACCTTTCATTGAAAACTGTGAAATAAACGTTAACTTCTACAACAGTAGGACTTCCTTGTTCATAAAATCAAACTCTATGTGTGTGTGTGTGTGTGTGTGTGTGTGTGTGTGTGTTTACTCCTTGCTCATAAAATCAAACCACATGTATAGGTACATAAAATGTATATACACATATGTATATGTACTTTCTTTTAAACAAGAAAGCTACAGTATCTGAGATTCGTTGGCTGCCATTTCAATGCCTCCTTTTAAAATGGCCCAGGATGGAATGGAGAGCTTGAACTGACATCAGACAAACTCAGAGCATCCTAGAAAATCCTGAGACCAATTTTAGGACAGCCAGCCATTCTGTCCCTATATTGTGGATTATTCAGGGGTCCAGGCCTGAAATACTATACCTAGAAGTATGAACATTTCAGAGGACAGGCAACTGGGGAAAATGGCCTTAGAAAAAGGAGTGCATTTGGAAAAACAAACCAAATAAAGTAACAGAAAAAAAAATTCAGGGAGGCAGAGGCAGGCAACTTTAGCTTTTTGATGTGAGTGTTCACAGCAAGACAGTTGCCAGGCTGGCGTTTGACTAGGTCAGCCTTTCACAGACTCTCTGAGGTCTGCTGGGCTGCATACACAATCTGACCTGTACTGAAAGGGCAAGGACTTCAGCTTCTATAATGGGGACAAATCACAAAAGAACATGTATTTCATGCAACAAAATGCACATACAACACACAAAAAGAAGAGCATCCTGAAAACAAGGCCTCCCGGAAAACAACAGGAATTTTTAGGCTTGAAAGAGAAGGTTCTGAACCCACAGGCTGCTGTGACTGTGGGTAGCAAGGTAAGATGCTGGCTCTGTCCTGCAACTCTTTTTAGGACACTGGGCTTTCTAGCCGGACTGCCGCTCAGCCTTGACTACCTGTAAAACTGTTCATTCATCCCCCTAAAGGTAGGATTTCTGTCATTTGAGAATACAAAATATCTCCAGGTGTCCACAATCCATTGATGCAATTAAATTTTTTTAAAGTTTTTCTAATCTTTTTTTTTTAATTTAATTATTTGGTTGCACCGGGTCTTAGTTGTGACAGGTGGGCTCCTTAGTTGCGCCTCCAGGGCTCCTTAGTTGCGGCACGCGGGCTCCTTAGTTGTGGCATGTGAACTCTCAGTTGCGGCGTGCATGTGGGGTCTGGTTTCCTGACCAGGGATTGAACCCAGGCCCCCTGCATTGGGAGCATGGAGTCTTATCCACTGCGCCACCAGGGAAGTACCAACAATTAAATATTTTTAAAGATATATAAATCTTCACTAGCATTCATAATAAGGCATTTTACCTTAAAATACATGCACACACACATAAAACAACAACAACAAAACTGCTATGTGCCTATCCAAAAGAAGCAGTTGAGACCCTGAGAGGGAAGAGTTAAGGAATGGCCAGCACCTTAGGACACCTCTGAACCACACTGTTGTCATGTGACCACTTGTGACCTGCTTCAGGTCATTTGCCTGGAGAGCACAGCCTGACAAGATAAATCTGCTTCTGTGTCTGGGCCCCTCCCCTAACCATCTGTTCTCTTTAAGAAATACAGGCCTGTGGAAGTGCCTGTGGACTGCGGTGGATGTAACCCTGGGGAACATTGTAGGGGGCTGCCCTTGACAGTTACAGCCGCCCAAAGTCAACATTTGTCGAAAAATAACACCAGCACTTATGTGTTCCCGTTTGGGCTTTTAATCCACAAAGGCTTTATGTGTTTTAATCACGTATTAAAACTTGACTACCTGTTAAAACTCTAGCCACATTTCCAGGTGGCATGTGATCACAGCACCGCCTCTGCCCCTGGTTTGATACAGGGTATATGGGATTGAAGAAGATAACCCATGGAGAGTCTTTTTGCCATCCGCCTCCAAGGAATTTTCTCTGCAATGTACTATAGAGTAGCTGTAGGTATTTTTATGACAGCAACATTCTGTCATCACCAAGGCAAGCTGGGTAGAGCAACATGGCTGGAAGGTATTTGGGGACTATTTACTGATCAAACTCGGAGCCACTGGGACGGCCAAAGACAGGTGCTACGCCTCAATCTTTCTTCTACTTACCGATTTAACAAACCAAAGGGCTTTCATGGAAATCCAGGGCCTAGAGTTTGACTAGAGGCACAATGATAATTAAGTGCAGGAACAGAGCACATCTCTCTCTTTGAAAATTTCTCCCTGTGGAAGGGAGAGGAATTTGACCCAAGGGTTTCTGAAAGAGGAGAAGGCAGATTGCAGTGGATGGGCTCTTTACCCCTGATTATTCAGGCCAAATTCGTCTACCTCCTTAAAGGACACAATTTAGATACATTTGTTTTCATGCTCTTAATTAGATAAAGTGAGTGAGTGGAAAATCACTTCATTTATTCATTCATTCAACAAATATTTGTTAAGTGCCTAATTACCATATACCTGACACTAGGATGTAGCAGGGGACAAGACCCGTTTTCTGCCTTCAACATGCTTACTTCATTATAATTATGGTTACTTAACCTTAAGGGTGTCTTTGTAAAGGCACCAAAAAATAATCATCTGGTATCCTTTGAACTGTACAGTTTTAATTCCTGTGAATACTAGTGAATGAATGTGAAACCATCCAAAAACAATTCCAGGCAAAAGTCTGGCAAACTTAAAACTGACCAAAATATTTTTATATATTTAAATAGCATGGAGGTAGTTTTTTTTAAAAAAAAGAACAATCGGAATGTTTTGCGCATGAAATGGTTCATAACACTTAGAATCCTCTGCATACGGTGCTGTATTTCTTAACAGTTTATTGGTAGGATCTTGGGTATGCATGCATTATGTGCAAAATGCACGGTGTGTGGTGAGAGGAATGAGTACGTCTTGTAGAGTGTATACTTTGTACATGTTATATATAGTAAAGACAACTTACTTAGTCATATCAGTTCAGATCCAACTACGGAGTGAGAAATTAAAGACATTAATTCAGGCAACAAAGTAGGGGCCTGATAAGCACATGAGAATTGTTAAGAGAAAATATTTACTAGTAACAGTGCCCTTTTCTCATTTCCTAATATCCACTGACATTTCTTCTGTTACCCGTATGGCATGAGACAGGAAAATGTAAGAAAAACGAGATGTTTTTAAACATACAATCATGGCTACTGGCATAGAATTAGGTATGACTGTAGCTAAAGTTTACATAAAAGTCTACACTGCAACCCACAGAATGGGAGAAAATATTTGCAAATGAATCGACAGACAAGGGATTAATTTACAAAATATACAAACAGCTCATGATCAATATCAAAAAACCAACCCAATCAAATATCAAAAAAACCCAATCAAACAATGGGTGAAAGATCTAAACAGACATTTCTTCAAAGAAGACATACAGGTAGCCAAGAGGCACATGAAAAGATGCTCAACGTCACTAATTATTAGAGAAGTGCAAATCAAAACTACAATGAGGTATCACCTCACAATGGTCAGAATGGCCATCATCAAAAAAGCTACAAACAACAAATGCTGGAGAGGGTGTGGAGAAAAGGGAACCCTCTTGCGCTGTTGGTGGGAATGGAAATTGATATAACCGTTATGCAGAACAGCATGGACGTTCCTTAAAAAACTAAAAATAGAGCTACCATACGATCCAGCAATCCCACTCCTGGGCATATATCCAGAGAAAATCATAATTCGAAAAGATACATGCACTCCAATGTTCAATGCAGCACTATTCACAATAGCCAGGACACAGAAGCAACCTAAATGCCCATCGACAGAAGAATGGATAAAGAAGATGTGGTACATATATACAATGGAATAGTACTCAGCCATAGAAAGAATGAAATAATGCCACTTGTCGCAACATGGATGGACCTAGAGACTGTCATACTGAGTGAAGTAAGTCAGAGAAAGACAAATACCATATGATATCACTTATATGTGGAATCTAAAACAATGGTACAAATGAACTTATTTACAAAACAGAAATAGAGTCACAAATGTGAAAAACAAACTTGTGGTTATGGGGGGAAGGGGGAGAGGGATAAATTGGGGTTGACATATACACACTACTGTATATAAAACAGATAACTAATAAGGACCTACTGTATAGCACAGGGAACTCTACTCAGTGCTCTATAATGACCTATATGGGAAAAGAATCTAAAAACGAGTGGATATATGTATATGTATAACTGATTCACTTTGCTGTACACCTGAAACTAACACAACATTGTAAATCAATTATACTCCAATAAAAATTTTTTTTTTAAAGTCTACATTGGTTTGTAGAGAGCACTCAGTGACAAAGAAACACAAACCTTGAACACATTTCTGTGTGATGTCGTGTGGTGACATTGGCCACAGCTATTCTTTCATGAATGCAGTGCCTATTCTATGTCTGCCTGGGACAATGGAGAAAGAGGGAGTGCTGGGGTCACAGTGTCTGATTCTATTTCTGACACCAGCACTTACTTGCTAAGTGACCGTCAGCAAGTCATTTAAGCCTCCAGGCTTTTGCTCATCTGTCAAAAGGCATTAAGAAAAATTATTTTTTAACCCTTAATGTGTTAGGCAAATGTCCCCGATTATCGTTTATCATGGTTTTCCTTTCATTGCAAAACTTATTTTAAAAGAAATAGAAAATCCAGGCAAATACTGGACAAACTGAAATGGAGCAAAACTACTTAATATACCTAAAAGTGCCGAATAAAATACAATTAAGTTATGCTGGTAGTTGGTATGTGTTGAGTATCCTAAATCGCACTCTTTAACAAAGACACTTGGGCGAATCAGCCCAACGTCAAGAGCAAACGAAGGCACCAGTCCTGTATTCTCTCTGATACATTATACCCACCAAAAGCTTCCACAAGTAATTTTTTTCTTCTAAAGACATTTTTCATGACTCTGACACCATTCCCGTGAAATGTGACATTATAACAAAAAGGATTGCCATGTCCATGAGATTTATCTTCACTCTCCTCAATACCATCATTCCTTGAACTGTGTATCGCTTACATGAAAAACGCAACCTCTTTTGTGCTCTGTGGTAGCTGGAAAGTTCATATGGTAAAAAGCTCTTCCTAGGGTGGATAAACTGTGAAATCCATTTTAAAATGAGGTTTTAATTACATTTCGCAATTCAGAGCCAACTTCTGGTTTTGGTGTAATTTAAACAAGAGTTTTTTTCTCTTGCAGCCATCTGTTCCTCTTCCTCAAGCCTACACTTATGTCATAATATTGAAAATGTGACGTCATTCCCTCCTATGACATCATTAAACATGTCTGTACGATAAAGACCCAAGAAGAGAACTGAATCACGTGGGAGGAAGACGCCTGTTCAAATATAGATGAGGAATATGTAAAATAAATACATTGCAATCGGAATTATTTTTCTATTGCTTTTCATTCCCAGTTACTCTCTACAGTTGAAAAGACTGTTCCACACAAGTAATGCTTTATCACAAAAAAATCCTCTAAAAAAGAATCTTTAAAATACCTACATATATGGGAATAAACTAGTATATTAATGTGAATGCACCATCTGAATTGATGGCTTTGAGTTTGTTTGAAACCAGAGTTCCTGGTAAATATTTAACTGAAATAATAAATTATACTTTCTAGCCATAGACGATGTTTAGGCCGTACATTAAAAACTTACTTCGTTCTATTCAGTTTCTATTTTTGACATTAAAAAATAAATTAATTGAAATTCATCAATTAAGAATTTTTCAGATTTTGTAGGTAAGTTGCAACTGCCGTTAATGGTACAGAAATATACGTAGTGTCTTAAAATTATATTAACATTGAATTTATTAGGTTATAGTAATTTATACATTAATTTCTTTTAAACATTGTATTACAACTATTTTAAAAGTTATTTTAGGTTGTTACATCAACAATTCTAGGTGAGTTTAATAATTCTTTTAAGTGGTTGTTGAAGAACTCTCATAAAATTATAAAGAATCCCACATGACACTATCTGTACAAATACTCATTGGTTTTAAATTAAGAAATTCAGTGAAGAGGGAGACAGGACTTTTTTGGAGTTCTTTTGTGGTAAACAATTTTTATAATAATCAGTCATTGAAATTAAACATTGTTTTAAATAAATCGGTTATATATAAGCATCTCCTTAGTATCGTATTTTTAAGTTAAAAAAAATTTTTTTAATTACTTGGTCGAGTTCATAAGTTTTGGCACTGAAGATATTCTGTGCTTCTGTATGTGTCAGGCCCTGAGCTAGTCCAGTCTCAAAATACAGCGACACTCACAGCGCTTACCCTCCAGGCCCTGGAATTCACAGACTGGAGGAGCTGATGAATTCCAACAAAGTCACTGCACAGTATAATGGAAAGTGCACTAGCCTAGGAGTTCCTGGAATTCCTGGGTTCTTGATCACTTAAAAGACCCAAGCTTCAGTTTCTTCATTTCTGCAATCGTGTTCATATGCAGCATCAGTATTTCACCAGTTCATTATGAGTTTCAGAACCTGCCCTTTCCATGCTCCTGGTAGCATTTAATGATGCCAACATCTAATGAACTGCCCGTGGCAGGCCCTTGATTCTCCTACACTTCTGTCACCATGGAGACCGTGTCCCACCGCTTACTCTTCCTTCTTGCCCTATTCTGGTCAATGACAGTATTATTCGCCCAGATGTTAGTCTAAAGTCCCCTCCCCTCTGCAGCCCCCCATGTTAAAACCTGTCTACCACACTAAGATCTCCAAATACAGCCCCTCTGATCTATTCCTCTGTTGTTCACTTAATTCAGGTCCTCATTGTCGCCTGAACTACTGTAATTGTCTCCAAACAGGAACCACCCCCTTAGCTTTGCTCCCTAATCTAGCCTCCAAATTGCCATCATCTTTGCAAACACACATCTGATTACATCCCCCACCCCGATTTACAATCCTTCAGTGGTTCTGTGTCACCTTCAGCACAAAATCCAAACATCTTGGTCATCTGGTCCCCACCCATCTCTCCATCTCATCTCCCACCCTCTCTAGTGCATAGGCAGAATCTGGGCTAAAGCCACACTGCCCGTGACTTCGAGTAACCTATTTCCAACCTAGTCCATCTGGTGGAAATACCCTATTCTCTGCTCTACTAGGCAGAGTCTTTCTTCAATATACAACTCATCAGAGATTTTGTTCTCTATGAAGCTTTTCCTGGATGAGCCAAGCAGTGTTTGATGTCTCCTTCTTTGTGTCAACCCAGTTCCTAGTAGTACTTTCTTAGACTTGGTAAGGTCTGAAAAGCCATTCTGTGTTTCCATGTCTCTTTTCCCTAATAGACACTGATCTTCTTGAAGGATGAGCCCCTGTATTATTTGTCTTTTTTTCCCCAGCTCATACTTCATAGTAAGTAGATGATCAACAATTTCTTATTAGATGGATGGGTGGGTGGGTGGATGGATGGATGGATGGATGGATGGATGGATAGATGCGTCTCCCCTCATGCACTTTAGCTCTGATAAATTACAGCCTTATCTTCTAGAAATGACAAGCTCTTTTACCTCTCAATAGGTGTTCTCCTGGATCATCCATCCATCACTGGACACTTAAACCCCACCAACCTACATCTAAATAGTTTTCTTCAAGACTCAACTCAAAGGAGTCACCTCTTTCATTATTCTTTCATAATACTTTGTATGTCTTTGTACTATAAAAAGCTTTCAACACATTTAATTGTACTTATTAATTTAGATATCTAGCTCCTTCCCTAGACTTTCAGTTCTTTGAGACAGCAGCTTAAATTTCTTATTCATAGGAGTATCCCAGCACAAAGGCTAGCACGGGATAGGTGATAGCACAAGACAGTAAATGTTGGCTGCATGAATTCATGAAGGTGTGCTTGAATGTATGAGATGAAATCATGTATTTGCGAGTATCTTGAAACTATAAAAACCCAAGACAAATGTTAGGTAATGTCATCATCTTGATAACACCACGTGTTATATCCTTTCCTCTGCTTCTTAGTTCTCGCTTCCCAGAGAGCGCAAAGCTCCTTGTCTAAATTATCTCTTCACACAGACTTCCTTGTTCCCACTCAGAGTGCATTTTGACATTAAACTACACCCCTCAGCTCTTGGATCAGATCTAGAATATAAAGAGGTTTGAAAAACAGAACCAACTGTCTTGCGTTTTAATACTGGCCTTAAAACATGTACGTACGTGATAACCATATTCTGAAAACGAAGATAGCCAAATGGCATCAGAGAACCATTTTCTTAGTCAATAGCAATATATGTGTCATAAATATAAGCCCGTTCCTTACATAGAGAGAATCTGTTTACTGGTTGAAGAGCAAAAGTGTCAAACATGCAACAAAAGAAATGATATAGTATGAATAACAAGAACAAATACTTGATTCGAGCACCTCATCTTCCTCTTGGGAAATCTCAGGACATTTTACAAATGACATTGCAATCAACTTCATTCACCTGGAAGAAGGGACTTTCTGCAGTGTGAAATGCAGTAGCTCTTCTGCATCTCAGAGTCACCTCATTGACTATTTAGGGCAAGAGGTGAAAGATATATACCTTAAAGGCTGGGGAAGACTGGAATAAGAGAGAATATAATTATTCACGGATATAGAATATGGAATGAGGAAAACTGGCTGCGGTTGACACCTTCGCTCTTATAAGAAGTGCTATGAGATCATGGAGGGGCAGGACCTCCGTTTAATCCTCTTCTGACAGACGTCAGGCAGAGTACATTTTCCCCTGGTACCATTTTGACATCTGGGGTCAATCCTTTCTCCAAGTGAAAAAAAATTCACATGCATAAATGCAACTTCAGTAGCACCTTGACAATCCCTGGAAGTCATCCAGCTGAATGTCAGTTTAATGTAGTTAAGTCACCTTGTTAGACATTCACGGTGCAAGGTGAGATGCTTTTGTGATGGGGTGTTTTTCTCCATAGGTAAGTGCTGACGTAAGGAATGGAGCAGCTGAGGCGGGTGAATGCTGTCATCACAAAAGGGGCAGCAGGGTCTAAGAACATGGCTTCTGAAGATGAACGCAATTTGCATTTATTCACCACCTCCTCCTTTGGGAAGTTGAGACTTACAAGCTTTTCTGAGACTTAGTTTCCTCATCTATAAAATGGGGATGATCATACTTTTCTCATGTAGTTTTTGTAAAGATTAAATGAGAAAGGGCCGTTTATTTTGCCTGAGGATTATTGTTTTATTTTCTTGCTTCACCTACTTCTCCATCCTACCGCCTCATGAATATCTAATACCAAACTCATTTTATTTTCAGGGCTGTCTTCTGAAAAGTATGTCTGATCATTGACCTACTTTTCCCCATGGATTTTATACTATGTTTCCTCCTTCAATAGGGAGAATTTAAGTGCACTCATATCTTAGTTGCCTTCACACTAATGTTCAGTTATCTAGGGTGTGTCACATCATCAAATGTCACTAATAATAATAATATGTATGTATGTATGTATGTACATACCTGTATGTATGTGTATGTATGTGTGTGTGTGTGTGTGTGTGTATATTTATCCTGGCTTTCTAATGACAGCAAATTTGTCTGCCTCCTTTTTAAACAGCATTCTCCTGATGGTCAAAATCAGCTTAGGGGCTTCCCTGGTGGCGCGGTGGCTGGGAGTCCGCTTGCCGATGCAGGGGACGGGGGTTTGTGTCCCGGTCCGGGAGGATACCACGTGCCGTGGAGCGGCTGGGCCCGTGAGCCATGGACAATGGGCCTGCGCCTCCGGAGCCTGTGCTCTGCAGCAGGAGGGGCCGCGGCGGTGAGAGGCCCGCGTACCACAAAAAAAAAAAAAAATCAGCTTAACTGCTTCTTTTCTGAAATTTTCTCGCCTACATATGACTGTGAAATTTTTAAGAGTGTTTTACAGAGGGACCATTTCCCTCAAAGACACACTCCTTTCTACGTGCTGTTCTACAGGGTAAGAATTCCCAGGGATTACATTTGAAACTTCCACGTGTAGATGAATCTTACTGAACATGTTCGTCTTCCTCTAGAAAGTGATCCCTGCCTACGGTACCATTCTTCCGATAACATTTCCAATACAGGCAGGATTTATATATAATTGACATCTGGAGGTCTAGATGCCTACGTTCCCCAGCCCTCTCTGAGATGAGGTTTTTGGAAGACCACATCCATGCAGATCACTCAGGGCCTCGTGGGCCACTGTTAAGGCCCTGGCTTTTTCTCGGAGGGAAATGGGGAGCTATTGGTGGGTTGTGAGCGGAGGAGAGACCTGATCTGACTTAGGTGTGTAGATAGATTTTGGTTGCTGTATTGGAATAGACTGTAACAGAGGCAAGGTAGAGAAGTAGGGAGAGTACCTGGGAATCTATTGCAGGGATCCTGCAAGAGAAGATGGTGTTTTGGACCAGGAGGGTAGCAGGGGAGGTGGTGACGTATTTGGATTCTGGTCCTATTTTGAAAGTCAAACCAAAAGTCTATCTTGATGGGCTAGATGTAGAGTGATTCAGAGGAAGAAACAGGACAAAGCTCCAGGATTTTTGGCCTGAGCACTGGATGGATGGAGTTGCCATCAACTTAGTTGGAGCAGCTGGTTTGGGGCAGGACATGAGGTGTTTAGTTCAAGGCATGTTAAGCTTGAGTTGCCTATTAGACAACCAAGTAGAGACGGCAAGCAATTAGGCATGCAGGTCTGAACTTCAGGAGAGAGGACCTCATTATAGAAGACCCTTAATATGTGCCACTTAGTATTTGTAAGAGGCTTAGAGCAACATAAGGCTCCTAGTAAGAAAGTAAGCAATGGTCACAATGAACATAGTTCCTTCTCCTCCTCTGACCATATTATTAGAAATAACCAAAATACCTGTAATGGTCAAATCCTGTCTATTATATGTCGTTATGCTTTGAGCTACTGATTGAAGACCTCCACAAACTAAGCCTTTCTTACTTTTTCGGATAACTTCCATTTTTCAAGTGCAGTTTTTGAGGTTACTGCGGGGAGGGAACTACATTTCAAAATAAAAATTAAAACACACAATGTGCACACAAAGTCAACGTAATTCTGGAAAATGTCCTTTGAGGATAAAATATGTAGCACTGGGACTTCCCTGGTGGCACAGTGGTTAAGAAGCACCTGCCAATGAAGGGGACACGGGTTCGAGCCCTGGTCCGGGAAGATCCCACATGCCGCGGAGCAACTAAGCCCGTGCGCCACAACTACTGAGCCTGCGCTCTAGAGCCCACGAGCCACAACTACTGAAGCCCGCGCACCCTAAAGCCCGTGCTCTGCAACAAAGAGAAGCCACCGCAATGAGAAGCCTGCGCACCTCAACGAAGAGTAGCCCCCGCTCGCCACAACTAGAGAAAGCCCGCGCGCAGCAGCGAAGACCCAACACAGACAAAAATAATAAAAAAATTTAGAAAAGGAAAAAAATACTAAACTTATCTCTTCCCCCTTATGTTATTTTAATTGTGTATATTTCATTTTTAAGCATGGTTCTTTGGGGAAAACAGAATATGTTTACTATAGTAAAACACATATTCTTTTAGCCTAGTAATTTTGGAAGCAAAAATGGTCTCCATGGTAAGAAGATAGAAAAGGAGTGGTATTAATAGAAGGTAGCACAGAGCTAATGTGCATTTTATAGCATAAAGGAAAGACGTTTTTAGCCTCCCTGCCTTAAACAACATCGTGAACTCTAAGTTACGCTCAACGGGTGAACAGAATAAAAACGAGCCAGCTACGATATGATGGCTGAGCGAAGGTCAAGACCAACTCTCCGGCAGCAGCCCAGGACAGCAGAGCCCTCTCACACTCGGACACAGAGGCTTAATTGGTCCTCCTAGGGTTTGGAAGAGAGGCTTTGAAAATACTTCTGACCCCTTAGAAGCAGATTTATAGACATACAATAGTGCTTTAATCCTGGCATCCTGGCATTGCCAAAGTAATAGGATATCAGAATGGACAAAACCCTAATAAGACAAGGATTATCTGACGTTGCAACTCTTCTCCAAGCCCATCTTGGATCCCAAACAATCACTTCCTTCCTCTAGGTCCTTAACTCCCTTCATACAATGTTTAATGAGGTGTATTTTTTCCTTCACATTTTTTCCATATTGCCTCCTGGTAGGATTTTTTCTTTCTTTCTTTCCTATTTCTCTCTGTGCTTGAATCTCTACGATGGCATTTTGGGAGTTAATTTTAGGCCTCCTTTTTACTTGTTAGAGTCTCAATTTCTTGAGATAATCTACTCGTTCCAGACTCAACTCTTCTGTCTGTAGCCTGCACTCATCCTATATTTTTCTCCTTTTCCCATTCATTTACACAGTCTTACAAAGAGTGATATTTTTACTATGATCTCTACTGAAGTGAGAAGATAGCCGTAAAATTATCATAAAATAATAAATTCTGTTTAAAAAATAAACACACCAGAACATAAATATCTGTAGGAGTATTGCCCCTCCTTTTTCTAAAAAAAATCGCAATGATATTCACATATGCTTTGGAATTAATTTTAGAACAGATCCTCACAAGAAAATCGCCCTGTTACCTTACCTTGGCTTCCTGTTTTATCCAGATCAGTATTACTCACCTAATTCTCCAGTCCTGATGCCAAATTTCCTCTGATAGTTTCCACAGTTCACAGCAGTCCCACTAAGGATTTTCAAAGGAATACGGAGCATATCCTGAAGACAATTCTGAAAAAGAATTACAAAATTCTTGGAAATGGCAGCATAATTAAAATGTCTACAGTTCCCAAGTCCTTGAGATGGGAAAACTCCCTTTTGGATGGGAATTTTCCCTAATTTCTGGTAACAAATTGAACTATTTTATAGTCACATCATAAAAGCCAACTTAAAAGTTCTTTTACTTGATTTCAACTACATTCCAGTACATGGTGTGCTTAAAACTTTGAATCTGTCTATGTGAAAAATATGCTCTTGTTTTTTTGTTTGTTTTTGGCCACACCACGTGGCATGTGGGATCTTAGCTCCCCGACCCACCAGGGATCAAATTGGCGTCCCTGCATTTGGAAGCTTGGAGTCTTAACCCCCGGGCCACCAGGGAAGTACCTGGAAAATATGCTCTTAAGAGTTACAATATGGGGCTTCCCTGGTGGCGCAGTGGTTGGGAGTCCGCCTGCCGATGCAGGGGACACGGGTTCGTGCCCCGGTCCGGGAAGATCCCACATGCCGCGGAGCGGCTGGGCCCGTGAGCCATGGCCGCTGAGCCTGCGCGTCCGGAGCCTGTGCTCCGCAACGGGAGAGGCCACAACAGTGAGAGGCCCGCGTACCGCACACAAACAAACAAAGAGTAACAATATGTCTGTCTTATTGTCTCTAGGACTCTCCTTGACAAGAGGGAACTACTGGAGTTGGCTCAACTTGGCTGTTACTTGGAATATGATCTCTTTGGTTCTGAACTTTTCCATTATCAGTTCAACCCGGATGCCCAATGATAATAAAAGAATTGAAAGGTAAACGTGATGAAATCTCTCATGGTCTTTCCTTTCACCATCTCTTTTGGATTTTCTTATCTGGGTGGGTATTAGCAAAGATTCAGAAAACAGTAAGCAGGCAGAACCAGGGACTTGCAGAGAAAAATATACCAATGCTGTTTCAGGAAGGCAAATCTCTATATATTATTTTGAGGAGAAAATGAATCAGTCTAAGTAGGCAGAAGCTTCGCAAAGCCTTAGTTCAGCGCAGATGGGCAGCTGATAAGAAATACAGACAATACTCAATCTCTGCTCTGACAATAAAAGAACAAAAGACATTTCCCTCTTTTTTACTCTTAACAAAGTAAGCTGTTTCTTTCTCAGGTTGGCCACACCTGAGGTCCTAACCTCCTATAATTAATTTTTGAAATGCTTTACTTAAAATATTCATTAAAGAGGTGACTGCAACGTACAGGCTATAAGTATAATGTCTAAAGGTCAAACATTACATAAAATCCAACCTCTCAAAATTGTCCAATATTTTGGGGGTGAAAGCAAATAATTGTACAAGTCATTCTCTGCAACCAAGTGGAAAATTTCCGGAGTCAAGGCTGGATGCTACCTGGTTTGTCTTGGTTACATGGTGATATGAAGACTGAATGCACCAAGTTAGGGAATGTGGGAGGAGAAATAGATTTGGGATTGACAGGATGATTTTATCTTGGGAATATCGTGTTGCTATCTGGTGGGGCCCTGGGATAAGGGTGTGAAGCTCAGGACAGAGACTTGGACATAAATCTAGACATTGTTGGCTTGCATGTGACAGTTGGAAGCGTAGGAATGAATGAGATCACTCAGAGAAGAGAATGAGGACAGAGCTCTGGTGACCACCAACACTTAAGGGATGAACTCAGGAACAGACCCTCAGAGACAGGTTGAGAAATTTTCAAAGCATTAAGAATATCAGAGAAATGCATTTTTATGAAAGTTGTTGGAGAAGAATACTTAAAGCAGAAGGGCTTGAACACTTTTAATATGTGGCAGATATCAAGTGAGATAAAGACTGAAAAGTATCCATTGGATTTCACAATCAGGAAGTTGTTTGTTTTTTTTTAAATTTATTTTTGGCTGTGTTGGGTCTTCTTTGCTACACACGGGCTTTCTCTAGTTGCTGCAAGCGGGGGCTACTCTTTGTTGTGGTGTGCGGGCTTCTCATTGCGGTGGCTTCTCTTGTTGCGAAGCACAGGCTCTAGGCACGCAGGCTTCAGTAGTTGTGGCTTGTGGGCTCTAGAGCGCAGGCTCGGTAGTTGTGGCACACGGGCTTAGTTGCTTGGTGGCACGTGGGATCTTCCTGGACCAGGGCTCGAACCCGTGTCCCCTGCATTGGCAGATGGATTCTTAACCACTGAGCCACCAGGGAAGCCCGGGAAGTCTTTATTTCAGTCAATAAGTGCAGTCTTGGCAGAAAAGGCTTGAGGAACGAGTAGAAGGGGACGAAGAGGACAGAGGCTACTCTTTCAAGAAGCTTGATAGTAAAGGGAAGCAGGGCTGGAGCGCTGGAGCTAGAAGTCCAGACAGGACCAAAGGAAGGTTTTGTTAGGAGACAGAGAGAATGAATCCAGGGAAGTGGTGCCTAATCTACAGGGTCATTATAGAATTTATATGAAATAAAATATGCGGTTTTTAGCTGAGTGTCTGGGGTAGACTATGGAAGTGGCCCGTCAATGTTAACCGAAAAAAAATCTGGACAGGTAAGAGATACAGAGGAAGGCTCCTGAGGAGACAAAGAGATGGAATCTGGGCAGCAAATAGGAAGTTGGTTGAAAGGAGGTATACTTTCTCCATGGAAACGAAAGCAGGTGCAGCAGGTAATGGAGTGAGTGCAGAACGGTGTTTTGGTGAGAGGAACAGGAAACTGAGGACACATGGTCCCGTGTGATCTCTAGGGCGCCTGTGAAGGAGACATGGTCATCTCCTGAGAAGGAAGGAATGGATTCAGGGCAGGACCTTGTAGAGGAGGATAAAGGCTGGGAGTGGATGGTGAATGAATGAGAGATACTGTTGTGTGGAAGACCCAGTGGAGGCCAGAGATCATGACTGCATGACTGTCCACTGGCACCAATGTCCATGATTTGGTGATTATTTTCCTAAAAAATGTTTTGTGTTTTGGTAGTAGGACCAAAGAAATTTTGTGAATAGAAGTAGAAGATGGAGACAGAGAGCTTGAGGGTTGGGATTCCGTCTGAAAAACGTGGTTGATATGGCGGGGATCACGGAGGGGTTGAGATGAGGGTCACGAGGTCCAAGCTGGAGGGAAGAAAGTGTAGAGAGAGATGGAGAGATGTCCAGGAATAACATAGCAGGGGAAAATCCCTGGATGCTTGAAGCAAATCGGTGAATACAGATAGTGGAAGAAGGTGAGCAAAAAAGTAGAAGGATGGAACTCCTGGTCAGAGTGGGGAAAGGAAGGTTGAGTGGAAGTGGTTCTCCATGGCGACACGGAGCAGAACAGGGTTCTGACTGTAGAAAACTGGTTGGAATGGGAGTAAAAGCCAAACTGGAGCAGAGAAGTGATGTCCAGAAACTGTGGGGCTCAAGCAGCAGGAGTTGAACACATGTACATTGGGTCTGATGGGGAGGTCTTGAGCCAGTGGCCACAGCTCACACAGCCTTAGGGTCTTTCCCCCGGGAAGTCTATCTTTACATGTATGCCTTCTACTGTCCCTGTGTACTGGCAGACCTCCTTGATGAGCTTATTAACAGTAAAATAGGCTTCAAGTTTAATATCATCAGACAGAGTTGACTGACGTTATGGTAGTTTTGTATATAAATATGGAGACACTCAGCTCTACACGAGCAAACTGCTTTGACTGTTCTGACCAGAATCTCTAGGGCTTTTTTTTTGTTTTTTTACTACTCAAACCAGTTCTTTGATAAACAGATTTATTGGTTGGTTTGTTTGTTTTGTTTTATGATTTTAATTTCCTTGCCCAGGAGTACCACTCAATATAGGCAAACAGGTTTCCTAAGAGTCCTACTAGCTTGGACCATACTCAGAGATGAATATTCTCTGGAATTTAAAATGGGGTGCTGTGTAGACCTTCCTCATCTTTCATGACCTCAAAACCATGATTTCCTGATGAATGCCCTCAACACACGTTTTACAATTCATCTTGGAAATAGGAAGTTTGCTCCCAGGACCTGCTTTGTTTCTCTAAGCCCGTTTATGGCAGTGAGCTGTATCTTCTCCACCCCTATGCTTTCCATGACTCTCCTAGACCTGAAATAAAAGAGGGAATCTGCAGAGGGAGGTCTATGGGGATATGAGCTTTCACTGAGCTAAATGTAAACATTCTAGATGTACGGAAATACATCAAAAAGTATATATATGTGCATGTGTGTTTGTGTATGTCTATGTATCTGTGTATGTACGCATCCTTAATCTTTGTAAATTAAAACCATGCATTAAGTCCCTGGACTCAAGTACAGCTCACGGTAATTACTAAATGACTTTTGGGTTGTGTGTGTATCCCCTTGTCCCTACCTCCTGGGCGCCTGATTTTCATCATTCATCAGCAGTCCTTCTCTGAGCCTCAGTAATCTCAAAGCTTTGAAGTGCAAGAACAGAGAAGCACGCTTCTGCCTACCTCTGGTTTTCAGCACCAGAAATTCTGTGTCTAACACCTGTTTTCAATCTTATGCTCCATTTCTCAATCTTATTATATCTCTGCCTTTTCACACTTTGTAGTCTCTCTCTAATATTTGTTTGCAAAACACGAACTCATTTGTATTGCTATAATTACTGTGATTTTTTGTCTTCTCCTCTGTATTGGTTCCTTCCTTCTGGCGGTCTCTCTCTAAATACTGTTCTTCTACACAATGGCGCAGCATATGAGACGATCTCTTATTTTAGGAGTGACCAGGCAGTTTTCCTGAGAGTCAGGATATAATTATGTGTCTAGAGCCAGAACATTCTCTTTCTCATGAGATAACTAGTCTCCAGATTCTTGACTTAATGAGTTCTAAGGGTTCCCATTTTGAAATGAGTATCTGTCCACACTACTGCGCAATTCAGTGGCTTTGTGCTTCAGGATATGACACAGGCCTCTTACAGGAATTTGTTTACACAAATGTGCCTCTGTAGTAATAAGATATCTCTTCTTCTCAGACAAGGAAAAGAGACAAAAATGTTGAGAAATGCTCAGAAAATACACAGGGGAAAGTGTACCCTAAAATTTCCGGTAAGGTGATACTCCTTTTCAGTTGCGGATCAAGGTTTGTCACACTACGTTTCAGCACTGTGCATGCATCTGTCAAATCCTTCTCTCTTTTCATAAACGATCATATAACGGCCTTAAATAATTCCCTTAAAGAGAGTTCATTCCACAAGTAACTTCAGATCAGGACTTTTGGACATTATACAAATCTCAGAGAGGCAGGTAATGCCCTACCCCTATAGAGGGGTAGGTAGGCATATAGGGAGTTCAGAGGTAGGGGATTAAGAGGTATAAACGATTATGTATGAAATAAGCTCCAAGGGTATATTGTACAACATAGGGAATAGAGCCAATATTTTATAATAACTATAAATGGAGTATAACCTTTAAAACTTGTGAATCACTATACTGTACATCTGTAACATATACTATTGTACATCAACTATACTTCAATAAAAAGAAAGAAAGAAAGAAGCAAATAATGGTGGTGGCACAGCGAGCACTCTAAGTATTCTTAGGACACACATGAGGTACGTGTGATGTGAATGCAGATTTCTAGACAAAACACCCAGGTTGGCTCTTTTCTGGCATTCCTTTGGCCTGCAAATATAAGATCTAATCTTGAAGTGTAATTTCTTTTAAAATGTATGTTCTCAGAGGGCAAGGCTTTGTGCTCGAGTTTTTTGATGCAGTGGCCCACATTTTGCTTGCTGTAGTAGTTATTAAATATGACTCAGGCACTAGAATGCCGAGAAATGCTACTGAAACAAAAAAGATACCTTTCAAATAATTAGCCCTTGGCGGAAGGCGCTACCCATCCATCTAGATCCATTTGGAAATCTAGGGATCGACAAGACAAGACAGAAAATGCCAGAGAACAGCCATGGTCTCCAAGCTGCATCTCCTGCCATCAGAGACCCATGGAAGTCACGGCAGACACTGCCCAGGGTCCAGACCTATACAGATGGTGGCTGTCAGAGGTGACCGACTCACATTACAGATTACAGCACTTAACAAAGCCAAGAGGATTAGATGTTTAGACAATAGGCAGGAAGCCATTCTGTAGTCAACTCACTATAAATTTAAAGGAACAGCTCATTATTTATAGCAATCTTAATGAAATGGAAGGAAGAAAGAGTAAATTTTTATTGGCCAATTTAATCCAATGCTCCCAGACTACTACTAAGTCAAAATTCCCATCGGCTTCAAAAGGAATAGCGCAGAGGGACCGTAACTGACCTTTTAAAAATGACTAGCAATCTAAAATATGACACAAATGAACCTATCTACGAAACGGAAACAGACTCACAGACATAGAGAACAGACTTGTGGTTGCCAAGGGGGTGGCGGGTGGGGGAGGGATGGATTGGGAGTTTGGGTTTAGCAGATGCAAACTATTACACAGAGAACGGATAAACAACAAGGTCCTACTGTATAGCACAGGGAACTATATTCAATACCCTGTGATAAACCATAATGGAAAAGAATATGAAAAAGAATATATATATGTATAATGGGGTCACTTTGCTGTACAGCAGAAATTAACATAACACTGTAAACCAACTATACTTCAATAATAGTTAAAAATAATTTTTAACTTGATAGTTAAAAATAACTATCAAGCTCATCATATGCCCTTCATTTTCAAACCAACTGATTTTACTCTCAGAATGTTCTACTTGTACAAGGATTCCTTTTGTTTCCCTATTTTAATCACAAACAGTCGTTGATTTTATTTGCTAGGAGAAAAAGGAGAGACAGAGAGAATGAAATCTGAAAAATGGGTCGACTAAGCGAGGCATTTTAGAATGGAGAGCTGGGTACAAATCCAGAATAAAGTTATTTAATAAAATGCTAAAGTGGCCACTTATGCAAACTGGCGCATCCTGTTAGAAGCTGTGTCTAATGCAGGACTGCCAGGCATCATCATAAATATCACAAGCTGGGGATTTCTGTGTGCAGGGAATAAGGATCATGTTCCTACTAGGGTGCGGTAATATCTTTATCATCACCACACAATATTTATTAAGGGTCTCCCAGGACACGTGCCGCAAGGGAAGACGGTATCTTTATGACAACACAATAGGTTTATGAGTAAAAAGTTTAAGGCACCCTGAAAACTGTAAACGTGAGACCGATGCCATATAATGAGTTAACATTTTTCACAGGGTACGTCTTCCGGTGGATGAGGGCTATGAAGGTCGGATTCTGATGGCACATGACATACACACGAAGCATCGGCTGACGAAATAGGGAGGTCACGGCTATTCTCATATACCTACCAACACTGTTCCTAAAATGTTGTTTAGAGGCATAACTGAGGCTGCACTTGATAAGATACTGATAGAGAACCCCAAGCAATGGCTAACTTTCAAATAGGACGGTTGTTCTGAATTCATACCTTGAGTATAAAGCTTGCAGGGAACAGACAGGGATTTCAAACCCACTGTGAGATATTAATCAGAGCTACATTGGACTGACAGAACATTTCCTTTTTAGGAGAATTAGAAGACTTCCGCCTTCTCAGAAACTGGCTATTACATCTGTACGTTTAGGGAGTTACTGAGCCTAATTAAGCCCTATTGTTTTTCCTTAACAAAATAAAGACAAAAGTACCCATATCCAAACAACGATTTACAGTCTACATCCCCTTAGTGGAGTTTTGCTTCCTTTTGTTTTGTTTTCTTAATCTGTCACCAGCACTGCATGAGAAAATTTAAAGTGTTTCTAGTTAAATTACCCCTTTCTGGAGCAATCTAATGTTTCCTGTAATATTGATGATTCTACTAATTATCCTGCTGTCCTTTAATTAATGCTTAATGAATAATATGGCACTACAAAATAGCTTCTGCAGCAAGGGGAGTTACATTTTGAGACTGTTTTTTCAAAAGATACTGTAATATAATTACCAACTCACAATGGTAAAAATATTGTGGAAGGTTAATTATATGCTGTTCACCTATCTATATATACTGATAATACATCAGTTTCGTTGCCTGTGGCTTTCTGGTATCCAGTTTTCCTATAAATTTTGTTGTGTTTTGAAAAATTTGTACAAGGGGACATGAACACATGACATAGTACTCAATTAGAAAAATTCAATCATAAAAGTCAAAATATATTACATAATATAGTTTAATGAATCATTACATTTATAGTAACAAAGGCCACAATTTAATTAATAATATAGAATGCAAAAAAAAAAAAAAAGAGAAATGTTTGCCTTATGTATATTCTCTTTATTTCCTTTACCTTTTATTTGTCTTTCCTTGGGCCTGAACAGAGAAAATAACGCTTACTTATCTGAAGAAAATGTCAGATCTATTAGAAGTGACAGTCTGATTCTAGAGCCAACTCTTTAAAAGACACCCAGCCCTGATGTTTTGTGTAAATAAAGCCTTTTTAAAACTCTCAGTTGACCTGTTCTGCTGTTTATAAGCTAATCTTTTGGTTGAATCCTTTGCTATGATTTGTTACCTAAAAAAAAAATCTCCAAACCCTTACTGCTAATTCCTCTTTGATAAATACATATTGTTAAATGGAAATAAAATCCACTGCAATTCCTTTATGAGTTATCTTACATATTAGAAAGGCCAAATAGAATTAGCCATTATTCTTGATAAACGGGCTTACATGTTTTTAATCATATAAATCATGAGAGTTACTCAGACCAAGGCATTTAAACCAAGCAAACAGCACATTCAGATGGGAACACCAGGCATAACTCTTTTGGAAAGTTGAGGTTGGCTAAATAAAAGATATTTCCATGGATCAACGATGATCAAGCTTTCTGTGTATTAGAACAGAAAGTATCCAAGAGGAATGAGCCAAACAGAACAAACTAATTCCTTTAAATGAAAAAAATGCAAATGTCCTTCGCCAGTAAAACAGGAAGATTTTTCAATCTCTGTTTTTGAAATCTACTTCTCAAAGAGTCTTCAAAGGCACCTGAGAGTGGAACAGATTTTTCATTGTAATAGTGGAAGCTGTCTGATAGTTAGGACGTATCAACACGCATTTTAAATCTTTTTCTTAGATTAAAGAGATGGCTTTTGGCAGTGTACTTTAACCGGAGAGGAAGGATTTGCACTACTCTCAAAATCTACTTTACTGTCAGCTTCGGTCCACCTGAGAAAAAAGAAAAACGTTGCTCATTCAAATGCATATATTTCATAAACACTGCAAAGGACAGCTACTTCATCTCTGCAGTCCTAACAGTAACAGTCGGCCACAGAACGCAGTGAAAGTATTGATTGGCATATGGTAATAAAGAAGCCACAGACCTAATTTACAGACACATGATTTCCGGGGCATTTTAACCTAATAAAATTTAATTTTCTGGATAATTCTTAGAAGTCATCTAAATTATTTTGCTACTTCATATATTTTTGTCTTCCAAAATATATTTCAATCCAAGATAAGTCAAATAACTTATACACGTTTGTGTGTGTGCCTACACGTACACTTCTTTAAATTAAATTTTTGGGGCTATACAGCTATTGTGCCTATGGTCTGAAGCCACACATATATTTCATCTGACATATATATATGTACACATACATATATATATGTAGCAGGTTATTTGTATAAAATATATACACTTTATTGTCGTATTGGTTATATGTGAAATTGTTCACGTTGAAATAACCTCAGGCCATGACTTGTAGTAACTATTTGAAGGCCTTACTTAGTGTCCCCTTGGTGACGCATGCACCAGCGCAAATTAAACCTATATGCGTTGGGTTACGAATAATCTTTTGTTCCAAAGAAGGCAAAAGCCTCAGTCTGATTTAACACTAAAGAATAAATTTCTCTGACTTTCCAAGTAAACCTAAATGCATTCTATTGACAAACTGGACACAGGGGGATTTTTCTAAATACCATACGTAATTACACATTTACACACTTAGAGGGTAATCCTATGATACAAGTTCAATCTCTACTTTTAAAGACTATCACCCGAAAAGAGAGGAAAGAAGATTCCTAAGAAAAAAGAATGTGAAACATGATCACAGGCTTGGGAATTCCCTCAAATCCAGAAAATTCCAGGTTAAGGCTTAAAGTTGAATCATTCCCAGGTCTAGCTCTAAAGTTAACAGGAGTACAAGGCAGACAATTTCTTTGGGGACAAAGCAGCATTATGTCAATGAGACCTCCTCCTGCAGGGTAAAAATCATTCTTCCCTACACTATGAATGGACCCCGAGTATCATAATAAGCAGGTAAACTCACAAGAACCAAAGCTGACATATGGATAAGAGCAGCAAGATCACAGTACACCAAAGTATCATATATATGGAAGAAATAATTCAGTGTCTTAGATTTTTCTATAAAAATTTGTGATCTATATAGGACTTCATTCACATCGACACGAACAATAGGAATATTTGCTTTGGCGGTAGTGATCAACATCTGCTTATCTTGCTTTTAATATTTTTTTTTACATAATGTTTCTGAGTATACAGATGTGAGTCAGGTAGCATTTGAATTCCCCACATACACACAGCTGAGGCGCCCCGCATCCGGCATCCCCTGGGGTCCTCGATTCACTGACGTTAGCCACACGAATCCAGTGTCCAAACTCAGAGTAATAAGCTTGGTTTTTGCATGATCAGTCAGCATAGATAATAAATCCCGAAAATGTGCTGTATTTGTTGTTGTTTCCTCCGTGGGCTTTCCCACCATCTAATTTGATGTAGACTTCGTCTCCTGGCTCCAAATGAAGAACCACACTATTGCTCGCATAGTCGTAATTCTGATCGGCGTCTTGGGCGATCGCGCTAGCACGCACCTGCGTGAAACAGACAAGAATTAGAATTTGTAAGAGAGAATTCTCAGGCTTTCTTTTTTTAAAAAATATCTTTATTGGAGTATAATTGCTTTACAATGGTGTGTTAGTTTCTGCTTTATAACAAAGTGAATCAGCTATACGTATACATATATCCCCATATCTCTTCCCTCTTGCGTCTCCCTCCCTCCCACCCTCCCTATCCCACCCCTCTAGGTGGTCACAAAGCTCAGGCTTTCTTTTCTTTCTTTCTTTCTTTTTTTTTTTTTTTTTTGTCATTCACACAGCATCATAAGCAGACTGGCTGCCATGGCACTGAATTTAGCACAGCCAAGTCCACCTTGGCCTTGGGGCTTTATGAGGATATCTTTGTAACAGTTTCGACTATGTTATTGGAAAGGAGAAAATAGTGCTTTCGTGAAGGTGATTCTAACAGTCTTTGTTTTTCTTTTTACTATATGTGGTAAGCAATGCATACCACTCTATTCTCTTCCTAAATCATGACTTTTTCTAATTCCTTGTGACTCTGTGCCCAATCACTTCTTGAAACGGCCACTTTTTTGCATTTTAATGAAAGCCAGGCAGCGATATCCTAACCAGCTGTTTGAGTGCAGAAGTTCAATCCGAATTTCTGTTGGTCCCCATGATTATTAGAAAACTGAGATCCACAGTACGTACAGACTCAAAGAAATCCCACTCCTGTAACTCTACTATACAGGAAGCAAAAAAGAAAAATCATTTTGATTTTGGGCTTTCGAAATCTAATTCAAGGAGAAGCCCCTGTACCCAAAGCTTAACTCAATGAAACATCTTTGGTTTCAAAGTCTTCAGAGTTCTTTTTTCTCTTTGTGCCTTTTTATCGCTTAATTGTGATGTGTGTACGTAAATAAGCTATTTAATTTCAACACATCTACAAGTTATAGAAGGAACTACATTTCTAGAATTTGAAGTCTCTAAAATTTCTAAATTCTTTTGAATGATCTCATTGAATACCCTTTCATATTGAGGTGGTTCTAAACGTGTGGTTTGCTTTGAGGATGGAGGTTGGCTTCTAATCCACTCAGGTTGAGCCCGTGATCTCATTAGTGAGCTGACAGACATTTGCAAACAGTCCAGTTGCCCACCCATCATATCAAGTAATATGGACATTCTGTCACATCCTCAACTCCAATTAGGCTTCATATCCGTTTAGCTCTATTTTGATTCTGACTTGGAAAAAATTTTTTCAATAGGCAGACGTGTACTTGATTTATTTCAGTAAAACATCTACTTTGTGGCTTGTTTCTCTTCCACTGTAATGATATTTCTCCGAATAACACAGCAAGTGATTTAGTGGTTTTGTAAACCTGCACTACGTAATAATGCATGACTTGGGGTGCAGCATGTGAGATTTTATCACTTGGCAAAATGAGAGAAATGAGACATCAAAATTTAAATGATTGGTTTTCAAATTAAATTTTCATGTGGTACGTTCTCACATTAATGCTGAAATGGTAAAAAAGGAGAAGACTCTTTGACACTGCTGAACTTGTAAAGTAATTTGAGTAGTATTTAAAAAATTTATTCCTGGCTATCATATAGCAAAAGGAGAAAAGGGCTTAAAAGATTCAGAATTTCTTAACATTGTGCTGACACTCATAAAATGAAAGCAAAATATAATTGTGCTCACAAGCACTGACTTAAATATATACACCGACTTGGTGAGTTGATCTGTTTTGACCATTAAGTAATAATACAATTTAATGTCATAATATTTCCTAGGAATTAATCACTCGTGTATAGGAGTTGGATGCTTTGATTCATTAATTTCATCTAGTCATTAGTTCCCAGGGAAAAAAAAATCTACAAGGAGAAAGAACCGTACTCTTAGGACCTGATGTTTTTTTTAATGTGTGGATTTTTAATGGGTGAGAAAAATTAAAATATAAAATACTAATTAGCTATATTAGTAATCTATTAACTAATTATCAATCTATGATATACTTCTCACCTATGATTAATAACCAGACACACACGTTTATTTAGTGCTTTAGGTATTTAGTATTGAGTTCTATGGGTATTACGCTTTACCACTGTTTTCTACATGAGGGCATTTGGGAACTGGGGTTCATTAAAATCACTTGATTTAGAGACAACAGTCTTAAATATATATATATATATATATATATACACACACATATATATATACGTATATATATACATAAAATGCAATTTTTATCCCGCGGGATAGAACCACGAGCCCACAAAATTGTTAGCATTTTTATTCCGTAGGTGTTACCACAAAACCCTGCAAATGCATTACTATGATCCCACAGACTGGAAGGTTACCCTTATGGTTTTCACTTCCTTTGTTGGATAAAGCCAGTGTGATTGCTTTTTAATGAAAGTGATTCTCTAAGATTTGAACCATAAGACTCTCCCAATTAAAATACCTGCCACACTGCAGAGTACCTTGCGTGATTTTAGCATGCCCGCTCACCTGATCCCACTCTAAAGGTATAATGGGACCTGAAATTTCAAGCTGTAGTATCCAGCCCAGTAACTTCCAACAATTCTTCCTTTAAGCCATCAGACTATTGAGGAAAGTAATGCGTCCACCCTGGAGGCTATTTTCAGGTTCCTAAATGTACACAGATTTCAGCCTTTTCTCTGACGATATGATGCATCCGTTCCTTAGCCCGATATACCCATTTCTACCTAAATGTACTCTAATACCTTTCCATCTCGTAAGTTAACTATTTAGATTCTGCTGATCTTTGGTGCACGTTTCACAGCCCCTAAAAAGATAATTCATTTGACATTTCATTAATCTTGCTAATAAATGAGTAACAGCCCGCAAACTGTCTTGTTTCCAATATATGTCATGTTCAATGGTGCCATAACTAATAAATTCTTAGAGTAAAAACTAGTCTTTAATTATTTTATAGTTCTAACCTTAAGTCAGTTTTAGTTTTTATTAGACTGGCTTATTAGAGTGGTATTACAGTGATTGTATTCAAATAGCAATATTTTTTTATTCAGGTTTCCTGCTAAATGTATACAAACATTTAAAAAAATATTTCCAGTCTCTATGGAAAGCTATCTGAGTCCAACTTTTGCCTTTAATATGCACTGTCATGGGCTTTTTAGACATGGTAAGATTAAATTTAGGTTGATGGTTTTCTGGGGAATCTGAGAACCGTGGTCCTTTTAGTGCTGTGTTTGTGAGAATGTAATAGGCTATGCGGCCTTAGCGTTATCTTATTAGGGAGGGTTTGTCATTAGAGACAATATTTATGGTAACATTTGCTAATTTAATTAATCGCTACTGATGCTCTCATAATTTCATTCTCATTATACTTCTGTGGAATCATAAACAAAAGGTTAAGTGGCGCATCAGGTTAATTTACTGGCCTTTGATGTTTCCATCTGTGATCCTGCATTCAAACACAAAGCATAAATAAAATGGTTCTCATGTGGTTGTCGTCCAGAGGCATTCCTCTATCCTAGAGTGAACTGCATTTTTAGTTTAATTTTTCTGTGCTTCCCAAATCCACTTAATCCATAGAACATTACACTGACATGGATCTCTGAGTTTCTGTTTTATGAAAACAAATTAGGTCAGCTCAGAGGGGGGAACTGCCTGCCAACTAAGAAGTGATCAGACAAGAGCAAAATTGAAAATCAAGGAAAAACTCTTTCTTTAATATTAATTAAAAAAGGATTTGTAAAGATTTCTCATCTGCAACGCCTGCAGACCAGACTTTACAAAACAGTTCTATTCTAGATATAGAATTCCTTAACAGTAATATTGCAATAACCATTTTGCAAAACAGTCTGTGCTGAACTAGAAAATATATCGTTTTCTACTATATTTGTTTTTCTGAATAACTTGTTGCTCACCTTTTGTAGAAGTATCAGCTTAATATGCCAATGCAAAGCATGAGACATTTTAAGGTCAGCTGTTGTGCCTTTTTTTTTTTTCTTCCCCCTCCATCCTCATAGAATGTACATGCTAGGATGATACAAAGACGCATGCTGCACTCCAAACAATGAAAAAATTTTTAAAAAACCAAAATGTACACAGAAAACGTATATGGAATGGTTTCCTTGGAATCTTTACCTGGGCCTCAGCATCAACATTTAAACTAACTGAAATGTACTGTTCCCTAGCTTTTCATGCAGTTGCAATTTCCACATACTTAAAGAAGTGTGCTTTTATACACTGATAAAACTTGAATCTTATTCTATTTGAATTAATACCTCTGAAAACAATCTCTCCAGCCTGACAGTATCTGCCAGACGTAACCTTTGAGTCAGAAGACAGCCAATTTGTAAATAAATGGGTGCCTCATCTCTGCCTGCTGAGGGGCTGTTCACAAGTCATTTTGTTAGGGTGACACAATAGCTCTATTTTGGTACAGTGCGTCATGGCCTTTTTAGCCATTTACCTATAACCGTCCCACTGCTCTGTGAATAATTTTTATTTATCTTAATATTATTTTCGTGTATAAGAACTATAATAAACAACCCTGTCAGTGCCTCCTGGTGGCCATTTTTCCTCTTTTTGTTCTATGTGACCTTAGGGTCCCTTAAGCTACTTACTTCTGAATTCCTTTAGAAGTGAGGGGTGGTAGGTAGCGGGAGGGACAGGATATTTTGTCCTTCCTCTTATACGTTTAGGGTATTTGTCTTTCACTTTGGAAGAATTCTGACACTGTGAATTAGGACTTTGGAATAAATTCTGCTTTTAATGTTGCTAATAGAAACCTGGGTTACAGCTAGAAAGGTCTGAATTCGAGGGAGAAGTGACCTGAAGCCGGAGAGCCCTTGTAAAATCACAGCTGGCCACGGCAGGGTGGGGGGTGGGCACTCCCTGGACCACCCAATAAGCAAAGTTGAAGCCCAGGCATTCAACCCAGACTGCAGGCTGCAAGGTCTCCCCCAGCGGCTGCTGATTCAGCGCCTGCAGAGGGTCTGATTACACTTTGAGGTAATTACAAATATTATTTTTCTCCCCCGATGAAGAGATGGGACACACTTTGGTTTTGCAATGACCGCGAATTTCTCAAGCAAACGGGGAAGTGGCCCCAGCATAACACTGCAGACCAGTGGCCCTTGTGGCAGCGCCGGTCATCTCGGCTCAGGAGAGCAGGTCCTCTGGCCGAGGGCTGATCTGAGGCTATTTCACAGCCAAGGCCAAGGCCACTGCCGCCTGTGAGCAAAAGGCTGGGTTGGAAAGACCCTCACGCAGGCGCCCTGGGGCTCGCTGGCAGTGAGGCCCAGAGCCCCGGGGCTGGGCTCTTCCGCCCGGCCTCCCGACCACCTGCCCGTGCGCCCTCCGCCTCCAGCCAGTGGAGTTTGGGTTCTGTGTCTGCGAGCGTGCTTTACGGCACAAACCCAGAGTCTCAACTTTTCCTTTTGTTAGCAGCACTCATTACATCTCCCCCTTCTTCAGCTGAAATCTAAAGCAGAGTTTTTGCATCTCGAATCTGACTATCTGTGAGTTTCCCGGGTCTGGGACGCCGCAGGGACCTTGCGACCGCCGGCCCCGTGGTTCTGCCTCGGCCTTGGACGCGCCCGGCTCGGACTCACTCCGCGCCCCTTCTTTCTCCCTTGGGCCCCGGTCCTTCTCCCCCGGGTTTGTCACCCTGACACGCCCACTCCTGGCTCCCCCAGCCCTCCCATCCCCGCCAGGGCCTGACAGTGACTCCGCACGGCTGAGAACCCCGCAGCCGGGGGTCGCTCGCTGCTCCGGGACTCCCCGCGGTGCACAAACTGTCCCGGGGACCGAACCCCGGCTTCCACCCCTCGGGGGTCGCGCGCACCAAGTGCCGGTCCCGGGCTCGGGAACCACAGTCTCCAGGCCGCCGGGCGCTCTTTGGCGTACGACCCCAGCCTTCCCGGGGTAGAACGGCGTTGCCCCTCGCTCTCGGCTCCCGGGAGCGGGGCTGCCGCGCCCTTCCTCCGCGGGCTCCCACCCCCGTGCCCGGGGTCTCCTCCCTCTCGCCTGCACCTTCCCGCGCTCCCTCCCCGCCCTCCCCGCCGCCTGCCCGCGCTCACCTGGTTGTTTTTGCAGAGATCGGCCCACATGCTGGTGCCATCCCCTCCGCGCATCAGGACGTGGTAGGTGAAGAAGTAGATGCCCGGGATGGAGCAGGTGAACTTGCCCGTGGTGGGATCGTAGTGGTTACCGAGGTTGGTGACCACGTCGTCGAACTTGAGCACCTCGTAGCCTTCGTGCTGCCGCTTGAGGCCGGCGTAGAAGGCGATCTTGGGCACCGTGCTGTAGGTGGCGGCGCTGATGGCCCCGGCCGCGTTCAGGCCGGGCGCCCCGGGAGGGCCCGGCAGGCCTTGGCGGCCGGGCTCGCCCTTCTCGCCCGGCGGGCCCGCGGGGCCCGGCGGCCCGGGCTCACCGGGGGGCCCCCGCGGGCCCGCCTTCCCGGGCCTGCCTGCCTCGCCTTTGGGGCCCTGGATGAAGGTGGGCAGGGACTGCATGAGGCCGCGGTCGGGCGTGGCGGCCGTGCTGGGCGCCTTGGTGCCCCCGTAAGGGTCGCAGACCATGCGGCAGGTGCCCAGCATCTCGTAGTGCGCCGACGTGCCGGCCGAGCTCACCAGCACCGGGATGAGAACGACCAGCAGAAGCACCATCACCACCCCCAGCGCCCCGGCGGCGATCAGGCGCCTCCTGCTGCCCACCAGCCGGCTCAGCGCGGGGCGATCCTCTTGTCTGCTTTTGGACAAAATTTTGAAGGTTGGGCGGGGACCTCCTCAGAGCCGAAAACAGCCCCCTGCGAACCCCGAGTCCCCTGGGCGGGCGCGCGCGCCGGCCGCTCCTCGCCTGCTCTCGCTCCCCCCCAGCCGAGGCTGCGGCTGGGGAGGGAGCTCGGACGCCCGGCGACTTGCGCGCAAGTCCCCGAGCAGGGGGTGGGGTGCGCGGGGCGCCCTCTCGCCGCCCGCGAGCCCCTTCGCACCTGTGGCTGCCGCCGGCGCCGGCGCGGCCCCCGGGAGGGCAGAGCCGCCGCAGCCCCTCGCGCTCGCCGGGGCCGCTCACACTTTTCCGCCGCCGCCCGCGATCGACTTTGCCGGTTTTGCCGACTGCGCCAGTTCGCACCAACTTTCCGTCTGAAGTTGCCTTTTTCTGCCTCCTCTTCTTTCGCTCGCTGGGATCGCCCTCCTCCTGCTTTTTTTGTTTTTGTTTTCTTCTTTTCCTCCTCGGCAACCACCAGAACTCTAATAGATGCGCATCCCCCAAACCCCGCGCCGGGCGTGCGAGCTCAGGCCAGGCGCCCCCCGGGGGCGCGGAGCGGCGGCGCTGGGCACCGGCGACTCGGGGAGGCTCCGGGCTGGAGCGGAGGGGCTGGCGGGCAGCGGCGAGCGCCTCACCGCCGGGAGCGGAGCGAGAGAGAGACTGAACGCAGAATTCTGCCTGGGTACCACCTGCCAGGAGAAGAGGAGGCTGACAAACGCGCGCCGGAGCAATTTATAGGCACCCAAGGCGCAGAGGAAGGGGAGCCGCTTTGGCATCTCATTGCGGCATCTGCTCTTCTCATCCCACTCAAAGGGAGTTTGGCATTACTCTGACAATGTGGGATTTTTTCCCCCCCTCGGCCTCTCTTCTCCCCCCACCCTCTGCACATGGATGAACAGTGAGATTCTGAATACTCCCTTGCTGAGCCCAGCCGATGGCGGCGCTCTCGCTGGACAGATGGGGGTGGGGAGTGAGACAGACGTGCTGTAGCCTTCAGCACTCAAGAGTCACACCTAAGTCCCCTGTTTCCCCACTGCCTGCAGCCCCAGTCGGAGGGTGCAGTTGAAGGTTGAAAGGAGGGTGGCTGGGTCGACAGCATTTCTCTAATGGCTCACCCACCATCAGCGTTTCAGGTGTTTGTTCAAAATGCCACTTTTAACATAAGGAGAGCCCTCTAGAATTTTCCAGATGGTAGATGTGATTTTTTCTTTTAACCTTATGGTTTTCCTCACCAGCCTTCCAAAATGAAATAAGATGTTTCCCAGAGAACAGTAAGGTGTGTTGAAGAGACAAAGGCCGCTTCTCAATGATTTAAATGAACGTGCCCACCGCATCAAAGCGGGGAAGGGCTGCTTCTTTCTACTAACGCTGCAGATGGTGGGTGTATACATACGAACACTTATTTACAGGCTTACAATTCTAGCAGCCTTTCAGGAGATTCAGCCACTGACCTAAGCTGCATTCACTTAAAGGTGCCACAGGCATGAGAAATAGGCACTTGTCAAGATGCCTTCAAAAGTCTTCAGATAAAGCAAGCAGCTTTCACCAAAGTACTGAGCAAGATATTTTCCTACGGTATAGAAAGAGTCCTGTAAGTTTAGGAGCGTATCTCCCGCGTGTGTCTTGGGGGAGGGGGAACAGAAGCAAAGTATGAGAGAGGAGAGCTCCCATCTGCTGTGGCAAACAGGAGAAGGAACAGGCTGGATTTATAATATTAACGGAAAGCCCCCGGAGTAGCTGTGAGGCAAGGTATCCCACCAACAAATATATAAGACACACAAGAAGGGCTTTAAATAAACAAGTAGAATTGATTCGTACATCATACTTTTGCATATTCAGGAGCAACGGGTGTCACTCAAATGTGGGTGACATTTGCTTGTCAATACGGGGATGATGGCTGGGAAGATGGTGACTTATTACACACCAGGGCGAGAATTGAAATGAGAAGCAGAAACAAATAAGACTACACAGTAAGCAAACAATAACATCCCCGGCGCCGATCAGGGGCCTGTGGTCTGGCCCGTGGGCTCCACAGCACGGACGGACGTCCCCTCCGCTCAGCCTTCGGCCTACACCCCTTATCCCCAACCCACCAGTTCAGTTCTTTCTTTCCTCCTTCTCTGTTTCAGAACAAAATAAGGTCAAATGAGGAGGCAGAAGGAAACAAAGATTCATTGATTCTTCTAAGAGAAATGTCAGCAGCTCATCAGGTCTTTCCTGGGAGAATCACCACTGAGGCGTTGGGCTGTGAGGCCCAGCCCAGCCCTGGTCTCCCCCGTCTCCATTCTCCCTCTCTCTGGATGCTGACACAGGCCCTGCTCCTGCTACTGGGACACAGTCCTTCTCACTTCTCAAACCTTTAACTTTTATTTGAGGGGGGTGCTTTTATAAACATGTGTCTTTACCTTGAGCATAATGACACGTGTATTTGACACTATTTTTGTTCACAGGAGCTGCATCATTTTCATGTGTTTAAGCAGCAAACACATAATAAGTTCTCTCCTGGCTACAACGCCTGTTTTCCTAAAATCTCTTCCGGGTTGCTTCTCAAAGTCACCTTTCTTTAGGGGGGTAACACATGGTGTCAGCAGTGGAGGGTAATATATTAATGAAACAGGCTCTTCCCTGATACACCAAATGATCAAATGTCATAAGGCTTCCCTATTGCTAAGGAGAGTTGAGTGGGGATAAAAGGAAAGGTTTTTTAAAGGTAGAATTGTATAAATAAATTCTCATCAAAACCCTCAAGATACATGGACGAAGCCTCAGCTCATAAAGGAACCCATCAAGGCTGGAAGAGTTGAGTTAGAACGGACCCTGGAAAGCAAGTCTCTACCTGCTCGCTTGGCAGATGGTGAGACTGAGACCCATAAGCCTCGAGTAGAATCAGGGTCATCCCATGCGCTTGCTGGTACACCTTCCTCTACAACACAGTATCAGTACACCGCAGCCCAGCCCAGCCCACGACCTGCGGTACTGTTCCTAGTAATTCAGGCTTTCCTCCTTCTACTTTCTCTAATGCCAAAGCAGAGATTGATTTTTCCAAGTGAGGGCTCTAACATCTCAAAGTTCTGCTGAGATTTGGCCTTGGTGCTCAATCGTCATCCTTCACAGTGAGGACACCATCCCCCATGTCACATGGCTGACCCTCGTCTTTCCATCGAGTGCACACACCTCGACAGTGCATGGACATTTGGCTTTTTAGTGAAGGAAGTTTAAATGATCCGTCTCCCTCCTTTCCTCTAGAAATGTCCCACCAAGTATTTGTACTCTGGGAGAAACTTCCTTTGTTCCCCCAAGATTTTCAGGGACGCCTGGGCTGTAGATGAACTCATGGCTGGTTCCTGCCACTTTTCACTGCTTGAATTTCCCAGAAGGTTCTTTGGAAAGTTACTCACGCTTCAGCCCTTACTCTGACAGTTTGAATAAACCATCTGATATGGCATATTACTCATCATCTTTATATGTATATAATAATAGAAAATGTGTCAATTAAAAAAATATTTGGTTCTTTTCAGTCCTCATCAGAGGACCAAGTTTTCTCTCACAGTCGATATTAGCTTTGGAAGCAGGCCCTGGAATCCAATTTTCACAGGACTTCCCAATCATTTCTCAAGAAAACACCAGGCTCCATCTTCCCATTCCTTCTGCCCCTGGGCCTTTGGGACCATTAAATAATAAAGTCAAATACAGAAACCCAGGGGTTTCCCTGGGTTTCCTGCAGTGGTTAAGAATCCGCCTGCCAACGCAGGGGACACAAGTTGGAGTCCTGGTCCGGGAAGATCCCACATGCTGCGGAGCAGCTAAGCCCGTGCACCACAACTACTGAGCCTGTGCTCTAGAGCCTGCGAGCCACAACTACTGAAGCCCACGTGCTGCAACTACTGAAGCCTGTGCGCCTAGAGCCCGTGCTCCACAACAAGAGAAGCCACCGCAATGAGAAGCCCGCGCACCACAACGAAGAGTAGCCCCGACTCACTGCAACTAGAGAAAGCCCGCACGCAGCAACAAAGACCCAACACAGCCAAAAATAAATAAATAAAAATAAATAAATTTAATTTTAAAAAAACGAACAGAAACACATGATCTGGGTTGGGTGATGCCCCTGTGATTTTCACCTCTCCCACATCATTTCTGTCTCTTTCGCAGAACTGAGCAGATCCTAAACACACGACTTCCACACAGACGTGCGTGGCCACCCATTAATCTTTATTGAGCACCCACTGGCAGCATAGCCCTACACCGGGCTCTTCCAAGGCAAACAAATATTTAGTCATGAGAATGATTTCCAAATCCAGCAGCACTTCAACAGAAATAGCATTTCTTATAACAGGAAAAAAAATAATGAATTCACAGACCCAAGGGCTATCTAAAGAAATAGATATTAAGAATGTAAAAAAAAAAAAATGGGGGCCGGATCAGCTATCTTTAATTTCTGGGTCTCAAAATTGTATTTCAGGACACACACTCGTTTGACTGAAGAATTGGAGGTTTCCAGCCATACAGGGTCTGCTTGGAGTTATGTCGGGAAGCTGTGGAATCAGAGGAGTCTTAACTTGAATGTTAGTTTCCACATTTAGTAGCTGGGGAAGTTACTTGTAAACTTCCTGAGGCTTAATTTCCTTTTCTGTGAAATACCTACATCAGGATTGTTGCGAAGACTGAGTTAATGCGTATAATTACAATGATACTCAATGCCCACGAAAAGCCCAGTAAATGTCAGCTTCCATCTTAGTATACTGTAGGTCTACTGAGTAGTGTGTGTATGTCTATGAACTTGATGGTAGAACACAAGGCTCTCAAGGAAGTTAAAGCAAAGAGTCAGGCTTGAAACAAATGACATCCAATGGGCAATAAGTATTACAGACTTAGAACGAGAAAGCACACAGAAGTTCTCCAGGAGAGCAGCCTTCTGTGTTCCAAAACAAGGCAAGACACAACTCAAAATAAAGATCACTTTACCCTTCTCCAAAGGAAGAAAACGTTTCATAGCCAGGTTATTTGAATTCACGGCAGTCTGCTAGACCAAGGTTTTAGACTTAGAACCTAGTAGGGCAGCATTAGAACGTGCTTTTTGTCCTCTGGAAAGTTCTCCAAATCCCAAGTGGCAAGTGTATTTAAAAAGCACTGAGGTAGTTATTCAGGACCTGAGCCTCTGGGGGATGACTCTCAACAAAGCAAACATACCGGAGAGGGCGGCTTTGTACAGGCAGCCGGAAGAGCGATCACACTGCTGGGGACCTAAGTCATAAACATACTCAGGAGAGAATTCCCAACACAAAACTCTCCACTGAAGATGGTGAGCTGCACAGCTAGCTTGGCAGATCTACTGTCAGAAAATGGGAGGTAACCAGCACATGACGTAAGACTCCGTTACAATATACGGCTTCAACTTGGTCTCCACTTCTTGCTATATCATTCCATAGAAGGATGAAATCTCTAGTATGGATATGATATTTTCGACTTGCCATGGGTCAAATATTATGGTCCCTATGACTCTACTTAATGTAGAATTGAAATGTTACAAAGAATGAGATCTAAGAGATCAGCGAGTCCTCCTAAGCTATGCTCAGGACAACTCAGTCATACAAGGTAGATGAATGAACTCAAGAAACTAATAGCACTTGTTTACAAAACAGAAACAGACTTTCAGATACTGAAAACAAACTTACGGTTACCAAAGGGGAAACGTGGATAAATTAGGAGCTTGGGATGAACATTCACACACTATTATATATAAGATAGATAACCAACAAGGACCTACTGTAGAGCACAGGGAACTCTACTCAGTATTCTGTGATAGCCTATATGAGAAAAGAATCTGAAACAGAATGAATCTATGTATACGTATAACTGAATCACTTTGCCGTACACCTGAAACTAACAGAACATTGTAAATCAACTAGACTCCAGTAAAATTTTTAAGAAAAAAACTAAAAGTGGCTGCCGTGAGACTGCGGGGAACTTTCCAGCAGAAGATACATCCTAGGGACACAGCTCAGAAGCTGTGCGCCAGACAGATGAACCGGTCAGGCAGTGATAAGAACTGAGGCAGTCGTGCTGTTTTGTTTTAAAAAATCTACAGTATCACGCCTTCTGAGAGGAGAGGTTACAGAGAGCTTCGGATGGAACCAGACCCTGCGGAGAGCAGCCAGTATTCCAGAAACGAGCTCTAAGAGTAATTAGGCTGCAGGGGGCGTGATCATCAAGTGAGGCTGCACTTGGGCCCACTCCCCCCTGCTACTCCTCCCAGGGCAACTGACCTTCAAATATGAACAATGTGTCCTATGAAGAAATACTGTGTCCCTTGGGTATCTGTATGTGAACGGACGGACGTATCAGCTTTTCCTTAATGCAGGCAATCTCTTGGGAATAGTTTTAAACGGTGTAAAAATAGAATTTCAAACCGTAATCCTAAAAATAAATTGTGAAGGTAGTTTAGATTTGTAATAAGCTGGAAGGAAGAAAAACCAAAATTAACCTATCGGAGGTAGCTGCGTGTTCAATATAAGTAGGTGAATACGCCAATATTTCCCATTGAAAGAACCTGTAATGATTCATAATGCAATTAATTACTTTATCTTTAGCTCTGGAAAGTGGAAAAAGTCAGCAAAAGTCGATCCTACTTAGACCAGGGTTTTGTGATTTTCTTTTTCCTGTATCCACAAAGGCTCTCTGGTTTCACTCAGGCCCTTCTGACACACACCAGCAGGCAGGCAGATTCTGAGTGTGATGTTAATCATTCTGGGTGTGTTAGCCGTTTATTGCCCACTGCTGCCTTGTTGGGACCATTCCAGAAAGCCAGCAACTTCACAGAGGTGGGAACACAGACAAGATTGTTCATTTTACTACCAACGGCTGCTTTTGTGAATTTCTGGTAAATTTTCGTGGCGGAAAATTTTAAATTAGTGGCTGAATTAGAGGGATTAATTGAAAATGTCTATTATCCAATAGATGCCATTATGTATTTATATTTCTCTCTATATAAAATCGCAATTATATATATTAAATATGGCACATTTATTATATTATCGTAATACAGGTACATATATTATATATATACATAATACATATATGTATATATATGATTTATATATCAATATATTTGTGTGTATGTAAATATATATATATACATATATATATTATTTTTTTACATTTACTCTTTTTTTTTTTGTGGTACGCGGGCCCCTCACTGCTGTGGCCTCTCTCGTTGCGGAGCACAGGCTCCGGATGCGCAGGCTCAGCGGCCACGGCTCACGGGCCCAGCCGCTCTGCGGCATGTGGGATCTTCCCGGACCGGGGCACGAACCCGTGTCCCCTGCATCGGCAGGTGGACTCTCAACCACTGCGCCACCAGGGAAGCCCTACATTTACTCTTAAGGAATTGTTTTCGTGGGTGGGCAGAAGGTCTTCATGGTCAGATAATGAGAGCTAGCTATGGACCACCCATGGTGGTTTCTCTTTGTTGAAAGCCCCAGAACATGACCTTGACACCCCGGGACACATGACCACTGGTTGGACCTTGTATTACACAGACCACTGGTTGGACCTTGTATTACACAGACCACTGGTTGGACCTCTTTACCCATTTCCCTCAGGGTTGAAGGAGGCATCCACATGGTCCTTTTTTACAAAGGCCTTGGGCAGAAAAGAGAAGAAGAAAAAAGTAGGAGGTGATTAGAAGGAATTTTAGGACAAGTGTGGTCTTTCAGAGAAAATCATGCATTGGGTCTAAGCTACATGATTAACTTTTTCCTCAGAAATTCAGAGCAAGCTCAGAAGGGGCTGATCTAATGTTTTATCTGGCGTTTGATGGTACTAGTTAGAATGAAGTCTCTGGATAAGCCGCTTCTATTATCTTCTCATTAACGTGTTGCATTTAATTCAATTTAATCTAATTGAAAACAGGCCAGAAGAGAGCCGGACTCGGCTGTCCCCCTCCTACGCCTCCAGCCTCTCCCGCCTGCAAAGTGCTTCACGCGAAGCACCTGCAGGCACCTTCCTTCAGCACCTTCCGCGGACCCCACTGCAGGGCCACCTCTGTCCTCCCAATGGCTCCACCACCCACCTCCCCTCCTGCCACGACATCGTTCTCCCAAGCTCCGTGAGTTTCCTTCTTCTTACAGCACTGATCTCATCCTGCTTTGCCAAAGGCCCGTGTCCTTTCTCCTGCGACTGCGAGAAAGTCCAGGTCTTTCATCTTCGGCCTCCCACCCCTCCCCTCCCCCTCCCCACATGCGCCACAGACACGTTGACTAGGGGCTAAATACATGTTTGTTGATGTGAATTGCTGAATTGGGAATCAGCAGCAGGGTCTGCAAAAGAACTTTCTAAGACTGAGGAAATCTGGATGTACCGAACACGCCTGGACTGGAAATGAGACATTTCCAAGGACTGAACATTCTTTAAACTGCCCAAAATGTTAGATTAAGAACGAGATTAGTATCCATTATTAAAAAAAAAAGAAACGACAGAACTGAGAAATAATCTGTACAAGAATTGGGATTCGAAACTCATTAGGGCCTTAGATGTCAGACCTAATATGTGTTTTCTCTGCAGGAAGTGATAATGGTGGACTCACTGATACCTAGCACCAGTCCCAACAGTTTAAAAACACTATTAGGTTTGTTTAACCATCGTATTTTCAAAACACTTTATAACATGTGTATGGTGGGAGCAAAAATTCTCCTGTGATTACCGAAGGGGAACATGCATTCCCCAGGGATTTCTGTCTGAGAGCATGGCCATATGAATCACCTATGCTAAATCCTCCAGTGTATCTTTTTTTTTTTTTGCGGTACGCGGGCCTCTCACTGCTGTGGCCTCTCCCGTTGCGGAGCACAGGCTCCGGACGCGCAGGCTCAGCGGCCACGGCTCACGGGCCCAACCGCTCTGCGGCATGTGGGATCTTCCCAGACCGGGGCACGAACCTGCGTCCCCTGCATCGGCAGGCAGACTCTCAACCACTGCGCCACCAGGGAAGCCCCTCCAGTGTATCTTTTATGGGGTTCATCCCCTCCTTTCTTTAAGATGTGTTGAAACATTTTCTGCCTGTACCCTGTTTGCTGTCAACAAATAGAGACATACAAAAGAACAAAATAATGCCATTTGCAGCAAGCTGGATGGACCTAGAGATGGTCAATCTGAATGAAGGAAGTCAGACAGAGACAAATCATATGATATCGCTTATATGCGGCATCTAAAAAAATGGTACAAATGAACTTATTTACAAAACAGACATAGGCTCAACGGACGTAGAAAACAAACTTACAGTTACCGGGGGGGGAAAAAGCAGGGGGAATAAATTGGGAGATTGGGATTGACATATACACACTACTATATATAAAATAGATAGGTAATAAGGACCCACTGTATAGCACAGTACTCAATACTCCGTAATGGCCTATCCACAGGGAAAAGAATCTAAAAACGAGTGGATATGTGGATATGTGTACCTGATTCACTTTGCTGTACAGCAGAAACTAACACAACAATGTAAGTCAACTACACTACAATAAAATTTTTTTAAAAAGAGACAATATATTTCTTCTAAAATACAGATGATCATATCAATTCTTTTAAACTTCAACTGTTTCCAAAGAAGTATTTGAAGTTTCTGACAAGGAAAAAAAAAGACATATAAAATAGTTCCTTTACAATAAAAATATGAGAACTAGAGCTATGTGATTGAAAGAAGGGCTAGGCAAGGGAGAAAAAAATTGCAGCAGAAGTATTACATCCAGGACAGTAGCTGCTCTATAGAAAATCAAATACTTCTGTGTTCCCCAATAGCCAAGGCAAAAAGGGAAACACCATGAGTTACCTTTAGCTCATCATTTGTTAAAAGAAACATCAGTCTTTCAGGAGAAAGAGAATGTTTCCTCTCACAGAATTCTAAGAAGAGTTTATCAAGAAGGGGGTATGAACTGATATGAGAGATAACAGTCAAGGTGGTTGAAGAACTATTCCCCAAACAGGAACTAAAGTAGCCCAAATCTTATTCAGCTTACTAGAACATCTTGAAATTCATTCAAAGAAAGCTGACATATTGAATAAGAGGCAAGTACTGCTCCCAGAAAACACGTCATTAGCAAGAACAGAATGAATGGGAGAAAGAGCAGAGAGTGGAGTTTCAACCAAAAGAGGTGACGACTTATTTTCAAATAAAAATCAAAAGTGCAGTAAACGTTATCCCCGGAGTGACAAAACTCAGCGAAAACAAACGCAAATAAATTCTACATTTCTGTTTCCTTTTAGTGTGTCATTTGAAAAGATCAGTCAAATGTGATTAGCTTCAGAAAAAAAAAAAAGTTAAACCATTTGGCAGAGTTGTTCCCAAGTCATGACTACAATATTTTGACCTGTGAATTATGACAGATATAAAAGTGTTACTCGTATTATAAAAACAACGTTGAGCAGATAGGAATTTGACTGAATCACACGTAAATCTCCAATTCTGTAAATAGAAAACGCTTGCATATACTATTTGATAATGATATTCATGAACACCAGGAACTACCCATATAAAAAATTAACAACTGTATGCACTCGTGAACTGCAAACACTGATCTACTTGCTGCAGATGAAAAAATCACTTTTCTCCCTTCACATTCAACTGGTCATTTATACGTAAGCGTATTTATTTCAATCCCAACAACTCCTTAATTTAGCCTAGAGTAAGTCACCGGATGTTTACTCACAATCTCTAAAATATGGACAAGTGTATGCAAGGTAAAAGCATGCCAGTACTCCTGAGACAGCCAATGAATTTTCTGAAGATTTTTGAGCATGCAGTATAGTGTGAATTTTAATGATTTTCAGCTCCTCTTAGATCCACACACAAATATAGAAATATGTATCGGGCAATGCAAATGAACTTGAAATGGGTTCAGTGGATGGTAAAGCCAGCCCTGTGCTGAGTGCTTTAATACCCGGGGTTCAGAAACCACTCAGAAGGCAACATTCTCCCATCAGCAAAAGATAAAAGGCAAAAGGCAAACTGCTCTTACAAAGCAATAAACACTATGTAATACAAAGGGGGAGAGTAAATACTCTTCCACAACACAAAAGGGAATGGCGCCAGGGAGATAAAAATGACAGAATAAATACAGGTGGTTTAAACCAGTAAAGGAGAATCTGAACAAGAGAGAAAAATCACTTGCTGGCTTTCTTTCTTGGAGGGCTTTACAAACCAAGCTTTCTTCAAATAACTCAAGTTTCAAATATGGCAGCAGGGTTAAGTTCCACGTTTACCTTTCGTCGTGGTCATGGAAAGCTTTGAAGCAATGGGAGCATTTCCAAAGAACTGGGAACCCTTGGGGAAAGACAATTACGGTATTTATCAGCGCAACTGGAAATAAGGAATAGAGAGGAGTCAGGAACGGTGGAGATTCGCCATACAGGTGTCTGTTATTTCCTTTACCAAGTCAAAATCCGTTGATGCGCTTGGCACTCTGCCCTCATGATAAACTGTGGTCCCTCACATTCATCAGGGACTTGACAGCTGGGCGTGGGGAACTCCAGATTAAAATCTCCCCTGTTTTGTTGGCCAGGAGATTCATTTTTGCTGTCATCAACTCCATATACTCCTTCCTTTGTTTGCTGATTATTAATTTTGGACTCATTAGTGATTTAATTTTTCAACTACAAACGCAATTATTGTAATGATTCATTCGTGTAACGTTTTTTAATTTCAAGTAGGAGAGAATTCAATCTCAACTGAGTTCTTCAAAATGAAGGGGCCTCTTTATGGTAGAAAGCATATTTTAAAGGGGTTTGAAATCTTTGTGTGGAATTTAGCTTCAATGATAGAGCTCAGTGTTGCAGGATGGTTGGGGGATATATATACGATGACTTAAATAAAACATACAGGATTCAAGTCGGAAAACTCTTTTGGAGTAAACTATTCATGAAAATGGAAAATTACAGGATTTTTCTCACTCACATAAAATGTTGGGCTTTGGCAAGATGTCATTACAGCTGATCTTGGCAACGTGAGCTAGTGAAAGTAGATGAGATGGTTGCTTTGGAAGGGAGAGCCTTTGCTTTGAAGGCTGTTTTGTTTTGTATGATTTTTCATACTGGTGAAGCCAAAAAAGGATAAAAGTATTTCTTCAGGTTGGTGAAGTAAGAGACCAAGAATCCAGTGAAACCTGCCTCCTTTCAGTTCTCTCACATTACCCAGTTTTGTACAGACGAGTTTGTATTAAGGGACTAGATGTATTTTTAACAAAAGATATCCTATTCCCTTTTATATCTCCCATAGCATCCACACCAGCACCTGGGTACCAAGCGAGTCTTCGATAATTGTTTGTCAAAACAGGTAAAGAGAACCATCTTATTTGCTGGTTGTGACTTACTGAAAGATCAAGGCATATACAAGGCTTACTATGCAACGGAAGGTTCTGAATCAACAACTAAAGAGATACGTTTATCCAGAGGACTGGACTCTGATTGGGGTGGTGGTCCCACTCACACTGACTCCTTGTTCCCTCAGATCAAGGGGAAGAAACCAGGGTGGACATCATGTGACCATGTTTTTCCTTAAGGAGCCAGCTCTTTACCACCCATGTCTGGCTGAGCAGAACCTTGTCTCAAAATTGGCCACGGAAATGCTTCTCTTTCCTGATTTTTGAGATGTGGAATAGAAAGACATGGAAATTGACAGCACCACTGAAGAAAGGCCCACAAAGGCCTCTTGCAAAACTTGTTAGAGCTGCTCTTGGTTCTTTTATCTGTCCTACTAATCCTGTGGGATGTTTTATATCTTCCAAGAAGGCCCACCACCACCTTCCTATCCCTCTACTCTTCTTTTTTTTTTTTTTAACTTACTCTACCTCAAGTGGGATTATTTTGCTCACAATGGAGAGTCATAACACACGCAACCTGGTTGGGGCTTTAAGGGAGGGTTAAGCTCTCTTCTGTACCAGCACTGCTCCAATAGAGCTTACTGTGATGATAGGAATGTTTGATCTACGTGCTGTCACGTGCGGCTACTGAGCATCTGAAATGTGGCTGGTGCAACAAAAAAACGGAATTTTTTCATTTCATTGAATTTTAATTAAGTTGAAATAACCACAGGTGACTAGTGCCTGTGGACTGGATGGGTCGGTATGATGAGAATGTTAGGAATCCTTTTTCTCTATTTAAGGACAGAACAAGTGAAATGGATTTAATTGAAGCAAGGAGGCTACACGTGGGCTGTGAGCCAAACCTGAGAAAAAGATGATCCAAGAAGGTCCCTGGAACTCTCAGGCATACTCAGAAGTGGCCCCCAGAATAGAATGGTGGATCAGCTGGGCTACTGTAACCAAGTACCACAGACTGGGTGGCTTAAACAACAGACATTCATTGTCTCCCAGTTCTGGAGGCTGGAAGTCCAAGACCGAGGTGTCAGCGGGGTTGGTTTTTTCTCAGGCCTCTCTCCTTGGCTTGTAGATGGCCGTCTTCTCCCTGTGTCTTCACGTGGTCTTCCCTCTGTGCGTGACTATGCCCTAATCTCCTTTATAGGATACCAGTCACACTGGATTAGGGCCCACCCGTATGGTCTTATTTTATGTTATTTAGCCCTTTAAAGGCTCTATCTCCAAATATGGTCACATTCTGAGACACTAGGGATTAGGGCTTGGACATATGGATTTTGTGGGGGACGCAATTCAGTCCATAACTAATGGTCTAGTGCGGATATGCCTAAAAGACAAAGGAACATTGAGAATTCCAATTGTTAGCACAGCTGGGGAACTGCCGTCCCTTGAGACTGGAGACCTATTCAGCATTTCCAATCCAAGCGTGGCTGCATTTTCTTCATTTTAATTGCAGCAACAGATGAACTACAGACATGGGCATAGCTTGACTCTAGGTTACCATTTCCAGGGAGTTTAATGAGTACGACTTCTTTCAAGTAACTATGAGATTTGAATGTCAATTCTGACTCAGTTGGTTCTTCTTTAGAAACCATCTCTAATTTTGATTTTTTCTTCCCCCAATTGCTATCAAAAGCAGGTCTTGATGATCACATACCAGGACCCTCATCATAGCTTCCTGCACGATCTCCTGGCCTTCAGCTTGCTCGGTTCTTGTTCACTGTATGTACCGAGCTTAGATTTTTCTTCCCAAGAGACACCGTTCATTGTTCCTCCCATTTCTTGGAACCTTCAAAGGACTCTCTCTCAGCTTAGCTGTCTCAAGATAAATCCTAAATTCCTAACTTCATGCTAAGTCCATGCTTATGACTTTAATTCCTATTGCTACCAAACCAAACCAAACCAAACCCCTCTTGTGAATCCCCGCAGATCAATCTCCTCAGCTTTCCCCTCACGTATCTCACACACATTTCCAAGCCCAAGTCCTTGCTTACATTACTTCATCTGGAATATCTCCAAAGGCCCCAGGTCTCAAGAGACTTATCATTCATTAAAAGAAAACTTGTCAGACAGAGAAAGACAAACACGACATGACATCGCTTATATGCAGAATCTAAAAAAATGGTACAAATGAACTTATTTACAAAACAGAAATAGAGTCACAGATGTAGAAAACAAACTTATAGTTATGGGGGGTGGAAGGCGAAGGGGGAGGGATAAATTGGGAGATTAGGATTCACATATACACACTTCTATATACAAGACAGGTAACCAACAAGGACCTACTGTATAGCACAGGGAACTCTACTCAGTACTCTGTAATGACCTATACGGGAAAAGAATTGAAAAAAGAGTCGATATATGTATATGTATAACTAATTCACTTTACTGTATACCTGAAACTAACACAACATTGTAAATCAACTATATTCCAATACAATTTTTTTACAAAAAGAGAGAAAACTTGTATTCAAATTTTACTTCCTTAGAAATGTTTTCCCTGACCATTCCGTCTACAATGATGTTCCGTCCACTGGCATCCTATCATGCTCCTTTGTTTTTCATTACTGGCTGAATTATGTCCCCCCTCAAAAATTCCTATGTTGAAGTCTTAACCCCCAGTACCTCCAGATGTGGCTGTATTTGGACACTGGGTCTTTACAGATGTGCTAAAGTTAAAATGAGGTCATTAATGTGGGCCCTAATCCAATGTGACAGGTGCCCTTATAGGAGGAAATCAGGACACAGACACACACAGAGGAAAGACTAAGTGAAGACACAGGGAGAAGACGGCCATTAACAAGCCAAGGGGAGAAGGCCTGAAACAAATTCTCCCCTCATGCCTCTCAGAAGAAACCACCCCTGCAGACACCTTGACTGCAGACTTCCAGCCTCCAGAGCTGTCAGAAAATTAGTTTCTGTTGTTGAAGCCACCCAGTCCATAATACTTTGTAATGGCGGTACTAACAATACAGGTGTACACATTACTACCTACTGTTTTGGATCTGTTTCCCTCTACTGGAAAGTCAAGTTCATAAGGGCAGAAGCTTAAATTTTGTTCACTGCTGTATCTTCATTATCTAGAGCCTAGGGCCTGGCATATAGTAGGTGTTCACATAAATGAAGTTTGGAACTCCATTCTATATGCCCAGCTACACCATCTCTGCCTAATTCTGGGGAAGTCCATTGGCTGGCAGATAAAAACTATACCTCCCCAAAACCTAGCCTTTATTGGTAATAAAGGTAGTACTTCAGTCTCTGTTTTCGTTATATTATTTCTCAGTTGGTCTTGAACTTGGGCAGGGAGGAGGGGGTTTAGTACCCTCACTCCCTAACATTCTGTAGCATCTTACAAGTGCAGGTACTCAATGAACATTTTACCCCTACATGTTTAGTTCTCTTTACATGTTTCCTGACAACTTCCATACACGTATATTTTGATTCCCGGCTAGATTCCCAGCTTCTAGAGGGCAGGAATTGTTCTCAGTACCTGCAAGTCTCCCCTCTTATAGTAGCAGCTCAATAAATCTTCAATGACTGAATGACCAATATACATGAGTTGTGGAACCCTGGAGGAGTATTAGTCTGGCTCCCAACGACTCCCCTTCTCTGAGGATTTTCTCACTTCCCTACCTACCTCTCATCCCTCCCTCACAATGTACAGAGCACGGAGGTGGAAGGAGGCGAGTTTGTACCGTGAGTCTCTGCCCTGTTCCCCTCGGCCACAGATACTGGACCAGAGATGGACACTGTGCCGCTGAGATGACTTCTCCCAGGAATCTGGATTGTGACCGAGACTCATACTGGTCTCTTGCAGCTGCTAGACTTATTTTTGTCCGTTTAGATAACAGAAAGAGGGCAACTGGTGCCCACCTTGTGACACAGAGAAGGAAAGGCAGTTTGCAGAGAAAGCTAAGGCGTAGGCAGCCAGGCAGAGAGGAAGGGAGACAGGGAGCCTTCTGGAACCAGATTCCGTTTTCTGCCCATCATTTCCAGGAGACTCCCCTGTGTCTCTGTTACCAACTCCCCCCTCCCCTGCCCCATCTTGGCTTAAATTGTTTTGTTTCTGTTGTTTGCAAAACAAAGCAAAACACACAAGGATAAAACGAAACAAACAAAAAACAAAACCATTGATGCATCCAGCCCGTGATGGTTTTTTGAGATGTAGGGGTAATTCCCTTCAGAGAATGAGGCATAAAAGTCCCTGAGCCCCTTCCTGTACCTCTTAAATCATCCATTAAAGCCCATTTACTTCCAGGTAATTGAGGAGCTGCTGCCATGCATCAGCTCATGTACAGTGTTGGACAGTATTGCTTTGCAATTCTTTCCAAATAGAAGAAGCTACACCTGTGCTCCAAAGTCTACCAGGAACACTCTATGTTCTTAAATCTATCTTTTTCTAAATTGCCTCATAAATTCTTGCTGTTCTCAGGATCACCTTTCTCAACTATACCAGCTGAGATCAACTCAGGTGGTTACCCTAACAGTTCCAAGATGTCAAATCTGAAATGCTAAACAAAGATCTTTATGGGAAGAAGGGCATTTAGTTATTTATTTATTTTCTCCATGTGTTTCCAGCTACACTGTTCAAGAGAAAAAGGTTGGGGGCCGGGAAAATCCTTGTGTATGAAATTAAATCCAGATCGGACTGAAAGGCCAAAATTGTTGAAATCATCTTCAAGGACTCCCACCCATCTTCATTTGTATCTTTTTTTTTTTTTTTTTTTTTGCGGTATGTGGGCCTCTCACTGTTGTGGCCTCTCCGGTTGCGGAGCACAGGCTCCGGACGCCCAGGCTCAGTGGCCATGGCTCACGGGCCCAGCCGCTCCACAGCATGTGGGATCTTCCCAGACCGGGGCACGAACCCGTGTTCCCGGCATCGGCAGGCGGACTCTCAACCACTGCGCCACCAGGGAAGCCCCATTTGAATCTTATTGATAACCAGTTAGGAGGCTGCTGGAATAGATCAGGTCAGATGGAGGCTTGGACCAGGAGGTCTCAGGGTGATAAGGAGTCAGCGAGGGATCAGTGAGAACTGAACCCGGGGGCCAAAAGGGAAGGAACAGAGCATAGACACAAGAATAGAATGAACCGGGCAAGGATAAATTCTGTGAAGAAGATAAAAGCAGGGAGGTGGGACAGTGCCCTGTGGGCTACCTTAGACGTAGTCTCGGAGGACCTCTCTGAGGAGATGATAGATAAACTGAGACCGGGAAAATATGGGGAGAAAAAAAATTAATCCAGGCTCAGGAGACAACTAGCAAAACACCCTCCCTTGTGGACAAGACTGACAGGCTTGAGAACCGCAAGGAAGGTCAGTATGGCTGGAACAGAGGGAAAGGAGGGAAAGAAGGTGGGGGGAAGGGGCAGCACCCCAAGATCTCTGGTAATTCAAAGGGTCCTTTTCTTGGCTGTCTTTTTTTAAAAAATCGATATTTTTAAGAGCAGTTTTAGGTGTACAGAAAATTAGAGTAGAAAGTACAGAGTTGCTATATACCCCATCTGTCCTCCATACATGGTTTTCCCTTTTATTAATATCCTTGCATTCATGTGGCCCATTTGTTACAACTGATGAACCAATATCGATACGTTATTATTAACTGGTCTGCAGTTTACATTAGGATTCACTGTTTCATTAAAGAGGTCTTAGCACAGGCAGGGGGATGGGACTGACATGATATGATTTACAATTCTGAAAGACTCAGGTTCACAAAAGTGTTGTTACTGGTCCTACTGTTTCTCTCCCCAAGATCCATATGCTGAAGTCCCAACTCCCAGTGCCTCAGAATGTGACTGTATTTGGAAATCGGCTCTTCATAGAGATAATTAAAGTAAAATGAGGTCACTGGAGTGGGCTTTAATGCAATGTAACTAGTGTCCTTACAAGAGGAGGAGATGAGGACACAGACACAGAGGGAAGACCATGTGAAGACACAGGGAGAAGACGGCCGTCTACAAGCCAAGGAGAGAGGCCTCTTCCTGCCCATGTCTGACCTTGGACTTCCAGCCTCCAGAACTATGAGACGATAGATTGCTGTTGTTTAAGCCCCCAGTCTGTGGTAATTTGTTATGGCAGCCCTAACGAACCAATACAGCGGTAAAGACCTGCTACAAGAAAATCTACCTGATTTCATTCAACCAAGTATTTTCCAACATTTAAAATCAGAGGACGCCCTTTCTACTATAGACTACTGACCCTTCACAGACTAGCAGTTTATAAGTCACACTTTGGGATGCCCTGAACTAGAATATAAGCCCCACGAGGGAAGGGACTTTGTTCTTGTCACTGCTATATCCCCAGCACCTGAAATAATGTCTGGAATTCAGTAAATATTTGTTGAATAAGTGAACTACACCTGTGGCTTCTGGCTGTTCCATGTATGTCTACCTCCTCTCCATTTTCTACTCCCAGTCCCTTTACAAATCTCGGTACCACTTGTCCGCAGGTGAACGGTGAGAATCACCTCATAACCTTCCTTTATTTTTTATGAACAATTCACAGGGAATGGAGGTCAACACCAACCAAAAACAGTCCTATCTAGGTGCCTGTATCTTCCACAGTTTTGAAAAATGTCACATTCTCCCTGAGGTTTCCTTTTCATCGAAATTTTATAATTTTTCTACTTTTATTTTCTCCAATGTTATTTTTTTTAAAAAACAACAGCTAAATAAAAGGAACAGCCATAAGCAAACAGATATTCACTTTTTCTCACCATTCCAAGCATCTATAGGGGCAGCTGGTTCACTAGGTGGTATGTGCCAGGGACCTACATTCTCTGGAGAACTGTTTAATTGTCTGTAGAGGGCAGAAGGGTTCTACCTACAGAAATCAAGTCTACATAGTACCATGTGAAAGTGAAGAGCAGTCCTCTTTGTTCTATATAGGTTTAAGAGTATATTTATGAGATATTTAAGAATAACAATAATATCTATCCTAGGGATTAAACTAGGCTATTTATAATAGTCTGCAGTAGTCGTATCTGTCGTAGTACCTCTCATACTAGGATTATTCTGAAAGAAGGAACTAAGGCTCACTTTAGCAACGGAAGCAAAAGGGCGTATATTATAAAAACATCCATGCGCAAGAGCAAAACCCATCAGGAAGTAAGACGCCTTCTAAGACTGGCTTGATTTTCGAGTGTCTATGTTGTCTCTTAAGTATCCCTTCTTGTTTTCCTTATTCTGTGTGTGTGGGCTCAGTTCTCCTCTAGGTCCTAACTGATCATTCTTTTGTGTGTTCTCAGACTCTGGAAGGACCTGGTCTTCTTTGCTTAGTTCATTACTATAGTAACTTTGGGCAGAGTCCTTTGTATGAGGCCATCTCCGGTCATCAGACCCTCTCACAGAGACTCTGGGGCTGCCGGTGGACCACGTGCACACCACTGGTCCAGTCAGAGCCCACTCTTCCATAAGGAGTCATTGGAGAGCCTGTGACCATGACAGGTATGTCAGGTTGCTTTGCTTTTGCATTCCATTCACGTGAATCTCAGTTGCCACGGAAGTTCTACTTTAAGGCTCACGGTCTGAAATGGTATAAAAGCGTTTGGCCATCGCTTAAGATAACAATGATGATCTCTTTATTGGCTATTTTCATATCTACTAACTGTATTTCATTTACTTTGCAAATTGTATATTTGCACATGAGCTAGTATATGTAAAACCCAATCTTGTGTAAAATCTTCAGATGTATCTTGAGCACAACATCTTGATAGCAATTTTTCAATATTTACCTTAACTTGTAAACTAAAGCCTGACAGCAAATATAAAATGTGACAGCGAATACATGGTTAAAACATTGTCAGGTACACGATGTTTAAGAAACTGACATTGAAAACTGATGTCTCTATTTCCCTTGCCACGTGGGTGAGAGCGTGAAATTGGCTCATGTGATCCGAGGAAAATGGAAAGTTTCCAGCAACAGTAAGTTTAACTCCCTGCACCTCCAAGCCCTTTTGACTGAAGAAGGATGAATTTGTCGCTACACCTCAGACAAATGTCCTCGTCCCAATTCCTTGGCTTCATCTGAAGGTAGACAAGGAGGAAAGAGTCTGTCTCCTGAAAAACAAATTCTGAAGGTTCCAAAAGTCATCTTAAAGAACCTAATTTATTTTCCAGCAACTTCTTAAAAACCCAAGGGCTACATGGATCTCAGTAAAAAAAGATGTACAAGCCAAAGCATTGGGATAAAAAAATTATCAAAATATTTAGCCATTAAGGGACTTCCCTGGTGGCGCAGCGGTTAAGAATCCGCCTGCCAATGCAGGGGACACGGGTTCGAGCCCTGGTCCAGGAAGATCCCACATGCCACGGAGCAACTAAGCCCACGCACTACAACTACTGAGCCTGTGCTCTGGAGCCCACGAGCCACAACTACTGAGCCCATGTGCCGCAACTACTGAAGCCCACGCACCGCAACGAAGAGTGGCCCGCGCTCGCCACAACTTGAGAAAGCCCACGCGCAGCAATGAAGACCCAACGCAGACAAAAATAAATAAATAAAAACAAATTACTTAAAAAAAAATTTAGCCATTAAGAAAACCCATACAGATAGTATTTTATAGATGTACAAACATCTTACATAAAATCTTCCTGCTTATTGGAAAAGAGTGAGCTGCCAAACCTGAGAAATGGCAGCTTCCACCAAATGCGTGAACAGGGAGAAAAGCTGGTTTGCTTCTCACTGTCTTTGGGAATCCTGTTTTCACTGGGAAAAGACTGCCCCGTTTTTCTTTTCACTACACACTTAGCAGCTCTGCAGCCAGATTTCTTTCAGAGGAAGGAGGAGGAAAATTGGTGAGAAGCAAAGTACGAGCTTTCCAGCCATGTGGCTGGCACCATGCTTTTTAAAATGGGTCATATCGCTTCGTATTTCCCAAGAACCCCAAAGCATTTAAAAAGGAAGATAAAGACAGAGATAAAGCTTTTTTTCCCTCCCCCAAAGGATAACAATAACAAATAGCTGTTTTACATTTTATCTTGAACTTTGACAGTTGAACTTTGATCTTGGATGTCCACCTTAAATTTTTTTAAAAAACACATGGTATACAAACTAGGAATCACGTTTTTTCCTCCTTTCTCTTCTGCTCAGCCTGGATCCCTCTGGCAAAGCATTTTTCTCTTTTCTATTGGCTTGGGTGACAGCATATGCCATCTACGAGGCTTCCTCCCTATTTCCTGGTTGTCAGAAGCCCGTGCTGGTGGACTGCATCTTCAAGCATCAGTGTTGTATTAAGGGACAGGGTTGTCGACGGCAAAAAGGAGGCTCCCTCTGCTGGCTGTTTCTCCCTCTGCAGAAACAAATGTCTGAATATCCATTTAGAGGCCGGATTCTTCCATCCCCCTGCCCAGCCAGGAAAGTCTTTCCCACAATGGAGGTAAGGTGAGCCCATGAACGTGAGACCTTGGACAGCCCAACAGGCAAATGCTGGAGTTGACTTCTCTGAGGATGCTCTCTGAGGTTTTACATGCAAAACCTGGGCTTCTGGACAGAGTTAAATTATAAGATTTATAACTCTGAAAGGGACAGATGGCAGACCTACCCTGAAATAGCTTTTCTGGAAGAGTGACACACGGTAAATTGCATTAATTGTAATAATTGCTTTTTATGCCTTGATAAAAACTGGCAAAGACCTTCAAACGTTTTCTAATCATGGCAAATTAGCACAGCTCCCCGGAGCAGTGACAGAGTGAAAGCGCTATGGCTTTGGCTTCAGCTTAGAAGCTACAGGATTAAAAAGAGCATAGGAAACACTGACTCTGGAAAGAGATGCACAGTTGAGGTCCCGGATATGCACAAGCTAGAGAAGTATCTAGTCCCAATGGGGGCCAGATTGTAGGTATTTCTTGTAGGTACATATTTGGTTAATTTCACAGTCATGGTCCATAAGGATTTAGAAAAGCTCCTCCCTTACTATACACTGTGGGTGAAGGTTATGTTGGTGTCACAACTTCCTTCCTTTCAAACCCAACAGAATGGAGGAGGGCAAGCTTTCCTACAACATTTCTGTAGTTTTCTTTTCTTAAAAAACTACGTAACACACGGAGAATTTCTATTATTTAACAAAAGGTTTCCAGTTGTTCCTTTTCTCTTTCTTCTGTGAAGGCTTTTATGTCTTTGCTTTATTGCCCCTCCTTTAAGTACACTGAGTTAAACTTTAGCTTTGTGCGTGGAATCAGTCTACAACTTTGGGTATTTTCTCTGATTTTAAGTCTCCAGGAATATTTATGTTTTTTTTCCCCTTCGTTTACTCTTTCAACAAATGCAAGAAACCTTTACGGAGAAAGCACTAGATTTCAGGCACTCTAACAATCAGAGGCATTTGAATGGCATGTGAGATACAAAGATGACTTATAGGTGAACGTTTTTTGTTGCAGACACTATTCAGAGCACTTTTGTAATATCTCATTTAATCCTCATGGCAACCCTGTGAGATTATTATTATTATTATAATCCCTGTTCTACCCATGAGAAACCTGAGGATCCAGACAGACGAAGTAATTTTCTCAAGATCACACGTTTAGTGGCAGAGCTAAAACTTAAAATCAGGCAGTCCATCTCCAGAGCCCCAAGGTCTGTACCCTGAAGGACTAAGACAAAGATGACGTGGGTGAGCAAAAGGGTAAATAAGCAAACAATTTCCATCCAAGATGGCAAGGACCCTGCTCTATATATGCAAATGTTTTAGGGCAGGGCCAAAGGCCAGATAATGAATATTTAAGCTTTGAATATTTATACAGTCCCTGTTAGCAATAACTCAACTCTAACACAGTAGCAAGGAAGCAGCCATTGATAATTCATAAACAAATGAGGTGGCTGTGTTCCAATAAAACTTTATTTATAAAAAAATAGGTGACAGGCTGAATTTGACCCACAGGACTGTAGTTTGCCAACCTCTGTGCTCTGTGTTAGGGGATTACAAGGAATCAGGCACCGACTCCTCTGTCTACAGGTCAGAGGTAGACATTTGAATTAAGTCTTGGCTATCGGGCAATGACAGAGAATGGCATTCGAAGAGGACAGAAACATCTTTGAGAATTGGGGGCATCTGATAGAAAATGGATATTTGGGAAAGATGTGAAATTGTGAGTGTCAAGAGACGTATACGAGGATGGCAGAGAAGCAGCTTGGAAAGAAGGATTTGTGCCTATGGTAACAAAAAGTTTATTGTGAAATAACGGCTTTCTAAGTGTGTTTTATTTATTTTGTGATGGGCTTTTGCTTTCCTGGGTGAAGAACTTGCTTCTCTTCCCCTGATACAACTTTGATATTTTCCATCTTAATTTGTAGCATGGAAAACGTCTTCATTTGTAATTTTATCAGCAAAACAGGAAGAAAAAAAATCACAGAGGGTCTACGTAGATAAACATTGTCACACGGTGTCACAGAACACACGGTGTTCTGGAGATGCTGGACTTAAACATTCTGGGAGAATCCTCAGATAGACGATGAGGACAAATTTTTGTCTTTTGTAAAACCCCGTGGGTGTAGTTCTGCCTTTAGTCGAGATGGATGTTTCAATGTTGAGACGTGAGAAATCACTGAAACACCAGCGGCAGAACAAGAGAGCTGCAGGGAAACAAAGTTGATTCCGTTCCTTTTCTTGGGCTGTAAGTCAACTCAAGTTGCTTCTGACAACTTCCTGATGAACGATGACTTGTCATGTTCACAGACACTTGTCCAAGTTAATAAGTTTATTAGAATTACTCCATAGGTCTGAAAGCTGTTGAGGATGATGCTGGATTCTCAGCTCTAAAATCAAATGATCTTCCCAGGTGTGTATCTGGGACAGCTTCTCACGATAGTTGAGTCCCTCTATGGGAGAAAAAAGTGGAGGCTGGAAGATAGATCAGTTTCCCTTGAAACATGGGTATGTCCTCTCTATGCAATCTGGGCATTCCCTTGACTTTAAGATTCCCCATCTGGAAAAATAAAGTTTCAAATGAAGCACTGAGTTAATTAGATAATATTCCTAAGTCGGGTGCCAGGCCAAGATGCAAGTTTTCTCAAAAGAGAAAACCAAAAATTGTTACATGATTCTTAAGCCCCTACCCACATCTAAGGAATGAAAGGGTGGAAAAGAGAGCTATTAGGGTGCTTTAAACTCCACTTTACCACACCCACCTAAGGGAGCAGGGGGGCGAGACTGTGCCCTGCACTTTAAGCCTAGTGGGGCTCCATCCAGAACTCCACGGTTAGAATGACATGGTGGGGCTCAGTGGACTTGAATCCGATTCCTCCCCCTGAAGGGTGGAAAGCAGGCTGGCTGGTTGAAGAAAGCGTGGCTGAGCTGAGGATCGCCCTGCCTGTGAGAATCTCTGAGAACAAAGGATCCACCAGCGTCTCTTGTAACTGGAGAAGGGTCATGTGCGGGGGGGAGCTGACAAGAGATGGTCTTAATCTAGTCTAAGATGGCCAGATAGCCGGCGAAGGGACTTCAGCACAGAGAGGCTGGAGATGAGTCCAGACTCACAGAGGTTGAGGAAAGAGCCATTAGGGACCAGTGGGAAGAGAGGTTCATCCTCCTTCATTAAGGAACCTGTAGGTGGGACACTCCTGAAGATGTCTCCACAGAAGCATTCACAAGAGGGAGAAAGTGTTCAACCTCTGTCAGGCCTAGAAAGCGTGAAGCCGACGTTTGACAGCCCCAGACACAGGAGGGCATTCCTGCCCGCCTTCCACCCTCACCCTGTGGGCCTCTCTCCCCTCTGCTCCAATGGTGGCGGTCTCAGAACCTGCCCTTGGCAACATGGGGAAGAGAAGACGAGCAAAGTAAGGAAACAGAGCAAAGAATGATCCCACCATCTTCCCCAACGGCAGCTTCCAAGCTCCACTGGGTCCAAGTTGGGAGAAGGAAGAGAAGCATCAACTTTGATCAGTTTGAAAAGTACTGACTCTCACTCACAACCGGACCCTCTCATACCCTAAACTGCCTCGGTGTGCTGACTTCAGAACGATCAGGGAAGTCACCAGGTCTGCTAACATTTTCACCCAAGGTAAGCAATTCAGGAGTCTCACTAAGGAAACTGAAGTGACAGGGAAATAAAGTTGCTTTGATTTTGCATTTGTGCTGCTCCTGGGCTTGGCTTCCCCCAGATCCATTTTTTTGCCCCCTTCCCACTCTGTTTATTATCTCAGGGCTGTGGTAGCAGAATTCTAGAGTGGCCCCCAAATTTCTAACTGCTGGTATATATGCTCTGCACAAGGTCCTCCCCTTGAATGGGGGCAGGATTTGTGAAAGTAACGGGACAGTCGCCTCCCTGATTAGGCCACGTGGTATAAGACCCTGCCTTAGCAGAGCGGAGAGGGAAGAAGGCTGCCATGTCGTGAGAGGGCCAGGGAGCTAGGATCTGAGTACGACCTCTAGGGGCCTCTCTAGACCCCACAGCCAGCAAGGAAATTCAGTCCTACAACCACAAGGAGATTACTTCTGTCAACAAGCTGAACAAGCATGGAAGAGAACCAGAGCTTCACAGCCCTGGCCAACACCATGATTTCAACGTGTGAGCCCATGAGTAGAAGACCCTCCTAACCTATGCCTGTTCCGTTGCCCAGGGAAAGTATGGAATGATAAATATGTGTTGTTTGAAGCCTCTAGCTTTGTGGTAATCTGCTACACAGGTATGGAAAATTAATACAAGAGATTTGATTCTGAGAGGCCATTGTCCCAGGTTCCCACGTCAGCTGAGATCTAGCTGGGTTCAGCCAGTGACAGGTGCTGCTGAGAGATGGAAGCGCCGAGGGGGAAGAAACCAGGGTGCGTTCCCTGTCCCTCTGCCATGGATGCACTCTGAGATAGTCGTTGTGTTTCCTTGGTGGCTCCAGCTGCCAACAGGTGACTTGTCGGTTAAGAACTGTCTTCCCCCACCCATTCCACCCCCTTCTTTCTTTTCCCTTCTAATGGTTAGAGATATCAGAAACTGCTATCAGAAGAGCGGTAGGAAAACAAAGGCGGGGGAATAGAGCAAAATCTCATCACACTTTTCCCTGACTGCAGACTCCGGGAATTCCACCTCCCCTACTGTCCCTCTCGCTCCCTGAGGTTGCCTATTTCTCACTCATCTCACCCCCTACCCCGTGGTTTAGCTTCTCCGCCATTCCACACTTGGGTAACCCACTCCTTGCATTAAAGTCCCTCTTTTTAAAAAACTCAAATGGTTTCTGATTCCTGGTGAGACCCTAACTGATAAAACATCCCATGAGTCATGTGTGTCTGCCTACTTAGCTACCTACTCATGCATGTGTATAGGTATATATATATATATTATCTGTGTGTATACATATATATGAATACACACATATACATATGAAATTTGTTTAGTAAAAGAATGAGCCAAAGCAGATTCAATGGACCATCACCACTTCCAGAATGCTTTCACGTTGGTTAATAAACTTCCTAAAAAAGCACATTTGCTTGCATTTAGTAAAATGACATGTTGAGAGCTTTCACAGACAGCTTTTTGATCTAACTGGGAACGCGCAGTCTAGCCTTGCGGTCTAATTTGTGACATCACACATCTTTGGGTGTCCTTAGTCTTCTGTACTAGAAGCTGAGCCAGTTAAAGGGACTACGAAGAAAAAGTCTACCTCCTCTTCCTCCCCCACCAGCCTCTCATGGCTCCGATATGGACTGACATCGCTGGCCTAAATTCACAAAGCCCAGACTTAGCAAGCCCTGGAAGCAAGGTGCAGTCCCCAGGGTGTCCTGGTCCTCCAACAGCGTAGTTCACCCATAATCAAATAAGACATTTCAGAAACCCGCTCATTTTTGGTCATGCCGGCAAATTCTGCTATAAAGTGTAGACACTTTCTCAAAGAGGTGACTTCCTAGACTTTTACAAAATTTCACCTTTCCTGCCCCTTTTATGGCATGCTATTGATGGCTTAAATTCACACACACAAAAAATGTAGAAATGTAGATGTAGAAAACAAACTTATGGTTACCAAGGGGGAAAGGGCAGAAGAGGGATAAATTGGGAGATTGGGATGGACATATATACACTACTGTATATAAAATAGATAACTAATAAGACCTACTGTATAGCACAGGGAACTCTACTCAGTGCTCTATAACGACCTATATGGGAAAAGAATCTAAAAAAGACTGGATACATGTACAACTGATTCACATTGCTGTACCGCAGAAACTAACACAACACTGTACATCAACTATACTCCAATAAAAAACAATTTTTAAAAAAGAGGAAGAAACACTTAGGTGCAAAGGCTCAAAAACCGAACAAAAGTGATGCTGCTGCACCATCCCTTTATTTAACATTTGTGTCTGCATTAGAGCCAGTGGGGGCTTCCCTGGTGGCGCAGTGGTTGAGAGTCCGGCTGCCGATGCAGGAGACGCGGGTTCGCGCCCCGGTCCGGGAGGATCCCACATGCCGTGGAGCGGCTGGGCCCGTGAGCCATGGCCGCTGAGCCTGCGCGTCCGGACCTGTGCTCCGCAACGGGAGAGGCCGCAACAGTGAGAGGCCCACGTACCGCAAAAAAAAAAAAAAAAAAAAAAAAAAAAAAAAAGAGCCAGTGGGCGGCTGGACTGTGGATTAGGGCTCCATATGGGCTCTCCATCTCTCACAGAGGTAAAGCTGTAATATAAATGCTGACTCAATCACGGGACGTAGTCAGATGTCTCACCCATCAGCAGTCAGCGTTAGCATTAGGCAGACAGAGAAGGGGAGAACGATTCACTGGGATCTAACGTATAATGGAGGATCAGTACAGCCACCCCCTGATATGCAAGCTTTATCTTTTTTTAAATTATTTTTATTTTTTAATTTTTTGGTCACGCCTCGTGGCATGTGGGACCTTAGCTCCCCGACCAGGGATCGAACCTGCACCCCCTGCAGTGGAAGCGCGGGGTCTTAACCACTGGACCGCCAGGGAAGTCCCTGCAAGCTTTGTTTTATACTGGCTGGCTACTCAGTGTTGCTACAGAGACTCATGAACACCATTGCAACAATTGGTTTTGCCATTCCCCACCTCGGGCCACGATGATGGAGACGCCCACATGAGAAGATGGTTGGTTACAAATCATGTGATGCCCACATGAGAAGATGGTTGGTTACAAATCAACAGGCAACACAGAGCATTCACCTTTCTGACCTTTGATTTTCATGATGCTGGGTATGGAAACAAGAAGAATGGATTCAAAAGTGAGGCGACTGTTTGTAGAGAATGCTTTTGTTGACTTCTGATGATTTCTTGTACCTGTAGACAAGCTATGGCCCCAAATGACAAATGAGCAGAGTTCTGACATGAATGTTAGTTGATCTTTTCGTTTATGTTAATGAGTAAGAAAAAACTGAAATGACGAAGAAGACGTACGTTGGAATTTCACTCGTTTATCAGTGACATAAGTGACTTCTTTGCTGAATCAGGTCATCATTTTTGAATATGAGAATACTACCTCCATTTTTTGTGCTATTCACAGTGTAGTAGCTGCAAATATAACAAACTCTTAAGTTCCATCCGCATGGTTAACATTTTCTCCATCACTTAATCTTAAGTGCAGAAAACCAAGAGAACAATAAGTCAAGCTCAGCTTGGTTGTGCTTGCCAGTTTCTGTGGTGTAAATCTTAGCATGTGATCCTCAAATGTTAATCCCTAAACCGGAAGCTTGATGAGGGCAAGACAGAACCTTATCCGCTATGCTAAATGCTGCACCCCCAGGACTTTGTACAGTTCATGGTGCCTGGTAGATGCTCAAAAGATACTTATTGAAAGAATGAGTAAGCTCTCTCCATGTACCTTATTCTGAAATAAATAGAAAATAGAAGCTCTTCACCTTTGGGGAGCTGTCTCATAAAAATTCCTTGCTCTACAGAGTTTCCTGTTACTTTTTATTCCCAATTTGTGACTGAGGTCTGGCAATCTCAATAGAGGCCTAAAGGTGCCTTCTAACACCTTTCCCTTCCTTGGTCAAGCACAGGGATGGTGGAAGGGAAAAAGTGAATCAGAAAATCGAAACTACATTTCTGCTACTTAGTTCAGTACAAATTCCCGATTGAACACAGACTTGTGTAACGAGGGAGAGATTAGCAATTCATTCTAAACTTGACTTCTTCCTCCTCATATTTTTATCAGTTACAGTTTCTCTTTCCCCCTTTACCATCTTCATCCTGCTCCTAAGTGAAAACTGCCTCCTCCAGATCTTTTCCTAAATATCACTGTGATGATATGGCTTTCCTTGGCCAATACATTTCAGCACCCCTTATCTCAGATCACCATAAGCTCTACCTCTTCCTTTATTTTTCTCTGCAATGCTCTACATACTATATTTTTTATATATAAATTATCTACATAAAAATTTATATATATATATATATTTTTTTCCTCTACAATGCTCTAAATACTATATACATTGACTTCCTCATTTTCTGCCTCTCCCCTCCCCCAACATAATGTAAGTTCCATGAGGGTAGGGATTTTTAAATTTTTTTAGTCTATTTTACTTACTGCTATATTTCCAGCTCCTCAAACAATAAATATCTGTTAACTACAATAAAAGAACAAACATACTGAGCGCCTATTCTGAGCCATAAAAACTGTGCTAGGAGATACGTCACCACTACCATAAGGCAGACGTGAATTTTACCCTTACGATTTACATTGTCTAGGTGGACCATTAAACGAAAATCACACACTTGATTAATTTTAATTTCATTAACTACATTGAATTTAAAGGAAAAGTACAAGGGTATTAACCTCATCTTAAAGTCATGGAAGACCTCACTTAAAAGACACTGAGTTTTAGGCTGAGAACTAAGGGAAGGCAGGCAGACACAACCAATGACCAAGAACAGCGACGGAAAGCTATGACCAAGCACACAAGAACTCAGGGCGCACATGCCATCAGCCCTTTCAGATCAAAGTTGCTTGCTAACAGGACCCAGCCAGTAATAAATTAATAAAAGTGAAAACTTTAGGACTTAGCCGTAAAAAAGAACAAAATAATGCCATGTGCAGTGACATGGATGGACCTAGAGACTATCATACTGAGTGAAGGAAGTCAGACAAAGACAAGTATCATATGAGATCACTTATACATAGAATCTAAAAAAAAGCTACAAATGAACTTATTTACAAAACAGAAATAGAGTCACAGATGTAGAAAACAAACTTATGGTTACCAAAGGGGAAACATGGGGTGAGGGAAGGGATAAATCAGAAGCTTGGGATTAACATATACACACTACTATACATAAAATAGGTAACTAATAAGGATCTACTGTATAGCACAGGGAACACTACTCAATACTCTGTAGTGGGAAAAGAATCTAAAAGAGAGTGGATACATGTATGTGTATAACTGAATCACTGTGGTGTACACCTGCAACTAATACAACATTGTATATCAACTAAACTCCAATAAAAATTAATAATAATAAAAAAACTAAGGAGCCATGGTGGAAGAATTAACCATGAGAATTGAATCTATTTAGATAAAGGACTAAGAATATATATAGTGGGGATTATGGCTACAGGCCAGAACAAAAATTTTATAAACCGTGACAACATAAAAAATACGAATATAACCACAAAAATAGGAAGAGGAGTGAGAAATCACAGGAGAAAGTATAAGTGCTAATTTCCTCATCTTTTGTAGGAAGGAGTCAGAAGATTCTGTTAAAATCAAAATATGTTGTTTAAATAATTATAACAAGTTGCTTGTTTTCTTGAGTTTTGAGTTGTCTTTCTAGATCCTGGACAAAAGTCCTTTATCAGATATGTGCTTTGCAAATACCTTCTCCTCATCTGTAGCTTTTCTTTTCAGTCTCTTAACATGTCTTTTGAAGGGCAGAAGTTTTACATTGTGATGAAGTCCAATTTATCTTTGTAATAGCCTCAAGTTGGAAACAACCCTACTGCCTATCACAGGCAGTGATAAACAAACTGCAGTATGTACATACGATGGAATAATAGGCAGTAATAAAAAGTAATACACTACCGATGTACACAGCAACACAGATGAATCTCAAAATAATTATGCAGAGTGAAAGAAGCCAGACAAAATCAGAATACATACTGTATGATTCCATTTATATAAAACTCTGGAAAATTCAAACGATGACAGAAAGCATATCGTTTTGACTGGGTAAGGAAGTCAGAGAGAGGCAAAAGGAAGGGGCTTGCAAAGGGGCGTGATGAAACTTTTGGGGGTGAAGAACATTTTCGCTATCATGAGTGTGGTCATGGTTTGATGGGTGTGCATACAGGCAAAACTTACCAAATGGTACATTTTAAGTATGTGCGGTTTCTCATCTGTCAATTATACCTCAATAGAGCTGTTTCAAAGCAGCACGATTCTATTGCTATTTTGTGCTTTTATTAACTTTAGAAAGGTTTTCTAGGAAGTAATATTCCTTATGGGGAAGAAGCCTGTATCTGAAGTTTTGCTCTTCTTTTAGCTTCCTTTTTATGTTTTTAGAAATTCAAATAAATGTAAAAGTCTCAACTTAAATACTACGGATAATATAATCCCATTTTAATAAAGTTTTAAGACTCTATGCTGTCATTCATGTAAAAAAATACACGAAGTACATTTTATTTGTGTATATGTATGTATATGTATGATATAATATTATAGCATATATTATAATATATTATATAATTATAATATATTATATATTATATAATTATATATATTTGCAAAAATTGTGTTCCATTAGCAAATATATATATAATTATATATTATATATACTATATAATATATTATATATTATACAATTATATATAATTATATAATATAATATATTATATATTATAATATATATAATATATAATATATTATAATATATAATATAATTATAATAATATAATGTATTGTTATATATAATACATATTATGTGTATATGATACATGTTTTATAACATAATTACATATTATAACATACCTATTATACACATGTACGTGTATATATGAACATATATAGAGAGGTATAAAATATGTATTTGTATATATGTGTATATATATAAACAAGGTTTTCAATAATGTTAAAAGTGAGTAGGTTAGTGGTAGGTTAATTTTTTAAATTATATTTTGAACTTCTCTGTATTGCTTGAGTTTATTTCAAGCATGTACGCTTTTTTGTAAAGACACAGAGTTATTACGAAGATGAAGGAGGGTGAGGAGAAGGGTAGGAGGAGGGCCAACTGGATGGAGGTGGGGAGAAACTCTGACACACAGTGGAGAATTCCAGGGAACAGCCTGCAGTAGGAAGGGCTTAGCCTGGAAAGAAAGAAAGAAACAAACAAAAACAATGGGACATGAGGGAGTAGCCAGAGATGAGCTGAGGACCAGAGATCCTGATTATATAGGACACTGCCGGCCGCTTTAAGGTTGAGCACTTTATCCAAGTTTGAAGCAGAGAAATACAATGAGATTTCTATAATAAAAAGATCACTCCTCGAAAAGTAAAAAAATTAAAAATAAAATTAAAAGGGAGGACAGAGTTTAAAAAAAAATCACTCCTTTAAAAATTGACCCCGGTTGGCTGCTGTGTTACAGAGGCTTAGTGATAGGAATATAATCATTGTGAGTAAACTTAATTTAAAAGATAAGTCATAACAAAACCAAAAAGACTACTATATATAAAATAGATAACTAATAAGGACCTAGTGTAGAGCACAGGCAACTCTACTCAATACTCTGTAATGGCCTGTATGGGAGAAGAATCTAAAAAAGAGTGAATATAGGTATAACTGATTCACTCTGCTGTGCAGCAGAAGCTAACACAACACTGTAAATTGACTATATTACTCCAATAAAAAAACCAAAAACCCAAAAAGAACATATCAGCGCTTTCATCTGCAACAAGGTGAATTTCTGCCCCTCCCCCTACTTGATTCATCTATGCAGTCGGCATTTCCGCCCTTTGGAAATCGGGCTTTGGTTAGTTATAAAAGATGAGTTCTTCCTTTTAGACAGGCAGAGAGAGAGAGGCAGGGAGGGAGGGAGTGGGGAAGGAAGGAAGGAGCAGAAGACAGAGAGGGAGAGAAAGAGGAAGAAAGACCTGCAAAAGTAAGCAGAGCTGAAGGAAGCACATATGGAGCTGAAGCTGGAAGAAAAGACAGAGAAAGAGGAAAAAGAAAGAAGAAAAGGGAAGAAGGAAGGGAGGGAGGGTGGGGAAAGACAAGAAACAAAACAAGATGAAAAGGATCAATACCAGCAGACAGGCGTGGATCCCTTCAGGCCTGGCCGGCTGTAATTATTTAGCTCAATGGGCTGAGGCACCAGGTGATGGCCCCCGAAGGGCTTGGATTAGACCCATCACTGTGGCCAATTAGCTTCACCCCCTTTTCTGCTCTGCCTCAGCCACTGTTCACCACCTCAGGTCATGTACTTCAGTTTTTCAGCTTTTCACACCTCAGATAATTCTTCTATAAAATGGGAGCAGCAATATTTTTTTTTCTGCCTTGAAGATTGCTTAAAAAAATTTGCATAACTTACTTGATGGAAGCCAGAATGTCAATATTTAAAATAGAATTCTCAATTCAGAGCTAACGTTTTTGCTTTTCCCACTTTGTCAATAAACAAAGGTTCACTAAGGGTCTACTTTTGTGTTCAAAATGCTCTATTCAAAGTTCAAAGTGGTGAAGGAGAACAAGCAGGTATTAAAAAGAGTCCCTTTTCATCAAAATTCACAACTTCTGGTCTTCAAATGACAATGTTAAGAAAATGAAAAGGCAAGCCACAGACTGGAGAAAATATCTATATCTAAAAATATAAAGTATAAAAATACAAAATATAAAAAACTTTTACAAGATGAACAACCCCATTTTAAAAAATAAGCTAAAGATATGAATAGACACTTCACAAGTGGAGATATATGCATGGCCAGTAAGCATATGAAATGATGCTCAACATCATTAGTCATCACCCACAATGAGATTTCACTACATACCCATTAGAATGACCAAAATTAAACAGACTTGACAATACCAAGTGTTGGCAAATATATAGAACAACTGGTGGTGGGAGTATAAAATTGTTCAACCCCTTTTGAAAACAGTTTGACAGTTTCTTATAAAGTTAAATATACACCTACTAGGCATGCAGCACATACTACTACTGCATATTTACCCAAGAGAAATAAAAACATATGTTCACACAAAGACTTATTCATGAACGTATAAAGCAGCTTCATTTATCATAGCCAAAAAGTGGAAACAAACCAAATGTCCATCATCAAGTGTATGGAGAATGGATACACACATATGCTAACTTCATAGACTAGAATAATAACAAGCCAAAAAAAAATGAATGGATGACTGATATATGCAACAATGTAGATGAATTTCAAGAGCATTATGCTGAAAGAAGTCAGACAAAAGTGGAAACAAACCAAATGTCCATCATCAAGTGTATGGAGAATGGATACACACATATACTAACTTCATAGACTAGAATAATAAGAAGCCAAAAAAAAATGAATGGATTACTGATATATGCAACAATGTAGATGAACTTCAAGAGCATTATGCTGAAAGAAGTCAGACTCAGAATACCATACTCTATAAGATTTGATTTATATGAAATTCTAGAAAACACAAATCCAGTCTATAGTGACAGAAAATAGTTTAGCAGTTGCCTAGGGCTGAGGAGGAGTGCGGGATGACTGGAAAGAGATAACAGAGAATTTTTAGGGCGATGAAAATGTCTCAGACCTTGATGAGACTGTATACGTTTGTCAAAACTTATTGAAATGTATTCTTAAAATGGGTGCATTTTATTATATATAAAGTACACCTCTAAAAATTTATTTAACTTTCTAAAAAATAAAAAATAAAGTAAGAATCTCTATATCAAAGGGCTTGCAGTCTAAGAAGCATTGCGTCAGGCTTCCCTGGAGGCGAAGTGGTTAAGAATCTGCCTGCCAATGCAGGAAACACGGGTTCGAGCCCTGGTCCGGGAAGATCCCACATGCCACGGAGCAACTAAGCCCGCGCGCCACAGCTACTGAGCCTGCGCTCTAGAGCCCACAGGCCACAACTACTGAGCCCACGTGCCACAACTACTGAAGCCCACATGCCTAGAGCCCGTGCTCCGCAACAAGAGAAGCCACCGCAGTGAGAAGCCCGCGCACCGCAACAAAGAGGAGCCCCCGCTCGCCGCAACTAGAGAAAGTCCACACGCAGCAACAAAGACCCAAGGCAGCCATAAATAAATAAATTTACTAAAATAAAAAAAGAAGCATTGCATCCTTAGGGTACTTTATTCCAAATTATATCAATTTGAGGAGGGGGAGAATTTTCTAGTAGGGGATCTTAAAGCCTGTTCTAATATTAACATACTTTCTATATTAATGTAACCATCAATCATATCTCAATCTATAAAGTGACAAAGATGCTAAAGTAAATCAAGCAGGATACCAACCCCTCTACTGACATCTTGACTATCCTTTATAATGTCATCTGCCTTCAAACAAATCAAATTTTGTCCTAAGAGGTACCATTCATAATATTTGCGCTATCAGTTTTACATTTACTGTGCGTACTGGTTAATAGCAAGGTTTTTGAAGCTTCAGACACTTAAGTGACATTTGAAAAATATCTGAGATGAAAAATATAGTAGATGAATAATTTCCTTAATCAGTATAATCTCCAAGAAATTGATTATCATGGTTTATAACTGGTTCATGGGAATATCTTTAAAGTCTTAGACTACTGTCAAAATAAATGTGTTACAAATGATCATTTATATTATAAAAAGAGAATTAATAATAAAAAGCTACTTTTTCATCTCCCTTCTACTCAAATTATTTCCAATTACTGTCACTCATTCTTTTGTGGAATTTCTTGCCATTACCTTTTCATGACAAGTTTGAGCTCTAGTGTATCCACAGGGAACAAGAATTGTTTCGCTACTGCAGAGTGTGTTGGTTACAGCAAAATAACAGACTTCAGTTAGCCAAGAATGACGACATTCCCTTGCTGCCTTAATCCTTGTGGAATGTTCCTGGTCTGGCTCATCCTAAACGTGCTGATTATAAATAACCCTGTCAACCAACATGTGGTGGAAAGATTCCCTTTGGACCCAAGATACAACAGGTTGCAGTCCTGAGGACCTCCTTTTCCCTTTTGTTTTTATTTGCAGCAATTAGGGAAACTCAATGATAAGGATGAATTGAAATTCTTCTAGAATTAACGATGGCCGAGACCCCACTTGATGTAGAAAGCAGGATTTCTGTTCTGGCATTTACCTCCTGGCATTTCTCCTTGGATCATATTCAGTAAAAGAATTCATTCTTACTTGATTCACATCCATCCCTTCCTTAAAAATGAACCAACATGGGGCTTCCCTGGTGCTGCAGTGGTTAAGAGTCCGCCTGCCAGTGCAGGGGACACGGGTTCGTGCCCCGGTCCGGGAAGATCCCACATGCCGTGGAGCGGCTGGGCCCGTGAGCCATGGCCACTGAGGCTGCGCGTCCGGAGCCTGTGCTCCACAACGGGAGAGGCCACAACAGTGAGACGCCCGCGTACCGCAACAACAACAAAAAGAACCAACAAATACTAGGCACTGTAGAAAGAGTTTTAATTTAATCCTCTGAACCTCTCTACAAAGTAGTCTCTATTGCTATTTTTCCATTTTGCAGAAAAGAAAACTGAGACTCAGCGCAGTTATGTAATTTCCCCAAGGACACACAACTAACAATCAGAAGAGGTAGGAATCAAGTGTAATCTGACTGACTCCGAAGTCACCAAGGCATTCTGCTTTCTTATTGGGAAACTCAGCGCCTGCTTAATGAGACATCAATAGCTTATTGAGACATCAAGGATGGTCTCACCGCATTCAACAGGAGAGAGATTCTGTACAGAGAATAAGCCATAGGCTCTTACTAAGCCTAAAAGTTATTCTGGGGGACTTCCCTGGCGGTCCAGTGGTTAAGACTCTGCACTCCCAATGCAGGGGACGCAGGTTCAATCCCTGGTCAGGGAACTAAGATTTCACATGCAGTGTGGCCAAAAAATAAAAAAATTAAAATAAAAAAACAAAAGTCAATCTGGTATATAATTTTGACCTTGCAATATATTGCAAAGCTATTGACATAAGAATATCGGTTATATATGTTCATCCTCTACCAAAACTCTACTAATTTTTAATAAGGTTGACCAATAAATTCATTTCTAAGAGCCAATTAGCAAATATTTTGGAGGGGAGATCGGCAGCATCTAATAAAGTTTGGATTGCGCATGGTTTGGACCCAGCATTTCCACTTTCAGGATCCGTCTTGCAGTAAACTTGCACAAGTATCAAAACACAAATAGTCAAAAACATTCTTTGCAAACATTCTTACAGGAGCAAAATTTGAAACAACCCAAGGAGCATCACTGAAGAATGGTTTAAAAAGTTTTGCTACATTTTAAAAATAACCTTACTACGTAGATTTCAAAGAAAGAGGGAGATTTACATGATATGGGAAGTTATCCAAAAAATATTTGGTGGAAACATAGGTTGCACAACAATGTGTATTATTGTTTGCAAAAAGAAAAAGATGTATGAAAAATCTGGAAGGATACATGTTAACTGTTAACAGTGGTTATCCCTGTGGTAAAATAGTGATGAGATAAGGAGGAGAGGAAACTTTCGCCATCTTAGGTACTCCTAGATGTTTGCAATGAGAATGTGTCTCTGTGTTTAAATAAAAGCAAAGTATTTGAATTTCCATTGCTCTTTACTTTTTACAATATATTTATATAGATGTATACATATTCATTAAAAAATACACGTAAATACATCAAAATGTAACAATGATTATCTCTGGATGGTGGGACTAAGATTTCTTTTTAGCTTTCTGTTGCACAGATCTTTACATTTTATAACTTTCCTTAATGAATATGTATTACTTTTATAATCATCACAAATTATGTGACTCCCTGGAGAAACATCCTTCTCTCTGGAATTTGGCTCTATTTAGCCATCCCCAAAGGGACAGACTGTAGGAATAGGATGTTCTTTTAACTCATTAGGCAAAACAACACATTCTCAACCTAAAACATTTGGCTTGACCAAACACAATGGAGTGTTTGGTTTTCTGAATATACACAGGCATATTCTTATGTCTTGGATGACTCGGGCGTATTTGTTTGGGAATGTGCTCATCCAATCAGTCAACACAGACTTTGTGGGCTTTTGTTTTGCTCAGTAGGCAAGGTGCTGTGGGGAGAAGACAAGAACGAGACACGGTCCTCTCCTTCAGGGTGAAGGTTAGGATCTAACTGAGCAGAGAAATATACATTCATGGAACATGAGACAACACCCAACGTGACATCTGAAGGGTTAAAGTATTTGTTACCAGTGAAAGAGCATTATAGGCACTAAGCAGAGTCAGAAGAAAGAAGAGGGTTGGACAGAGTTCATGGCATCGTGGCCCTCTTGCCTCATCTGAAACAGGAGATGCACCAGCCTTAGGGGGATAATTGAAGCTACTCAGCAGAGCTGGGATTAACTCCTGTTTCTTGTACCCATTCTACTAGGCTAGATTTTCTTAATTTCGGCCCTACTGATACTTTGTCGTGAAAGGCTGTCCCAACCATTGCAGAACAGTTAGCAGCATCCCTGGTCCCTAACCTGCTACATGCAAGTAATACTCCCCTGCCCGGCTGTAACAATCGAAAATGTCACTGCCAAGAATCACCTTCAGTTGAGAACACTGTACTAGACCAGGCTGACTTTTGATAGATTATGAGAAAAGAGGGAAGAATTAAGATGGTAAAGGAGGTAAAACACACTATCCACATGGTGGCACGGGGAGGAAACCAGCCAGTCTGAGGGAACCAATGTTGATTAGTGAATGGTGGAAAATACAGTCACATAGGCAAAGTAGGACAAGACTCTAGAAATACAGATGTACTGAGACATAAAAGGAAATATGAGGCCATTGTGAGGTCTGAATAAGGAAATGTCATGGTGAAATAATGTTTTAGGGAGACTGGCTTTGTGCAACATAAGGAAAGGTTTTATGGGGGTCTGACTGGATTCAGGGAAACAAGTTGGGAAGAAATATCAATCACAGGCTCATTGGCAGCTAAGAGAGTGGAAGGGGTGGTGACAATGGGAACAGAAAGAAGTGATAAGAGATTAGATATACTTTATAGGGAACAGGGACTGGACAGGGCTTGATATGGGAGGGGAAGGAGAAAAATGAACGAAAGAAGAGAGTCTCAGATCCTGGGTGCCCACAAGGATGGGGTAAAAAAACTGACAGGAATGGAAATGTCAAGAAAGGAAGCCAATTTTCATTCATAGGTGATCATGGGTTTCTTCATATACACGTTGAATTTGAGGTCACAATGAGATACCCAAAGAGTAATGACCACCAGGCAATTAGAACTAAAGACCAGAGTGGTTTAAGAGAATCATTCCACGTTTACCAGTCCCAGGAGTAGAGATATGACCTCAAAATGGTGAGGCCAAGTTTGTGGATGGCTTTTGAGTTTGCGAATCTCTCTTCCTCTTTACAAACACAGCTTGTATAAAGAATTTGACCTCACAAACTTAAAAACGAAAACAAAACACCTATGTGGTCCAGACCACAGGTACAAAGTGTCTCCAGTTCTATTAATTTCTTATTGAGCCATTCCCTCCTGAAAAGCATATAAGATACAGGTTGAGAAGATTATTTCTCTGAGGAGTTCATTTTATGTTTTCAGATATCATCACCATCCAGGGGAATTTATTTATTGCCAAATTAAACTCGAGCTATATCAGGTACCACACAAAGATAACAGCACAGATGTAGTCCCTGACTTCTAGATTCATACTTATACAAACAGGTAAAGCATTTACAGATAGAATAAAAAATTCTAAACAGTGCACATCATGTACAAGTTGAAAGTATGGGGGAAGAAAGTCGTACTGGGGAGACAATTCCATAATCACACAAAATGGCACTGAGGGCAAAGCAATGTGAAATTGAGGGAGGGGGGGTCAAGGGATCCCCCTCCCCCTCACTGAATCACTGAATGATCTTTAGCAAATCAGTTCAGTTCGTGGGGTTTGCATCTCTCCATCTGTTAAATGCCACTGATATTATCTGTTTGAGGATACACTCATCTATTTACTTATTCAACAAACACTGAATTTCACCTCCATATGCTGGTCTCTGTGGGTGGATGGAGAAATGTAAAACTGAGAGCACCATAACCCTTACCTTTGGAGGAAGTTGGCAAAAAAACAAAACAAAATACAACCTTAATTGGAGGGAACTGTATCTGCTACGATGCTCTTGATTATAAGTAACAAAAGATCCAACAAAATGTGGCTTGCATAATAAAGATATTATGATCTCACATCAAAAAAAGTCTTAAGATAGAAGATCCTAGGGTTGATTAATTCAGTGGCCCCATGTTGTCATGAAAGACCCAGGTATTTTCTGTCTTTCTGACATCCTCAGTTTGTTGGCTTCATGGATATAGATGGCTGCCATAGCTCCAGCTATCACATCCTGAGGCAACCACAGGTTGGAACTGTGAGGATTAAGAGAAGTAATGCATATATAAAGCATAGGTCCTGGCACATAGAAATGGCTCAACGGATATTAGTTTTTATTACTTTGTGACATTATGTGATACTATTTTGCTCCAGAGAAACTGTTTGTATTAGTTTGCTAGAGCTTCTATAACAAAGTATCACACACTGGGTGGCTTAAACAACAGAAATGTATTGTGTCACAGTTCTGAAGGCTAGCAGTCCAGAATCAAGGTGTCAGCAGGACTGGTTCCTTCTGAGGGCTGTGAAGTAAGGATCTGTTCTAACCTCTCTTCTTGGCTTGCAGATGGCTGTCTTCTCCTTCTGTTTCTTCACATTATCTTCTCTCTCCTTATCGTTTTCTCTTCAGTGGTGTTCTTTTTATAAGGACACCAGTCATAGTGGATCAGGGGCTCGTTCTATTCCAGTATGACCTCTTCTTAACTAATTGTATCCATAATGACCCTATTTCCAAACAAGTTCACATTCTGAGGTGGTGGAGGTTAGGACTTCAACATACAAATTTTGGGGTGGAGACAAATTTCAACCCATAACATTGCTCATAAGTGTGCTTTAGTGCGAACATCTTTATTTTAACAATGCTTTTTAAAGGACCTATCCAGAGATAGAAAATAGGCGGGGAAATAAGACCTTGGCCAAGTGTTCGTGTACTAGATCTCCCTTCTAGGTTGCAAATTCCGTTTTTCTGACTGTGGGCTGATTTATGATGCACTTGGCGGTGAAAGCCTTCGTGGGGAATTTTGCATATACTGAGCTCTTTATGTAATGGTGTTGCCTTCTCCAGGCTTTATTTCCTTTACTCTTTCCACCTCCAACTTCATCTCATTTGTTTCCTTGCTCTTTTTAAGAAAAGCCAAAAGTTCCTATTGTATTCATTTGCATTTCTTCCCAATATGGGGAAGAAAACCAATGGCCAAGAGTCTACCAGAATATATTCTTATTTGCTGCCATCCTTCTCCTCTGGTAGAGACTGTACCTGGAATTTGGCCATGGTTTATGTAGACCACAGAGTAAAACAAAGCATAATACTTTTTTACCAAGTTACACGTTCTCCTGGGTGCAGGAAGAGTTTGTAAGCTACTAAAAGTTGAGTGAGCGCCCTGGGCTGCTCAAGGGAAACACCAAGACCATCTGGACAGTCGCCCTTCTTTCACCTGGGGCCACAGTCACTCTGTCCTGGGCCTGGAGGGAAGTTGGATGGAGGAGAGTGCTGGGTTTCATTTCTGGAAAGACAGGGAAGCTGAGAGGGGACCTAGTAGGGACTCTCCCTCCTGTTCCTCAGCAGGACTGCAGGCTTCTTTGTTTTGACAAGCTGAGAAGCAGTCTGCCATCAGCGCCCTCACCCAGCTCCTGTCTCCCTCCCACTTCCCTCATCTTTCCTTTCCACTGGATCTACTAGTGTTGGGGAACTAGAGCTTTTTAATTTTGCAAACCTGGACCTTCCATCCCAGAGCTGCTGCCACTCCTGCACCCTGGCACGTTCCCTGCACCCACTCGGTGAGATGGAGACATGGCATATGCCCTGCCATTCAATTAAAATGATCAGGTTTGTTCACTGTGATTACTCGCAGATGTCTTATTCAGCTGTAGGTTCGATTTTTAATTTCAAGTCAAGCTTTCTGAAAAACCAAATTAAAGACTCTTCCTTTCTCTTTTTAATGCTTACCATTAATATTTTTTTAAGGAGAAATGAAAAAAGTTTTAGCATCTCCAACAGTGTGTTCCATGAGTTTCCTGGTGGGAGGTGATAAAGGCATTTTTTTAACTGACTAAAAATGGTTAGCCACAACACCATGAAAATATCTCAGAATGTTTTAAAATGAAAAAAAAATTTTCTGTGACATGGAAATAGCAATTTAGAGGGGGGTCCAGGGGTTACCAGCAGTTCTGAATGGCTGATTTTAGCTGTCTCTGGACCTCCCTCATGATTTCCACACCAATTTCCATCTACTTCAAAAAAGCAAGCCACCTGAGATACAGAGGGGGGAAAGTATGGGATCATTTGTTATTTTGGACACAGATGATTCCAACGGAGGGAGGACATTAAAATGTTTCAAGAAACACAGCCTTTGAAATACAGCAACAGATTCACATCTATAACAGACTCTTCCGTAATATAAACACCTCCATCGAGCACAGAACCCTTTTGTGACTCTGTAGGCTTCAGATCCCACCCCCTAGGAACCTTTTTAACTCGTGGAATTTAGCTATAGCCTCTACTGATGCTTAACAACTACTTGCGCCATATACAGATCTAAGCATAAAATTATGATGGACAACACCACCCTAAAAACTTCCACCATTTTAAACTTTGCTGTCAAAAAGAGGATAGAAGTACACTGCAGTGCTACATACTCCTGGAGGAGGACTAATACCACGCTTATAAAGTGCCGTGTGTCCCTTAACAAGAGGATTTCAGTTGCGATGGCTGGACACTGACACTAATTTACCCTTATTTGCATGTCCAAAATGGAGGTGTGATGAAGACCTAATTATTATTTATTGTTACTTTGAATAATACTAAATGAAAATACGAATCCCATCATTCCAGGTGTTAATGACCCCAATTATTTTACTGTTATGCAGATTTTTTCTGCATAACATCTTTCTGCTACCTTTTTTTCCCCCCTTCAATCTTATTCTAGTAGTTCTAAGGCTTTTGATGTCCAAGAACCAGCCTACTCAAGGGCCCTCACTTGAACATGTTCTAGACACTTATTTATTCTGATCACTCCTTGTTTTTTGTTTACTCAGCCTCCTTCTTACTTAGGGTGCGCTGCCTAGGGCTTGTAACCGTCTCTTAGAGGAGATGGAGGGTGCTAAGGGCTGGAAGAGAGAGCAAAGGAGGCAAAGCTATGGAAAGTTGCTTCTGCGCATTTCAACTGGGTTGGACGTTTAAGCCATTTTACCTAGAGATTGTCATACTGAGTGAAGGAAGTCAGGCAGAGAAAGACAAATATATCGCTTATACGTGGAATCTAAAAAAAGGGTACAAATGAACTTATTTACAAAATAGAAATAGAGTCACAGATGTAGAAAACAAACTTATGGTCACTGGGAGAATGAGGGGTGGGAAGGGATAAATTGGGAGATTGGGATGGACATAGACACACTACTATATATACAATAGATAGCTAATAAGGACCTACCATATAGCACAGGGAACTCTACTCAACACTCTGTAATGACCTATATGGGAAAAGAATCTAAAAAAGAGTGGATATATGTATACGTATTTAAGTGAATCACTTTGCTGTACACCTGAAACTAACACAACATCATAAATCAACTATACTCCAGTAAAATTAAAAAAAAAATTTAAGCCATCTTGGAACAGTGAAACAGAGCAGTGAACTGACATACGCAAACCTACTATTTAACGTTATCATATTATGCTGGGATTATTTAAATGTACGTGAAACACACACCAAGATCCAGGCACATTTCCGAAGTCAGGTAAAAAGAGAGATGGTTCCTTTCCTTTACCTTTTACCTCTTTGCTACTTTGGGAGGGGAATCTAGTCCTGACACGAACATATTGGCCCAGAGAGACCTGCTGACAGTTTAGGTTTCTGTTAAATTCGGCTAGATGGATTTTTTTACTCAAATATAGTTCTTCAAAACATGGATGAAACCACCAGTTCCATTTCACTAGCACTTGATCATACTTGATCTTTCTCTAGGTTTTTCCAACGATGCTCATCTTTGGAAGTGTTTCTGCTCTGTTTTTCTCAAATAACTAGTGAAGAGATTTTGTTTTGGCTCTTTGGGGCTGTGTTTCCCCCGACTCCAAACAAAACTCTGGGATTATCCACATAAACATCCTGTTACATCTCATTACAGCTATAGGTGGGAGCTTTGCCATGTGGCCTTTGAGCCACATCTGTGACTTGATTTGGGTGGTCTGGCCCCACATGTGGTCGTGGAGCTGAGGGCTTTGAACTATGGTAGAGTCACTGTGATGCCATGTTCTCAGCCTTCTGATGAAGCCTTTGGTGACTACAAGCACCCCCTGGACATCAGATCTCCTCAATCACTCAACTCCTCCTGTGGAAGAGACAGAAGATACGGGTGTTGTCATTCTCACTTTTCGAAAGAGTGAAGTGAGATGCATTGACGTATGAGGATGATGCAAGTTTCAAGGACAGACGACGTTGGCCTACATTTTGTTGGTTCGTTTCTATTCTCTCCTTTAGCATTCTATGAAATGATCCCTGGATCGTGTCTGGACATCCGGATTCTTGTCCTGATCGTGCCACTACTTGGCTGTGAGACTTGAATTTCTGGGATCACTTGACTTCTCTGGGCTTCAGTTTTCTTATCTGCCAAATGCTGACGTTGGATGAGATGGTCTCCAAAGACCTTGCCTGAATGACCCCTCCGAGGTTCCCTGGCATCTTGCTTTCATATCTCAATCTTTAAGGGGAGGAGGAATGTGGATTAGATGGCAATATTTTATTTCCCAAAGCTTTGATTAAACAAAATTGGCTGAATAGGGAGCTTACATCTCTCTACTCCTTTCTCCATATGTAACGGCATAAGTTGCTAACTGTATGCAAGGAAGCATTCCTTGGGAAAATGTGAAAAATGTAAATGTGGTTAGAACTCCTTTATAATGCACACATATGACCGCCACTTTATAAAGCGGATGACCTCTGCCCTCTTGCAGTCAGAAATTATCAAGAAAAAAACCAGAGAGCTGCTGGGAGGGCTGTTTAGTGCTTTTGAAGAGTAAAATGGCAAAATAAAAGTTATAACAGAAATATTCATTGACTTAGTGTGACGATTTGGTGCTGAGTCTTATGCTGGTGCCTTTATATAGCCCTGAGTTTATGACAGTTCGCTAAATGACGGTGCAATGGGGAACTTAATTTGTGCTCATTGCTCTTCATGGTGAAATGAAGCTTATTACCTTTTTGAAAAGTTAGTGGTCAAAACAAATAACCAGATTAAATACCACGCTCTCAGTTTTTGGTGTCCTTCAGAGACTTTTGCAGAATGGACACTCCATTGCCGCGGAAGTGAATGGCCGCCATCTTGCTACCTGAGGTAGGTAAAATAAATATTGTACTGTTATCCTGGCATCCACGCAGCCTAGTAACCTGACAAAGCTCATTACCCGGGTGCTTCTGCACCAAGGGAGTCTGGTACCTGTATTCTCCTCTCCTCCAAAGTGGTCTTCTAAATATCTACATCAGATCATATACATTCTCTTCTTCAAATACGTCGGTGGAATCCCTTTGGGCTCTTGAGGAAATCCAAATTCCATAAACGGCTGAGAAAGCCCTCTGTTTGTTTACTGCTGTGTTTCTAGTGCTGGGACGGTACCGGGCATGAAGTAGGCACTTGATCGCTTGTTGCATGAATGAAAATCCTGCGTCATCTGGCCCCTGCTCACCCCACCTATCTCTTCATCTTCCCCGGCCACTCTGGCCGCTTCCAAGTTCAAGAAATGGCATGCCAAGCTCCTGTTCTGCTCCAGGCTTCATTCAGCATGAGTTGTTTCCTTCTTCTCAGCTAGTGAATTCTATCTTCCTTCAGGTAAACCATCACCCCCTCAGGTGTTCAATGATGCCCCAATCTTATTGTGTCCCTCATATTATTCTTTCTTACAGTACCAAATTCTTCTCTTTCAGAGGATTACCAATTTTGTAATGATATAATTATTTGTGTGAATATTAGGTCATAGATGGTTTCTCCCTTTAGACTATTAAGTTCCACAGCGGCAGTGACTGTGTCTGCTCTGTTGAAAACTGTACGCTTCACAATTAGTACAGGGTCTGTATGTAATGAGAGCCCAATAGATATTTTAAACATGTTTTAGAAACACCAACGGCATGCTAAAATTAAATTTTTATTTATTGATTCCAAATACTCAATACATGTAGATAAAAAAGGTAGACGGTGAAGAGTAGGTCCCCAGTTTCCATCACCTGAAGCAAGTTTTGCTGTTACTTATACGTCCTTCCAGAGAGAATCTCTGGGAATCAACACATCTTTCAGATATGGCCAATAAATGTTCTTTGATGAATGAATTAATGAATCACTTCCATCATCACGAACCCACTGTGAGACTTTTCATTCGGTGTATAAAACCATATAAAGTAAGCCTTACCTAAGCAACAAAGAAAAAGTAATATAATTTAGCCAGCTCAGAAAAAAAACCTTGTCATAGTGGTTCTGTCTTTGCTTATCGCTCTGGATCAGAAGATAAGCATGAGTACAGAATGTCACCCAATGCCCATAAAGAGACAAGATTTCTTTAATGAGGTAACCAAAAAGATTTCCTTTCCTCAAAAGAGAGAATTCCGTTTTCAGCCTTTTCTGCAGCAACAGAAGCCACCTGATGAAACAGGAATCATTCGGGTTCTTAACTGGAGAACCTGATGCACAGCCGGAGACGGGGAAAGGCATCTCCGTAGGCAATCCTGGCACTCACAGCCCAGGCTGATATGCTGGCTCCTAAGCTGTTGGCCGCGTGTAGTTCTGGGCTCGCCAACACGGGACAAAAGCCACAGACGGCGCTGGTCTGCTCTCTTCTGATCAGCGGGGCAATCGCTGCTGGCCGTGCATTATGTTCTCTGGTCCTCACTGGCATCGCCCAGGAAGCAGCCCGGGGTTGTTCTGAGCTGATTATAGATGCCTGTGTTCATTTCCTAGAGCTGCTGTAACAAAGTCCTGCCAACTTAAACCAAGAGAACTATATTCTCTCACAGTTCTGGATGTGAGAAGTGTACAGTCAAGGTGTCAGCAGGGCTATGTTCCCTCTGAGGGCTCCAGGGAAGGACCTTCCTTGCCTCTTCCAGCTTTTGATGTTGCCAGCACCCCTGGGTACCCCTTGGCTTGTAGCTGCAATACTCCAATCTTGGCCTCCGTTGTCACATACCCTCCCCCACGTGTCCCTCTGCCATCACATGGCTTTATTTTATTTATTTTTGGCTGCATTGGGTCTTCGCTTCTGTGCACGGGCTTTCTCTAGTTGCAGCGAGCGGGGGCTACTCTTGGTTGCAGTGCGCAGGTTTCTCATTGCAGTGGCTTCTCTTGTTGCAGAGCATGGGTTCTAGGCACGCGGGCTTCAGTAGTTGTGGCACGTCGGCTCAGTAGTTGTGGCTCGCGCGCTCTAGAGCGCAGGCTCAGTAGTTGTGGCGCATGGGCTTAGTTGCTCCGTGGCATGTGGGATCTTCCCGGACCAGGGCTCAAAACCGCGTCCCCTGCATTGGCAGGTGGATTCTTAACCACTGCGCCACCAGGGAAGTCCCACGTGGCTTTCTTATAAGGCCACCAGTCAGTGGATTTAGGGCACACCTAATCCAGTATGACTTCATTTTAACTTAAATAATTACATCTGCAAAGACTCTCTTTCCAAATAAGGTCACATTCTGAAGTTCCAAGGTAGATGTGAATCTTGGCAGGGGGGACACTATTCAACCCAGCCTGGTACCCGAGGCAGGCAGATGACCCGTGTGCAAGAGCAGCCAAAGCCTGAGCCCATCTGAACACCTGCATCAACGAGGACGGTTCCCTCCGACTGCAGTTTCTTCCTGGTTCACGGGAACTTGGGCATCTTCACGTGTGTCCTCCACACACCTGCCATTTAGACCATCTCTCTCTCGTCCCGTTTGTTTTTAGCTCAGGTGTGATTTTGATTGCCTTACATCCAAATCCTTTCTGTCATTGATCCTAACAAAACAGCAACGGCAAAGCTCCAGCCCACACTGGAGCTGCTAAACGGTGAGACAATCTCGGAGCCCGGACCTAGCGTTCAAAAGGGGTCTCTTCCCTAACGGAAACTTTGGTTTCGTAGTTGCATTGTTTAAGAAATGGCTCTTTGTTAAAATCCTGGTTGCACAGTGACAATTACAGCAGCCCACACGAGCAGCCAGACCACCCGCCTGGAGTGGCAGGGATATTTTAGGTAGCACATCGGGGGAGTTATGAATGGATCAGGCTTCTTTCCCTGCTTTCAGCTGTCAGCCAGCAATCAGTGGAAGCTGCTTTCCTCCTGAGGCAGGAAGGAGCCAGTTTTGCTGACAACATCTGTACACAGAAAATGCCAATCTCAGAGCGGGCCGGGCAGCCAAAGCAACAAGAAGACGGTGCCTCCAGCGACCAAGTTGGTCCTGTGATTGTGGAAACTCAGATACTTTCCGGGGTGCAAGAGCAGAATACTTTTTTTAAAAAATATATATATATATATATTTATTTATTTTTGGCTGCGTTGGGTCTTTGTTGCTGCGTGCAGGCTTTCTCTAGTTGTGGTGAGCAGGGGCTACTCTTCGTTGCGGTGTACGGGCTTCTCAATATGGTGGCTTCTCCTGTTGCCGAGCATGGGCTCTAGGCGTGCGGGCTTCAGTAGTTGTGGCACGCGGGCTCAGTAGTTGTGGCTCGTGGGCTCTAGAGCACAGGCTCAGTAGTTGTGGCATGCAGGCTCAGTAGTTGTGGCTCGCGGGCTTAGTTGCTCCGCGGCATGTGGGATCTTCCCGGACCAGGGCTCAAACACGTGTCCCCTGCATTGGCAGGCGGATTCTTAACCACTGTGCCACCAGGGAAGCCCAAGAGCAGAATTCTTGACCTCAGGGAACTGTGTGTACTGTCACCTGTGTGACCAATGGCTTGTTTGCTTCTCACATGACACACATGTCACATGGGCTGACACACCCTGTAAGTAGCAGGTGATGGGCCATTTTCCTAAGTAAACACTAACATTTCTGATAACACTACCTTCTCACCCAATCCTGTTTACTTAGTTCACACCCAATTCCTAAGCGTGCAAAGTTAGAGGTACTGCCTGATTCTTCAGAAAGTCTCCAAACATCCCATTAGGAGACCTGGGCTCTCCACTTAGAAAGTGAGTATAAATGATTAGGTAAAATAGTAACAAGATGCTAGAAATGTCCAGTGGAAACAGCATTTATTCACCCAACAATATTCAGGGGGCGATACACTCTAGGCACTCTGCCCAGAAGGATACCAGGGTATCAGGGTGAATAAGATGGGGTTTCTCTTTGGTCTGTGATCTACTCAAACCAAAGTCACAGGTGGCCTGCATCTGCCCAGCCGGAATTGCTTGCAAATGAAACCTGAAGCCACCTGCTTCAGGAAGGCACCTGCCCTTTGTTGGGTGGGGCATGGGAGAGAATCCCCTTGGGAGTAAAATATTCCCTTGATGGGCTAGTGTGTGAAGGGCTGCATTTCTGGACAAGACAGGAAAAGGGCAGAGCTGTTCTCAGGAGTGGGGTCTACCTACTTCGGTCAATACATCACTTGGCCATCAGAGAGATGCTGTCACCTTACCAAGCATGGGGAACAGAGACAGACAGTCGACACCAACGGCCCAGCATGTACAGAAGTGGGATGACGCTTCACTAACCTGGCTGTCATCACGCACGGACTTAAATGTGTCAATAAAAGGAGGATTTCAAGAGATCGAAAGCAGAAACTTCAATTTAAGAGACAGAGGGAAGGGAAACCGCTGCCTTTTGGAGAGACTAAGAAAGTGTTGCTTGACGGCAGAGCGGCAATCTGGGACCGAGGAAAGGACATTTGCTCTAGAACCAAGAGAACCTTCTTTTACATCCTACCTCTGCCACTCGCTAGCTCTGGGCCCTTAGGAAAGCTCCTTAATCTGAGGTCAAATGTCCTGTACAATGAAGACAACCACAGAGTAAGAGTGAAAGAAGGCATAACTGAAGTATCTGAGATATGGACGTCCCTCAATAAGCGCTATTAGTAATGTACAATGAATTAAGGACAAAGTTAGGCAATGTCAAATTACCACATTCTGTGATGTATGAAATGAGCATGCGGTGAGAGGTAATATCACAACATATTTACATGCAGTGTTAATAGAACCCTGACATTTCTAAAATGCACAGGGATCTCCTCAGGTTACTGATGGGAAGATCAATGACATATATACATACATACACATATGTATATTCGTATGTGTGTGTATATATGTACATATATATATACATACAGATGTGTGATTATATGATTAATCGTGTACACATGATTAACGTGTAGTAAATGGAGGATGACCTTATGATCATATTCTAGATGGGGAGATATACACATGAATGATTAATGCCTGATTTGAGGTTAGAGAGTGTCCAGGTAGAACAGAGACCAGTAGTACTTTACCTGCCATCCTTAAACATCATTTCCCAGAGAAGTATATTTTGGTAAAGATCCTTTTCAAATTGACTCACATTGACCAGAGCATTTTGGATTTTCCTCCTGGGCCCTTCCTCTGGACTCATAACAGGTCAATGGAGGCACAGGGCCCTTCAAGTTCAAGCTGCTACAGAAGAAATCAATGCACCATTCTAAGTCCTGGAGATAGAACAGTTAATGGGAAATGAGCCGGCTTTCTCTATGAAGGGCCAGATAGCAGCTATGTTTGGCTTTGTGGGCCAAACTAGGTGACAGTCTCTGTCACAACCAGCCAGCCTGGCTGTGGCAGCACGAACACAGCCAGAGACACCAAGTAAATGAACTTGAGTGGCTGTGTTCCAGGAAGACTTTATTTACGAAAAAAGGCATGGACCACACCTGGCCTATGGCCCACATTTTGCTGACTCTTTTCCTCATGGAGCCTACATTCTAGGGATGATGGAACCTACATTCTGGGGGTAGGACACAGGCAATAAACAAAATAAACTGCAGTTTAAAACAGGTTGAGCAGAGTAGGCCTTACTGTGAAAGTGATTTTTGAACAAAGACTTGAAGTTGGTGAGGGAATTATACGTGGGAGAAGAACATTCTAGGAAAAGGACGGAATGCACAGAAGCCCTGAAGTAGGGAGAACCTGAGGGCCAGGGTGGCTGGAGTAGATCAAGTGAGAAAAGGAGGAGAGGTGGGGGTGGGGAGGGCAGAGCGCACACGACCGTGGAGGCCACGGTAACTGTGACTTTTACTCGGAGTGAAAGGAGACGCCAGCAGGAGATGGCAAGCAGAAGTGGGTTCTGAGGGCTGTGTTAAAAGGATCGTCTGTTGTTTTTTTAAAGAGTTTTCTTTGATGTGCACCATTTCTAAGCCTTTATTGAATTTGTTACAGGACTGCTTCTGTTTTATGTTTTGGTTTTTTTGGCCATGAGGCATGTGGGATCTTAGCTCCCCGACCAGGGATCAGACCTGCACCCCCTGCATTTGAAGGTGAAGTCTTAACCCCTGGACCGCCAGGGAAGTCCCAAAACGATCACTGTTGGACATAGATTGTAAGAAAGCAAGAGGGACAGCAGGCAGCCCGACTGGAGGAGGCTGCAGTAACCCAGGTGAGAAGCGAGGGTGGCCGGAAGATGGTATAAAGTCGGCAATTCTGATGATATTTTGAAGGTAGAGCTTAGAAGATTTTCTCAAGGTCCATGCAGGACAGTACAACTAGGAAGTTTTGTTAGAAACTTCCCTGTTAGAAACTTAACTTTGCAATGAGCAAGTATTTAGTACATAGTGTATGAGGGTAAGTAAAGTAAAAACATAGCAAGTTAGAGTCAACTTTGGTTTTATATTTCCAGCAACTGATATTTGAACCACGATTGAGACAACTCACTTCCTTCTGGACTCGTATGATTTTCGTTCTGTATCTATTTCAACTTACCACAGTGAGGATTCACTGTGCTAAATGGTTTACAAGTAGTTTCTAGCGCTACAGGACGAAACTGACGTGACTTCAGGCTAGCCGCTCGATCCTATGGAGAACGTATCCCAATGTGGGTTCCACAGACTACAAGTGTGGTACAGTGGTTAGTGGAAAAGGGATTCTGTGGGCAGATGCCCCTGCATACCACAGCACCTTCTCAGAGATTCCAAATGCACACTAAAATGGCAAAGCGTCTGTGATCTTGAAGCAAAAGAACCATAAAACCCCAACAAACAAACGAACACCAGGAAATTCCCTGGCGGTCCAGTGGTTAGGACTCCGTGCTTCCACTGCAGGGGGCACAGGTTCGATCCCTGGTCGGGGAACTAAGATCCAACAAGCCATGTGGCGTTGCCAAAAAAAAAAGTGTACAAGTCACTGGCGTTAAAAAAAAAACAAAACCCAAAAAACAACCAACCAACAAACAAAAAAACCCAAAAGAACAACAACTCTTTAACCTGAACATCCCTCCCAAGCCCAACTTTTTCCACTTGATTCCACCTTGCCTACCTGCTTCTACCTTAACTGAAAAGAAAACCAATACACTCATGATTAACAGAACATTTAACTTCTAGTAAAGGAAGAGAAACATGTCTCTGCTAGGTCTAAGAACCATTAGACAATGAATTCGTACATAGTCCTGGCCTGCCTAGCTCACAAGGCAATGGCAAGGACTGAACGCAACTATCTATACAGAAGTATTTTGCACATGACCTCTGAAGTATCCAGCACATGGGCGCGATCAGTCCTTTACAGAAAGTTAAGTCCAAGAAGAGATGCCTCAAACAAGGAATGAAAAAGATCACGGGGGCTTCCCGGATGGCGCAATGGTTAAGAATCCACCTGACAATGCAGGGGACATGGGTTCGAGCCCTGGTCCGGGAAGATCCCACATGCTGTGGAGCAACTAAGCCCGTGCACCACAACTACGGAGCCTGTGCTCTAGAGCCCAAGAGCCACGACTACTGAAGCCCATGTGCTTAGAGGCCGTGCTCCACAACAAGGGAAGCCACCACAGTGAGAAGCCCGCGCACCACAAGGAAGAGTAGCCCCCACTCGCCGCAACTAGAGAAAGCCCGTGTGCAGCAACGAACACCCAACACAGCCTAAATAAATAAATAAATAAATAAATTTATTTATTTAAAAAAAAGATCATGGGTTCCTGCATAGGCTTAGAGCCTGGAGGGTATCCTCAGCAACAACCAGTCTCACCATTGTGCTAAAATGTTAGGTTATCTTTGTTGTAAAGGTACCTTTTTGAAGAGGGCGATGTCACCAAGATGATGACGTAGGTCGTTCCCAACTTCATCCACCTCACAGGAGGAACTAAAAGCTATTCATGGACATGATGCCACTGAGGAAATTCTAGAAAATGGGGGTAAGGCTGAAGCACCCCCTTCATCACAGAGACCAAGACAGACTGCATGAGAAGGATAAGAGGGGCAGCTACACGTTGACCACGGTGTCCCTCCCCCAGGCCAGCACACCACCACACAAAGAGGTCTTCCCTGAGCCTACGGTTCTCCAGTGAGAAAAGAGAGCTGGGGGGACATCAGCTCTCCCTGCACTGTAGGTCGCTTCCTGGGGGTTCCCACTCTGGTCTTACCTCATGGAGAACTCAGGGGAATCTGCAGGGCTCCACCACTGGGAATGTGACTGTGATCGAGCAAGGGGCGGGGCTTCCAACAACCAGCACTTGGATCTTGGCAAACAAAGTTCCTACCTGCAGAGCCCAAGCAGTAGCACCAACCTGTGGTTTTGCTCATCTGCAGAACCAAGGTGGGCGCACGGCACGACCAGGGGACTCGGCAGGGTGCCAGTCTGCCTCATTCAGGTCCTCAAATGATGAGTTTTACAGGCCGTACAGCCTGGTTGGCCCGTGTGCAGGCAGGGAGCTGAATCACAGTCCCCCCCGCCTTGTGGAGAGTGTCATCTGGCCCCATCTGACCAGAAGGGCTAGGGACAACTCCTGGAAGCTGTATGACTCAGTGGCACTTGAGCCCAGAGAAGGACAGGCAGAACCAATAGTTTGCAGAATCAAGCCAGTGGCTCTGTTCGGCCAGGGAACTTGGGGTGCGGGTTGGCTTGAGTTAAGACAACAAATGAACAGCTTTACTGGCTAAAGAGCTGCTTCTCTTGCGGTGCCCAGTCAGCGGATCTAATTTGTAGCCCCTTCTTTGCTGAATATAGTCTTCAGCCTGTCTCACCAGGGAAGCTGACCAGAACACACGGGAAGCTGTGCAGCCCATTCAACAGCCCTGCTTCTACTGATACCTGAGCAGCGAGCGCCACCTGTGGCTCCCTCCATCTGCGGAGCAAACCTGGTAGCTTCACCGACCAGGCTATTCAGTGTACACTCTGGCATCATCTGGGCCCCCAAACGATGAGCCGTACAGACTGTGGGTCCCATCCTGCTGTGCAGCCAGGGCAGGGGAACTACTCATAATTCATAGCTCTGCCTACTGCTGAGCACAGGACCCAATCCAGACCAACGAGTAAGCCCGACCAGAGACGCCAGCCCCCCAGGGACCCCCTCCTATGGCTTAACTTGAGCAGGAAAACAAGTCAGCAGTTCTGTCCATCTGTTCTCAACCAGTGTCACACGCCCCCTGTCCCTATCTCCAGAGCTTCAGCAGCTGCCTCGTACCAAAAAAGACCGTAAGAGCAGGCCCCACCTGTCCAAGGATATTACGAGAAGACACACCCAGAAGCCCAAACTGAGCGGACGGGTGAAGATCTTCCCCAGCCAAAGCAAACCCATAAAGTCTAGAAGAGGAGCCGGATTACTCAGATGCACAGACGCCAATGTAAGGAGTCGAGGATCACAAAAAAAGGAGGTAGATATGACACCACCAAAGGAAACTAATAAAGCTCTAATGACTGACCCTCTGTGAACAAAGAATTCAGAATAATCCGCTGAAAGTTTAGTGAACTGCAAGAACACTCAGACAGACAGCTGAACAGAATTAAGAATACAATGCATGAACAAAATGAGAAGCTCAATAAAGAAATAGAAACCATCAGAAAAACCTGAACAGAACTCCTAGGGTTGAAAGATACAACGCCTGAACTGAAGGAGTCGACAGAAAGTTTCAAAACCAGACTTAACCATGCGGAAGAAAGAATCAATGACCTAGAAGACAGGACATTTGAAATTATCCAGTCAGAGGAGCAAAAAGAAAAAAGAATGAAAGAGTGAAGAAAGCCTACAAGACTTACGGGACACAATCAAAAGAAACAATATACACGTTATGGGAATTCCAAGAAGACAAGAGAAAGAGAAAGGGACAGCAAGTGTATTTAAAGCAACAGTGGCTGAAAACATGCCAAACCTGGGGAAAGAAATGAACATTCAGATCCATGAGACCCAACTCCAAACAGACTGCATCCACGTAAGGTTACATCAAAATACATTATAGTTAAACTGTCAAAAGTCAAAAACAAATTAAATAATTTTGAAAGCAGCAAGAGAAAAGAGAAAAGTTCCATACAAGGAAACCCATATAAGACCATTGGTAGATGTCTCAATGGAAAATTTTCTGTTTCTGGAGAACAGAAGAGAATGGAATAATATAAATCAAAATAATGAAGTTTAAAAAAACCTGTCAACCAAGAATTCTATACCTGGTGAAGCTGTCCTTCACAAATGAAGGAAGGATAAAGACTCCCAAACAAAAGCTGAGGGAGTTCATCACCACTAGACCTACTTCACAAGAAATGCTAAAGGGAGTCTTTGAGAGGAAGTAAAAAGGTGCTAATTAATTAACATCATAAAAATGTAAGAAGATAGCATAAAACTCACAGGTAATGGTAAATATACCAAAGTTCAATTGTGTAATATGGAAATAGTGGTGAATAGTTCACTCACAAGTCTTGTTCAAAACTTAGGAAGCAAATGCAGTAAAAATAAACATAACTACCATAATCTGTTACTGGATATACAATACAAAAATATGTAAACTGTAACATCAATATCCTAAAATGTGAAGGAGAGGAGAAGTAAAAGTATAAAGTTTAGGAATGCTATAAAAGTTAACTTGTTATCAGTTTAAAATAGCGTTATAAGCTTAAAATATTTTATGTAAGCCTCATGGTAACCAAAAGGGGGGAAAAAAAAACCTGTAGTAATTACGAAAATGAACATGATAAAGATGTCAAAGCATATTCACACCAAAAGACATCAAAACACACACACACACACACACACACACACACACACACACACAACAGACAGCAGGAGAAGCAGCAAGGAGCAATGGATCTACAAAACAGTTGAAAAACAATGAACAAAACAGGAATAATGAGTACTGACTTATCAATAATTACTTTAAAAGTAAACTGAGGGCTTCCCTGGTGGCGCAGTTGTTGAGAGTCTGCCTGCCGATGCAGGGGACGTGGGTTCGTGCCCTGGTCCGGGAAGATCCCACATACCGCGGAGCGACTGGGCCCGCGAGCCGTGGCCGCTGAGCCTGCGCGTCCGGAGCCTGTGCTCCGCAACGGGAGAGACCACAACAGTGAGAGGCCCGCGTACCGTAAAAAAAAAAAAAAAAAAAGTAAACTGATTAAATTCTTTAATCAAAAGACACAGAATGAATAGATTAAAAAAATACACTGCACACAAGAGATTCACTTTAGCCTTAATGACACACATAGATTGAGAGTGAAGGGATGGAAAAAGATATTTCATGCAGATGGTAACACACACACAAAACCATGGGTAGCTACACTTACATCACACAAAATAGACATTAAACTAAAGACGGTAAAAAGAGACAAAGCAGGCTATTATATAATGATGGGGGGGGGTCAATCCCTCAAGACTACATGATAATTGTAAATATTTAGGCACCCAACATCAGAGCAACTACAAATATAAAGCAAAGAGTAATAAACAGCAATACAATAATAGCTGGGGACTTTAACATGGCACTCTCAACAATGGAGAGATGAGACTCAATAAGGAAACAGTGCATTTGAACAAACTACAGACTAAATGGACCTAGAAATATAGAGACCATCCTATCCAACAACAGCAGAATACAGATTCTTCCCAAGGGTACATGGAACATTTTCTAGAATAGACCATATGTTAGGCCACAAAACAAGTGTTAACAAATTCAGAAAGACTGAATCCATACCAAGTATCTTTGATCACAATGAAACTAGAAATCAATAACAGGTGGAAAACTGGAAAACTCATTAACACATGGAAATTACACAACACTCTCCTGAACAAGTAACGGATCAAAGAAGAAATTAAAGAGAAAATTTTAAAAAGTATCTTGAGACAAATGAAAATGGAAACCCCGCATGCCAAAACTTATGGAATGCAGCAAACGCAGTCTAACCAGGTGGCTCCCAGCAATAATCGTCTACGTTAAGAAACAAGAAAGATCTCAAGTAAACAATCTAACCCTATGCCTCACGGAACTAGAAGAAGAAAAACAAACTGAAACCAAAGTTAGCAAAAGGAAGGAAATAGTAAAGATTAGAGCAGAAATAAATGAAACAGAGAGGAGGGAAACAATAATTTACGAAACTAAGAGTTGGTTCTTTGAAAACATAAATAAAATTGACAAACCTTTAGCTAGGCTAACTTAGGAAATAAGAGAGGACCCAAATCAAAATAATTATAAATAAAAGATGAGACATTACAATGGATATCACAGAAACAGAAAATATGAACAGAATTGGTCGTCCTCGAATATCTGTGGGGAATTCATTCCAGGACCCCACGCAGATACTAAATCCTCAGATGCTCTAGTCCCTTATATCAAATGGCAGAGTATTTGCATATAACTTACGCAGCCTTCCCATATACTTTAAATCATCTCAAGAGTACGTATAATACCTAATACAATGTAAATACTATGTAGATAGTTGTAAATGCAATTTAAATGCTTTGTAAACAGTTGTTGCCATGTGGCAGATTCAAGTTTTGCTTTTTGGGACTTTCTGGAATTTAAAAAAATATAGTTTTGCTCCACGGTTGGGTGAACCCATAGATGTGGAGCTCACAGATAGGGAGGACTGACTGTCCTAGTAAGGAGATTGAATCAGTAATCAAAAACCTCCCAACAAAGAAAAGCCCAGGACTAGATGACGTCACTGGTGAATTCTGCCAAACAACTAAACAAGAATTCACACCATGTTGTATATATACGCACAATGGAATGTTACTGAACCATGAAAATAATGAAATTCTGCCATTTGCAACAACATGGATGGGCCTGGAGGGTGTTATGCTCAGTGAAATAAGTCGGACAGAGAAAGATAAATACTGTAACGTTATCACTTACATGTGGTATCTAAAAAATAAAATGAATGAATATAACAAAACAGAAACAGACTCACAGATATAGAGAACAAACTGGTGGTTACCAGTGGCAAGAGGGAAGGTGGGAGGGGCAAGTGATTAAGAGATACAAGCTACTATGTATCAAATAAATAAGCAACAAGGGTATATTCTTCACAGTGAATATAGCCAATATTTTATAATAATTTTAAATGGACTATAAGCTATAAAAATACTGAGTCACTATGTTGTAAAGTACTGTAAATCAACTATACTTACTGATAATAAAAAGAATTAATACCAATCTTCTTCAAACTCTTCCAAAAAATCCAAGAGAAGGGAACATTCCCAAACTCATTTTATGAGGCCACCATTACCCTGATACCAAAGCCTGAAAAGGACACTACAAGAAAAGGAAACTGCAGGCCAATATCCCTGATGAATATAGATGTAAATATTCTCAGTAAAATATTAGCAAACTGCATTTAGCAGCACACTGAAAGGATCATTCACCACGATCAAATGGGATTCATTTCTGACACGCAAGAATGGTTCAACATACACAAATCAATAAATGTCATATATGACACTAATAGCCTGAAAGAAAAAAATCAGATGATCAACTCAACAGATGCAGAAAAAACATCTGACAAAATTCAACATCCATTCATGATAAAAACTCTTAAAAAGTTAGGTACAGAAGGAACAAGTCTCAGCATAATAAAGACCATATATGACAAACCCACAGCTAACATCATACTCAAGAGTAAAAGGTTGAAAGATTTTTCTCAAAGATCAAATACAAGACACGGGTGCCCAGTGTCACCACATGTATTCAAAATAATACAGGAAGTCTCAGCTAGAGCAATCAGGCAAGAAAAAGAAACAAAGGCCTCATAACTGTAAAGGAACAAATGGAATTGTCTCTTTGTAGATGACAGGATTTTATATAGAGAAAATCCTCAAGACTCCACAAAAAGTGTTAGATCTAATCAGTGAATTCTATAAAGCTGCAGGATACAAAATTAACATACAAAACTCAGTAGAGGGCTTCCCTGGTGGCGCAGTGGTTAAGAATCCACCTGCCAGTGCAGGGGACACAGGTTCGAGCCCTGGTCCAGGAAGATGCCACATGCCGCAGAGCAACTAAGCCTGTGCGCCACAACTACTGAGCCTGCGCTCTAGAGCCCGCAAGCCACAACTACTGGAGCCCGCGAGCCACAACTACTGAAGCCCACGTGCCTAGAGCCCGTGCTCCACAACAAGAGAAGCCACCGCAAGGAGAAGCCCGTGCACCGCAATGAAGAGTAGCCCCCGCTTGCCAAAATTAGAGAAAGCCCGTGCGCAGCAATGAAGACCTAACGCAGCCAAAAATAAATATTTTAAAAAATCAGTAAAATTTCTATATAATAATAATGGATTATCTGAATAAGAAGTAAAGGAAATAATCCCATTTACAAAAGCATCAAAAACAATAAAATACTTAGGCATAAGTTTCACTAAGGAAGTGAAAGATCTCTACACTGAAAACAAGACATTGATAAAAAGAAATTGAGGAACACAAAAAAACATGGAAAGGTATCCTGTGTTAACGGGCTGGAAGAATTATGTTAAAATGTCCATACTACTCAAAGCCATACATAGATTAAAAGCAATCTATATCAAGATTCCAATGACATTTTTTTTTTTACAGAGGTAGAAACACAATCATAAAGTTCACATGGAACCACAAAAGACTCCAAATAGCCAAAGCAATCCTGAGAAAGAACAAAGCAGGAGGCATCGTATTTCCTGATTTCAACCTTTATTATAAAGCTACAATAATTAAACCAGTATGGTACTAGCATGAAAACAGACACATTGAACAATGGAACTGAATCAAGAGTCCAGAAAGAAACCCATGCATATACAGTCAACTAAAATTTGACAAGGGAGCCAAGAATACTCAGTGGAGAAAAGACAGTCTCTTCAATGAATGGTGCTAGGAAAACTAACATTCATGTGTAAAATAATGAAGTGATATAAGCTCTAACTTATACCACTGACCAAATTTAACTCATAATGTATAAACTTAAATATAAGACCAGAAACTCTAAAACTTTTGGGAGAAAACACAGGAAAATAGCTCTATGACATAGGTCTTGGCAATAATTTTTTAGATATAACAACTAAAGCATCAAGCAACAAAATAAACAAGTTGCACTAAATCAAAACTAAAAAGCTTCTGCACAGCAAAGGAAACCGTCAACAAAATGAAGACAACCTATGGAACGGGCAAAAAAAATCGCAAACCATATACCTGATAAGGGCTTAACATCCAAAAGATATAAATAACTCATACAACCCAATAGCAACAAATAATCCAATTAAACAACTGGCAAAACACCTGAATAGATATTTTCCCAAGGATACATGAATGGCCAACCATACACGAAAATATGCTCAATATCAGCAGGGAAATGCAAATCAAAACCACAATCAGTGGGCTTCCCTGGTGGCGCAGTGGTTGAGAGTCCGCCTGCCGATGCAGGGGACACGGGTTCATGCCCCGGTCCGGGAGGATCCCATGTGCCGCAGAGCGGCTGGGCCCGTGAGCCATGGCCGCTGAGCCTGCGCGTCTGGAGCCTGTGCTCCACAACGGACAGGCCACAACAGTGAGAGGCCCGCGTACCGCAAAAAAAAAAACCAAAAAAACAAAAAAAAACCCCACAATCAGCACACATTGGTTAGAATGGCTATCATCAAAAAGACAAGGGAAAAACTGCTGGCGAGAATGTGGAGAAAAGGGAACCCTTGTGCACTGTCTGCGGGACTGTAAATTGGTACAGCTACTATGGAGAACACTAGGGAGGTTCCACAAAAATTAAAGCTGGAACTACCATATGATCCAGCAATTCCACTTCTGGGAATATATCCAAAAGATGAAAACACTATGTTAAAGAGATATCTGCACCCTCACATTCACAGCAGCATTAGTCATGGCAGCCAAGACATAGAAACAACGTCGAAGGATGACTGGATAAAGAAATTGTGTTATATTTATATAAATGGAATATTATTCAGCCATAAAAAGAGGGAAATCCTGCCGTTTGTGGCAACATGGACGGACCTTGAGGACATTACGCGAAGAGAGTTAAGGCAGACAGAGAAAGACAAATACTGTATGATCACTTACTTGTGGAATCTAAAAAACAAAATGATAGGAAAAGAGATCAGATTTGCAGTTACCAGAGGCACGGAGTGGGGCTGGAGGAACTGGATGACGGTGGTCAAAAGGTATAACCTGCCAGTTATAACTAAGTACTGAGGATATCACGTAACACTGCTGTATTCCATATTTAAAAGTTGTTAAGAGGATGGATGCTAAGAGGTCTCATCACAAGAAAACAAACTTTCTTTTTTCTTTTTTGGGGGTACTAATACGAGATGATGGATGTTAACTAAACTTACCATGGTCATCATTTCACAACATACCTAAGTCAAGTCATTCATAATGTATACCTTCAAGTTATACAGTGTTTGTCAATTATATCACAATAAGACTGGGAGAAAAAAAGTGCTACCTTCTGAAAAGTAGATAGTTTGTAAATCCAGTTATCAAGTAACCAAAAAGACTGTATGAAAAGACGTGAAAACACACTTTGGTGACAAAAGAAAAGCAGAAAACCCCCTTGAGATTTTACATTACGCCTTGCACTTACATATATGATATTTTCTGGACTGCATAATATACCAATTCTATTTTGAAAAGATATATATTTAATATTTTCTGATTATAAAAATATACATGCTGATTACAGAGAATTTAAAGTACAGAATAAGTATAAAAAGGAATTTAAAAATTTTTAACCTACCATACAGAAATAATTTATCAGCCATAAAATCCAAGTCCATTTCCATTTTTCTGTGCATACATATTATAAACACAATTTCCTTCTTCCACAACTGGGACCACTCATATAGTTTTTTAAGTGTGACTTTTTTTTACTTAACTGGATATGATGATCTCCCTTTGCCCCCAGATATCGTTCAATAATTTTTAATGTCTTCATAAATGTTTATCATGTGGATACACCGTTAACCCTCCTTTCCCATCTTAAAGTTTTGCTAGTTATCATTAAATTCCTACCACCTTTCTGGAGAGAAATTTATATTCCCAATAGCAGCGTATAAGAATGTTTATCTCCTATTACTCCCTCTAGCACTTAACACTAGTTTAAAAAATATATGCACATTTCTCAAAGCTGTCTTATTTTTGCTTTGATTTATATCTTTCTGGCTACTAGTAAGGCTGGACTTTTTTTTTTTTTTCCATGGTTCTTGGGGATATTTCCTCCCGGTGAATTTTCATGTATTGCCCATATGTCTATCTAGAGTGTTCATCTTTTAAAAAAAAATATTCAAAAGACTATATTGTGGTAGTTTTACTAAAGCTTTGTTGCTAGTTTAATTTTAGATGAAGTCTTTCCAATCACCAATAGTAGAGGTATTGTTCTTCCTCCTGTTAATTTCACAAGCTAAAAAAAACTGAACAAAATTCAGGCTGAGGCAAAGATTGCACCTAGAAAAATTACATCAACGAAATCCCCAAACAGGTGATGGCACCTGGGAATTCTTCTTCCCATGGTGAATGTTTTATCAGGAAGTTATCCAGAAACAAGAAGTGTAGACCTTCAGTAGTGATCTCTGTGATTCGAACGCATCCATTTCCTAAGTAACTCAGGATTTTTGGCTGTGTTCTGATTCTGGTTTTTTCTCTGTTCCAGTGGTCTTGGTCTCAGGGTTTCAGCTGTGAGATGGAGACAAGAAGATGCAGGGGTAGATACAGACGATCCACCTGAGACAATGTTACATCTTCATACACCTTTTAAGACATTCCAGGGTTGGCAGTCCCTTTAGCGCAAACATTCTGCTTGGATGTGTTTCCACTGACATACACATTACTGTAGATAAGAGCAAAGCTGCCTACCACAGAGGTAAACAATTACTTGTTTAATGATTCTGCTGCTGCAGTTTCTACACTGGGTGTGGTATAGAGTGTGCACATTTACACAACTTCTTTGGCATCATCACAGTCACTTAGGAGGATGCTCTGATATGAGCAGATTTTCTGCAGTGACAAGAAACACACTTGAGTATTTTTCTCTCTCTGTTTCACAGCTCTTGTCGACCAGCCACTGGCAGAAGTCACCATTCCTTCAGCTAAGCAATGCTGCTTTCCAAAATCTTTTGGCAAAATCTCCTAGAGATTTGTTTTTCTGCTCCTTCCTAATTTAGAAACAGTCCTCAAAGGAAAAAAAAAAAAACTGACACATCGATGTGAGAAGAAACTAACTCTGATTTAATGCTGCATTTCTTTCATGGAAAGTTTCAGAGTTTATCATCGACAACCAATAAAAGTAGATAAGATCATTTGGGGGAAAAAAGTAAACAAAAATGGGTATACCCAAGATCAGATATTTTTTTATTCAAGAAGCAACATGTGACACGAAGTCAAGACTTTATTAAAATCATTTGGAAGTTGACATAAAATCTCGGCGGTGAAGGAAAACTGTTAATAAAGCAAAAATAATGAGTTATGTGAATAAACAGTGTTAACGGTGGCATTTAAATGATTACATGATTTTAATTATTCTTTTCATAATAAGCAACTCTGTGAACATCTATTCGAGGAGCTGAAAGCTGTGTCTCATATGGAATTTGCAGCTGAACTAAGCCTGCCTTTGGCAATTTCAAGGAAACAAATGGAAATGGTTTGAAGAACTTATGAAAAATCTACCACCCACCAAAAGAATTTAAAAGGTAAGGTGGTAAGCGCTAGAAAGAGAAAAAACAAAACAAACACACACAGTATTCATTTGTGAGATAGAAAAAGAGAGAACCGAAGTAATAAGGAGAGTCCATCAGGAGTCCAGCCCATGCCAACCCCTTATTTGTTCTTGGCTGTCAGGGGTTTCCGGCTGATCTTTTTCGATTTGTCATTATTTTTCTTCGGCGGTTCTGGGTTTGCCTGCATGTGTCTGCCGTAGAGGCTGAAAAGACAGAGGAGGGGACACCGTGAGATCTACCTTGTGAACACAAGATATGCTTCTACTGGCAGCGTTTTCATCAACAGATTCATCTCTAGGAACATTCAGGAAGCCAAAGAACACCGCAAGGTCATTTCTGTTTTCTCTGGGTCATATGCTGGATTTAAGAATTATAAACTGTCTTACACACACACACACACACACACACACACACACACACACGCTCGCTCGCTCTCTCTCTCTCTCTCTCCCTCTCTCTCTCTCTCTCTCTCTCTCTCCCCCCACCATGCCATGACGTCCAATTCTGGACAAGTCTCTTGGAATCCTACACTCCCTGGGCTAAGTGTTAAATCAGCAAAGGAAGAGAGATCCAGGACTAGGGGGACCATGATGCCTAGCCTGGCCGATCCGGACTGAAGCTCCACAGGCCACGAGTGCTGAAGTCGACAGTGACAGAAATTGGGCCAAACTGAAAAGACGGAGTGTCCACTTAGTGCAAAGGGAACAGCATTCCGGACCGAGAACCCCAGGGCCGGGTGACGTGACAGAGAGTGATGGTGTCCGAGCCCTCGCTAGCTGCTCACCCGTGATGGATGGCGCTGGGACGGCGACCACCCATCAATGCCATGTTAATAAGTGCCGCTGATTAAATGTTGACAAAGTAGCCTGCGATTACAGCCATGGCATCCCTCGCAGAGCAGAGTGAGCTCCGCGGCTGAGGGGCTGGAACCCAACAGCAGGTAGTAATTAATCGGTAATTTATGAGTAACTCTGATTAAACGAAATTAAAAGCCACCCTAAGATAAATACAGCTCAACCCTAACTCCCCTTATTGATACAACTGTGCCGCTGAGAGAGTCAGGTGGTGTCTCAGTGCTTCCAGAGGGAAGGCAATGTCTGACCCCACTTGGTGCAATTGCCTTATGCTAACTGAACAGGGCGGACACAAAGACTGACCTTCCTGTACAAGGTGTCCCGTGTTCTAGGATCCACGCAGGGAATCGACACCCTCTCCTGCACTGGGCATATACTGATGCTCTTGATGACACCGATGCTGTGGTTGACAGGCCGAGGGAGGGACCTGGTGCTCGGAGCTGTCCAATTGACTGGACGCTTAGGGAAAGCTGGACACTGGGTTTTGACAGGTCAGACGTAGTCTATCTTCTCCAGAGGCTTCCAAGCATCTCCTCAGAAGCAGTAACAAGCAGCATCTACCAACAGTGGTCACGAAGATGGGTTTCTGCTCGCAAGGAGTTTAGAATGCAGGACGTGGCAGCTGACAGAGCTACGAGCTGAAGAATGTTAAGTCCAGCCAGGTGCTGGGAACGTTCTCCGGGTAAAGGGGAGGGTGAAGGAGGTACCACATGTCCTAGATGGGTCGTATCAGCACTTGCAAGTCAGCGTTCAAAGTCTGTAGAAGTTCCCTTAGAGGACTTCTGGCTAATTGAATGGAGACGCAGGCCCGGTCCTCCCCGGCACCCCTGAGCAGAAACATCTTCCTCCCCAGGAGAACCTGCCACCCAGGAAAACGGAGCTTCAAACCAACACAGGACCCCCTCCCCTAGACTTTAAAAAGAGCGGCTGGTTCTGTGCCCTGGACACCTGGGGTTCCTGGATCCAGGGAAAGAAACATTGGTTTAGGCAGAAAGGAAGGTTCAGCCAGTCCGGCTTCACCACTGTTGCCACTCCAACCCCCAATGATGTCCCTGTCCTAATACCCCCGGAACTTGTTATTGTCACCTTACAGGGCAAAGGGGACTCTGCAGAGGTGAGACTAAGGATCCTGAGACAGGAAGAATACCTTGCATTACGTGGGAGGCTCCAACCTGTGCACCCCTTCCCCTGCCCCTCCAGCGTGTCTCCCAGATACGCCAACAGGGAGAGGAAACCCTGAGCCAAAGTGGAGCTGGCCCTTACGTTCCTCACCTTTATCAACACACCCTCTGAGACAAGCGTATCCTCTCATGGCGTCTGCCCGTCTCCGCCTAGGATGCCGCTTTCCTCCAGAGCAGGGGCTTAGCGCTCCAGTGGGATGTGCTCCAAGCTCCGCCCGCCTGGCACGAAGCCAAGGTCTGACTACCCTGTTCTGTACATTCACACGGGCACCTATGGTCTCAGTACCTGCTCCCATGGTACCGCTTCCTTACAGCTTCACGTCTCTCTCCTCTATTTTCCAAACTTTTATCCCCATAAAGGAAAGAAGTATTCACATTTTTACTCGCAGACAGCATCAGATGTTAAGGATTACAAAAACCTGCAGAAACACAACTCCTTCGCTCACGAATTTGGAAACCCGGCAAGACTCAGGTGCTGGGAAAGTGATATCAAAAGAAATAAAGGGGTCAGAGGAGGGAGAAGAGACGAAAGACGTGATGCAGGCCTGCTGGGGACCCCATCCTGAACACGCAGGCACGGAAGCCTTCCCAGAGAGGGTGGCAGTGTCGCGGGGCCCTGACGGCGGTAACCCAGCAGAGTCATTTCAGAAGGCGGTGCAACAGCTGCTCGGGACTCAGCAAGGCTCCTCTTTTCAGGAAGGAACTGGAATGTTCCAACGTTTCAACGCCTGCCTTTTCGGACTCAAACCCCACTGCGCGCCCGGCCTTCCTGGGGCTACACAGCAAGCCCCTCGCTACAAAGGGCCGGACGGGAGATAGCAGTCCTGAACTTGATGCTTAAAATCCTCGTTTTGCCACTTTACGAACTGTTCGTTCTGGGCAAATGATTAGCAAGCCTCACCCCACCGTGCCTCAGTTTCTTCATCTGTTAAAAGATGATGCGTTTTCTCACAGGGTGGCCATGGTGGTGAAATAAGCCTGGCACCAGGACAGGACTATTGGACGTGGCCCACGAGGGCTTGTGGAAAAACAAGACTGACGTGGGGTTATAGTCAGAGTGATTAAAAAAAGATAATTATATGATTACTTTACTTCTCTAGGGCTTTTTCCTCTGAAAAAGAATACGGTATTTTTTTATCGACGCCAAATCCCCAAGCATCTCTGGAAGAAAGGTTCGAATCCTCTTTGAAGAAGGCACCTAAGGCAGAGCTAAATGTACTGCCCCACTTCTTCTGTGAGTCACCAGCAAAGCCGGGATGACTCTGCCCTGCGCTGCGGGACGCTTTCCCTCCTCCAGCTGTGTGGCCGGACGAGAGCCGGCACTTGACTCTCATCTGTAGACTGGATACATGAGAGCGGCCATTCCTACCTGGAGACGTGGCTCTGGAAGAGCAGTAAGGACAAGCATCTCAGGGTCCCCAGTCTTGGGTTCCACCAGCTATTAGCCACGGGGCCTCCAGGCAATTAAGTAAGTGTAGCAGGCAGAATAATGGCCCCCCAAAATGTCCACATCCTAAATCCCTGAAACCTGTGACTATGTTACCTTATATTGCAAAAGGGACTTTGCAGAGCTGGTTAAGTTAAGGATCTCGCGATGGAGAGATTATCCTGGATTATCTGGGTGAGCCCAAAGTAATCCCAAGGGTCCTTTTAAGAGGGGGGCTGCAGGGCCAGAGTCAGAGATCTGAACAGGCTCAGCTGCCGGCTCTGACGTGGAGAAAGGAATGCAGGCAGACTCTGGACCCTAGGAAGGCAAGGAAACGCCTTCTCCCCTGGAGCCTCTGGAAGGGCAAAACCCTGCTGACGCCTAAATTGCAGGCTTCGACACCCGGAACTGTAACATAGTAACAGTTAATATCATGGTAACACTGTAACACTGGTTATGGTTTGGGCCTCTAATATCATGGTAACACTGTAACACTGGTTATGGTTTGGGCCTCTAATATCATGGTAACACTGTAACACTGGTTATGGTTTGGGCCTCTAATATCATGGTAACACTGTAACACTGGTTATGGTTTGGGCCTCTAATATCATGGTAACACTGTAACACTGGTTATGGTTTGGGCCTCTAATATCATGGTAATTTCTTATCACAACATTGTCAATTGGCTATACTCCAATATAAAATGTTAAAAAAAAAACAAAAAACGATCACAGTCATTTGTTAACAGTAGCTATAGGGAACCGATACAGTAAGTGAGCCTCTCTGGGGCTGTCTGTGAGGATTTTGCTTAATTTCAGCAGGGGAAAAAAAAAATTCTGGGGTAATAATTCACTGAAAAGAAGGAAAAGTTAAAAACTAAGTTGCAGAGAGGGCGCAAAGGAGTGTCCCCAAGGAAAAACGGGTGCTGCTTCCACCAGAGGGAGAGGAAATGGGCAGGCCAACTGTCCCCTCTCTGCCACAATGAGACAGGAAGGGACTGGCTCTCTCCATACTCTGAAGCTAAGAGTCATGGCCCATGCTTGAGATGTCCCCAGGATTTAATGCATAGAGGTGACAGGGAGGAGACGGGGAGGTCTGTGCCTTTGAAAGCATTCTGTTACATGCAACTGTGTGCAGGGCCACACGGGGAAGCACAGGGGCTGGTTAGGAGGCAGAGGCGCTCAGGAGAGAGCAAAGCCCAGAGCCTTTATAGTGGTTTCACAAAAAGGAAGGGGTGAGGCAGGGTACGAGTGAGTTTAGAAGTGAATGATGTGATTAAAATTTCAGAGCCCAGGGCTGAAGAGGTGATCTCTAGTTACCCAGTACCTGGCTCTGGGTCATGGGGAATACTGGCTTGGCGCACGTGAGTCAGAGAAAAGAGGTAGTTAGGATAGGGGTTCGGGGTTGGTTGGCTTGGATACGAAAAGATGCGCTAACAGATGAGTTGTTTGCTCCTCTAGGGATGAGCTAGCTTGGGAGTCTCCCCAGGCAGCAAGACCCCCAAGATGCCAAAGCATCATAAAATAGAGAAAGTGGAAAACAGGATAGATCAACACAGCCCACAGCCTTTAGGATGGATTTCCGTCCCCGTGATCACCCATACTCTCCTCTCGTGACGTACCTTCCACCTCTTCGACCTTGGAAGGGTCCCAACTACCCTTCAGACCGTGGCACAAGGTGCTTTCTGGATGAGCACATCCCCTCAGTGCTCTGCTCGGACAGTACCCATCCCGCCCTACAGGAGCCCTGGCGTCCTGCACAGGGGATTCTGGAGAACAGACCTGGGGCTTCACTCGCCTCTGCATTCCTGCACCCTGTCTGCCCCAAAGGACATGTGACATTGAGAAGGTGACTGACTTCTGTCACAGTCTGATGTCCTCATCTGCAAAATGATGGACACTGCTACCTTGCAGGGCTTGTGGAGGGAGAGTAATCAGACATGGACAAGGTCCTGTGTGCGCAGGCTCAGAGCAGGGGTTTCAGAGCAAGTGTTCCAGGGCAGCAGCTGCTCCTTCAGCCCCTCACGAAGGCCCGCGGCTCAGGCGATGCTGGCCAGTTCCGCCTGCTTCTCAGACCCTGGCTCTGCGCATGCACAGAGCACAGCTGGGATCGACTTTGCCCCCATGAGCCCGTGGGGAGACCCTTTCTCGGGGAGGTTCCTGGTGGGCACTGAAATCTGACCATGCCGGCTTGAGAGCACTGACAGAGGAACCCGGCTCACGGTCACTGATAGGCCACAGCCGCTGGTGGGTCAAGTGATCCACTCAGTATATGGAGGGAAGCTGTGGCACAGGGTCTTGGAAAATCTTCTGTCCCCTGAAATCTGAGGTCTATAGAGGATAACTGGGAGATGTTCGAGGAGGGCAGAAAAATGAACAGAGAACCATCTAAAGTGACAGGACAGGATCAATTACGCTCAGGTGCCTGATGAACAGGCTTCTGTTGCTAAAGGGATTCCTCCAAGGTGAGATACCTGCAGATGCTCTGTGCTGTGGGAGAGGAAAGAGGCACCGTCACTCGGCTCACAAGGGCTCTCGTTCTCGTCCCTGTGGGAGCGGGCCCTGCCCTGAGCTGCCATCTGCAGAATCCCAGCCAAAGACCAGCTCTGGAGAAATCATCATGAAATGATGCCACGGACGGCAGAGGTCACCAGACTGGTCATTTGAGAGGCATCCTATCCAAGCTGCCTGTGCACTGGCCCCCTGAAACTCCACGCAACTCAACACCCTGCCTGATGACACCTGAGATGGTACAGCAAACAATTCCAGCCCACCAGAATCAGAGCGAATTTCTCAACAAACACTATATTGAGTAGTACGATATGTACGCTTTTCTACTGCTGATAGGTGCATTTTATTTAATACGGCCATCTGCATTTTGGGAAAAAAAAATCCATTTGAGTCTTACTGTTTCTGTTGGATCCAAGGGTCTCTTGCAGACCTTCACACCTCTTCATGGCTGCAGTAATGAAGACCACTGGGGACCATGGCTTTCCTTCTTGAAAAACCTCCTCCCTTGGCTCCAATGCACTATCTTGGTACTTATTCTTTCTCCAAACAATTCTGCAGCCCTTGTGGGTTTTGCTTTTAGCTCTCTCTATCCTCTTCCCTAGAAAGAGCATCTGATTTTGTAGCTTCCGCGATCATCTCTGAATAGGAGCCCTCCAAGTCACCACCATCTTCAACCCCTGCTATGCCTAATTCCCACTAGGACATTCCGCTATTGTAGCCAACCAAATGCATGCAATAGTTCCCTAGCCCAGTTCCTCAGGTCTGTCCCTCTGAAGTCTCCAGACCTCCAGGATCAACAAGATGAAGTCTTTTGGCACCTGCCTCTTTCTTCAGTCTCAGCCCGGGGCCAGGGTAGGAGCTGAGCTCCAAGCAAAGCTGTATGTGAATTTTTCAGCAGGAGGCGAACACAGCTTTCATCAGCTTCTCAAAAGGTTTGTGACTCAGTGGATTAACAAGCTGCTTTACGGTACTTGCTCTTTTTTCCATCATCTTATGATTTTATTCATTCTTTTTCTTCTACCCTAAAATAGGCCTATACCACATGGCCATTAGATTATTATAACAGGTCCCTTCTTGGTCTTTTTTTTTTTTTTTTTCCGGCCGCACCGTGTGGCTTGGGGGATTGTGGGATCTCACTTCCCCAACCAGGGATCGAACACCGGGCCCGGCAGTGACAGTGCCAAGTGCCAACCACTGGAATGCCAGGGAATTCCCTCTTCTTGGTCTCCTTGATACCGATTCCTTCCTTCCTCCAATGCATCCTACACGTGACTGACGGAATTCTCTCTCCTCGGTTTACGCATGGAAAACAGCGTCCGCTACCCACCGGATCAGAGAGCAACCACAGAACATGCCGTGTAACGCCTAACTAACCCACCTTCATCTCCCCCTGTTCGCTCACCATCCAAGCGCAGAAAGGCTGGTCTGGAGGAAGGCCGCATGGACTGTAGGAAACGTGGGCAGAGTGTGAGTTTTGCCACCTATTAGCTAAGTAAACTTAGAGTCCCATAGCTTTCCAGAACCTCTGTTATCTTCACTGGAAAACGGTCATATCTGTATACCGTCTACCTTGCAGGCGCTCTGCGAAATTTTTTAACACTAAATCAATCTAAGGCCTGGGATTAGTCTTTCCCGTCAGCCAGGATCCCTCCGGTCTCTGTGTTTTGCTGGTCTGTGTTGCTACTGCCTGAAACGCCCAGCCTCCACCCTCTCTGTAGCCCAGATCGCAGCCACATCTTTCGGCCTTTCACAGCTCTCTCTGCCCTGCCGCCCGCCCCGGTCCAATTTCCGCCTTCGCCAAATACTAGAGGGTTTATTGGGATTTCGTCATTAAGTCCTTCATAAGATACAAAGTGATTTCTGCTCTCGGCTGTTATTTCCAAGTACCAGTAGAGCACCTGGATCAGGGCACCTGGTGAATAGTAACCATGCAATCAGCGTTCACTGTCACAACAAGCCAAGGTAGTTGGATTTATCTTATTATTATCTTTGCAAATGAAGGAACTGAGGCTTAGCAAAAGGTCTGGATCAAACCCAGGCAACAGCTCCAAAGTTCAAACTCTTTAGGCTCGAAGTTATCTTGTCTCCCATCTTTCTGGATTTCTCAGTTCCGTCCTCTTCAACAGCCTACCGTTTTCCTGAGGGCGGGGACTTGCGGACTTCACTTCTTTTGTATTCTACATACTCAAGGCAGCTGCTGGAAACACATTGTGTGCTATGTAAATATTATGTTTCAGAATGCCAGGTATATGAGAGGTGCAATATGCTGTTCTTAAGTCATTTGCTCATGTCATATGCCTCCCTCCTGTTGTTTTGGGTGTTTCCATGGAAAGTCCTTATACAGACCAAGAAAAGAACCAATTTGAAAAATCTAAGTATATGGCCGGTGACAATAACGGAGAGAAATCACTTTGTGTCTAATCTGTAATCTTATGGTAGGATGCTAAATTTAAAATCTCCTCAAATGAATCTGTGGACAAAGTGTGAAGCCTAGATTATTAATAAGCATTTGCAGTATCTTTATTTATCCCATCTAGCAGCTTCTGAGGGGCTGGTGACAGAACCTTAGCACATAAATTGCTGAGTCTTAAAGAAAAAAAAAAAAAAGAACAGTTACCATATTCCCATGAGCAGTCTCATTAATTCAAAAGGCAGTGATTTTTTGAGATCAGACCTCCAAGAGGTGGTTCCGTGAAATTCACTAACACCAGGATGTGTCTTTTACATTCGCCTCCGTTATAACCGTCACCGTTCTCTGTCCCCAACACACAGTGTTAAGAAGAAATTATCCACATACATGTGGTAAACAGCATCTGTATAGACAGTCAAAAGGAATCTGTAGCTGGCTTAGGACAGATACTAAGCTATACAAAAATGTAAGGCAGATTTTAAAAATACCCCATACGTTCTAGACTCGCTCTCCGCCCCACGGAGGGGAGAAAGCAAGATTCTGGCAGAGCAAAACTAACAATCTCATGCACAAAAGATGCTCATTAAACTTCATCATCCTGTCTACTCTAATGATGCTTTTACTTAATAAAAATTCCCCGAGCAGGAGCAAGGATATTAGGCAAGGTCTTCGGTTATGTATCAGAGGTCTGAGCTGTCACCAGCAAGCACGCAGTTCAGGGGGTACGCTCCCTGGGGAAGGAGCAAATATAGCTTTCACAGAATACATGCAGAGAAAAATCAATGACTGCAACTCGCTTCCCTGCTTAAGCATTTACGAGAATAGGTAATCCTTTTAAATTAAACTGCAAAGTGCTAAATGTTGCAATTTACAGAATAAACTAAAAAGCAAAGGAAACAAGAGGAAGGGCATTGGTAAGTTTTCTAAACAAGCTACTTCCTTAATAGACTTCAGACATGGAGTATTGGGGAATATTTTTTATGACAAGAATTATTTTGGGATATAGTATGTGGAGATTGAAAAAGAGACATCCAACCATGTATGTGTCTCTGTGTTTGTAGCATACACACAGATATACAAACCTACTTATAGAGACAAGGAAGGGAGAAAGTATTTCTATATGTGCATTTAATCCCTCCAAAGATTATTCCTAAGAAAACACAATGATTAAAATTCGCTAACTTGAATCTGGCTCTCACAAGCTGAGCAGTAATTATCTAACGGACTCGTTAACATGGACAGCTGGATGTTAATACTGCAGAAATCACAAATTATTGCTTTTGTCCATTTCATACAACCCACTTTAAATTTCGTATCCTGCCAATACGGACTTGGCTGGAGAGACAGGACGGTCAGGGCGAGAGTGCAGCACCGCCCGAAAACCTGAATTTAAAGACAGTAAGATCGCCCTCCGGGTGTTAAGTGATAGCGTCAACACAAAATGAACCAAAGCAGAAACATGGGAAGTTACCCCAAATAACGCCAGCACAACTCAGGCCAGCCGGACTTGGCTGGAAGCCAAGCTGGAGACCCTGCCCATCAGAAGAGCGTGGTTTTGATCAGCGACTCCAACAGTGGGGTAGATGCCAGCAGTGGGCACCTATGCACTACCCAGAGAAAGGTGGTGAGGACCCAGCTGGGAGTTCTGTGGACGCCCCGATAGGACGACGTCTCTAAGTGGAAGCAGAGAAAATAAACGTGACGCCACCACAACCCTTCAAAGGCTGGCCCACTCCTGCGCGGTCCAGCCGCCGGCCAGTTCTCTCCGCTCTTCAGCCACTACCCTCCATGTTCCCAATCTCTAGCACACAGGCAAACAAATCAGGCCCCTGCCCACTTCTGAGGTTTGTACTTGCTCCTCCCTCTGCCTGAACGTTCTTCTCCAGCTCTCCCTGAGATAGGCACTCTTCCTATCCCCATTTCGCAGGTGAGGGAATGGACGGAGACAGCTTCAATATCTTGGATGTGAATGGCTATGCTGTCCCAACTTTGGTGTCAGAACAACTCAGTCTCAAACCTCTCCCTTTACTCTGGGTGCGGAAACTGGTTCATACATGAGCCTGTAGCCAACCTGCGCCAACCAGAGAAAGACCTAGGACCTCAGCGCACACTGCTGGGAAGAAAAGTCCTTTCTTTTCTGTTTCAGTTGAATTGGGAGCCCAGGTCTGCTGCCAGCCATGGTGAGCTCTGTGAAGAGAGCCTGCCTGGAACACAAACCAGCAGACGAAGCAGAACTGAAAGGTGGAGAGAAATGGAGTCCAGTGACATTGAGCCCTTGATCATGCCATGCCTGAAGTCTACTGTACTGCTGGATTATTAGAAGCATAAAATAAATCATCTCCATTCCTCTTACGCTTCCTGTTTCTTGCAATCCAAGGAATGCTGAGTCCTGACTGATGCATCACTCTGGTCTACTTCAAACGTCAGTTCCTAACAGAGGTCTTTTTTGCCCACATTCTCTCTTTAACCACACTCACTTCCTTCCCACCCACAGTCACATAAAATTATTTTGATTACTTGTTGTCTGCCACCTCCCTGAATGGAAGATGAACTCCGAGAGAGCAGGAACCTTGTCTGTCTTCTTGAGTATCCTCTCCGACCGGCATGCCGTGGGCACATGATGAACGTTTGTTGACTGACTGAATGAAAACATACATCACTGTACTTACTAGAATGTACTGAAATATCCAACTACGCAAGTATCCTCCCAGCTAGATCATTAGCGCCTCTGAAGCAGGGACTGTCTTAATCCTTTTGTTCCTCCAGTGCTTGCCACACACGAGTCACCTAATAAACATTTACTGGTGGACTGAAAGAGTGTCTTAGCCAAGGAACATGTCCTGATTCATTCCTCAATTCCGTACTCATCAAGCGATGACAGACATGCTTCCCATTTAGAGCTGTCCACTGGAAAAAAATGTGAAGGCCAAGGCAAGTCTTCTACTCTTTAGGGGCAGTTATCCTCTGTTACAAAATTCTGGTCCTACATCAGTTTCTTATGTGTTTTCCCCAGTTTCTGCAGGGGTTTTGAGGCTGAAAGGGTGAGCAGTAAATGCATCATGGTGCCAGCTTGGGAGCCCAGTCCGTTTGCCTCCTGGGGAGATTCTCTTTCAAAGTACTGTGTGACCAGGGGTTGCCATTAAACTCCTCTACAGTACAGTGGGTTTTACTGAATATTAACCATCGTTTGATATTAGTAATAACTAGCTGAACACAGGAACAGCCTACGAGAGAGAATTCAGTTAAAATGAACATTATAAAAACACTGGGGTTTTCTTCCTTTCCTTTGGACAAATTAAACATCAGAATGGATTTTTATTATGGAAAGATAGGTGTTTTCCTGGCCACACGTGGTTCCTTGAGGAAAGGCTCAGCGTTAACGACCTTTTAAGTTATTAAGCTAGTGATCATAATAGCCAAACTCAGGTAGCACACCCTATACAACAGCATTTCCACGGGAAGCTTCCGTGGCGTTTTCTGTATGTGCTCATTTGAGTCTGAACAAAAGACACCATGTAGGGGTGCACATCTGTCCTGTGGTTCTAGATATAAATGATGTTACAAATACAGAGCCGGTGTCACAGAACTGGAATACTAGCGTCTCAACAGGGAAGCCTCTTCTTTGTCTTTCTTTCGTTTTTCAGATGCGGACAGATGGTAAGAGCATATCTAGAGGTATTATTACTCGTCCTCTTCCTCTTCCTCTTTGTGGCTATTAATTTGGACTCCCTGCTCCCGGGGCCATCTTCCCCTCTCAGTTTCTCTCAGCCCAGGTGACTGGATGATGTGACCATGGCAGGTGACTCACGGTCAGGCCGATGGAAAGCGAGACGGCTCTTTAGGTGCTAGCCTACAGATTGCAGAGTGCGTGGCAGACAGCACTGAATCAGGATGCAGAAGGCTTTGGAACTAATCCGTTGACTGGGTAATCTGTGTCTCCCTAGACAGGCAGTGTATGCTGCCACCCACCCCCTACCTCGCTCCCTGAATGGACACTCAATCAGAAGGCACCAGAACCCGTTTAGATCAAACACCACGAGCAATGGCTTCAACCTGGTCACAGCTGGGCATCTGAATGGAACCTGCACGCTTTACATAGGAAACTTGTATAGCACTCCGCTTAAATGAACTCATTTACCCTTAAGCAAAATCATGTTAAATGAAACCTCACATCTCCAAGGTTCCTCCTACGTTCGGGTTAGATTACAGCATGACGCCTGAGATTCTAGACAGCGCTGTACGACTTGCCTCTCGTCCCTGTCCATGGATTTTCTGTGAGGTTAAGTTCTACGTCTACAGCAAAGAGATTTTTAAAAAACTAACCTTAGGAATCAAAACCAGAAAACATCCACCTACCTACGGGTGGATGCATCCACGCGGCGCTTTAGCCATGAGGCTCTCGCCAGGTGGACCTCAGGAAGCAGCACCTACAAGTCAATTCTAGTCATTGCCTTTTGCCGTTTCCCCAGCAAAGCCGAATTCCCTCACCTAAGCTGGGCTCTCTCTCAAGTGCCAAACCCCACCAGCCCTGGAACACGGCATATCCAGTTGATCTGTGCTTTCCCTCCATTCCTGATTGCAATATGTAAACTACTGACTAGCAGTAAGGAGAGGCTGGCAGTAGAGGAGGAGCCAGGCTTTTGCGTGCAAAGAAACAAAGTGGTACTTGGGAATAAGCCCAACAACTGTCAAGAAAATAATGGAGAAAAACATCTAGGAGAGCTCAAGAGTACAAGGGCCTACGGATCCCAATCTTCCTTTAGTTTCACTGTCATGTTTCTGAGTTTTGGGGAAAAACGTATTCCAAAAAGGAATGGAGGGTTTAAAAAAAAATACCTTTGGGACTTCCATGGTGGCGCAGTGGTTAAGAATCCACCTGCCAATGCGGGGGACACAGGTTCAAGCCCTGGTCCGGGAAGATCCCACATGCCGCGGAGCGGCTGAGCCCATGTGCCACAACCACTGAGCCTGCGCTCTAGAGCCCGTGAGCCGCAACTACTGAGCCCGCGTGCCTAGAGCCTGTGCTCTGCAATAAGAGAAGCCACCGCAATGAGAAGTCTGCGCACCGCAGGGAAGAGCAGCCCCTGCTCGCCGCAACTAGAGAAAGCCCGCACGCAGCAACGAAGACTCAACGCAGCCAAAAATTTAAAAAATAAAATAAAATAGATTTATTAAAAAAAATTAGCCCTGATATGCTCAGCAGATTTAATATATCTCATCTAGTTCCTCCTAGTTTTTTGTTGTTGTTGTTAAATCAGATTCTTAAGAGTCTCAGAGAAATTTATGGTTTTCAAGTGCCAAAAGGTTAAAAATTAAGACGTCTGTGGTTTCCGCTTGAACGTTAAAGACGATCTACTGGAGGATTCCGTGCATCAGCCCTGAATCTGAGTGGGCATCCCGGGAATCTGAGGGGAGGATAGGACTCTCTCTTGGGCTCCAGCTTTAGCTTCTGATGCCCCCAACGGGTCTTGCAGACTCAGAGCAAAGCTGGGGCCGTGGGTGGAGAGAGAAGAGCTTGTCACAACAGGCCTTTTCATCCAAGAATCGCAAGCCTTCCCTTTACGAGTCTCACCCGCGCAACACTCCTGGAAGGCGTTAGCCCTAAACACAGACGGCGGAAGTGAGGCAGAAGCAGAAGCGTGAGGTAGAGATGCCAGAGGCCCGGGGTTTCTGTGCGATCCCGCCTGAGGCTGCTCTTCTGCCTCCGTTTCCGGTACAGGCGGGCCTCGTCGCATCCCACTTCGCAGAAGCTGCCTTTTTTACAGATGGAAGGGTTGCGGCAACCCTGCATCCAGCAAGTTAATCGGGGCCAGCAGTATAACTATTTAATGAAGGAAGGGACACTATTTTAGCCATAAGGCGATTGCACATTATAATGTCAACGTGACTTTTATACGCACTGAGAAACCAGAAATGTCGTGGGCCTCGTTTTATCGCGATACTTGCTCTATCGCCGGGGAGTGCGGCGCGCGCTCTGGAACGGAACACACAGTATCTACATCAAGAGGCTGTGGTCACGATGTGGCCACGTGATGACACTTGGGTGAAAAATCACAAAGGGAACGTGTGCACAACAGTTATGTCCAATATTCACAAACCATGTTCTGTAACAAATGACTCAAACTGACCTGTCTTCTCATGGAAAAATATGTCCCTCCAACCCCCCCCCCCCCGGATAGCTATTAACCAAGAAGATTTCTGTCCAACATATTTTGCCTGGAATGGTAAAACAAGCCCCTCTTAGTCAGTCTGCTGAATACCTGCAGCAGGTTCATCTCTCCTCTCATAAATATTTCAGGAAGCTTTTCTTAAAGTTTTATGTTTAAACACATATTAGTCCTTCCACTTGGTAGAGACGTATTCTCTACTTTCACATATGTATAGTTCTGTCCAAAATAGGAGATCCACCAAGTTAACTTTAAACTTTCTAGTAGCCACGTTAAAAAAGTGAAAAGAAATAGATGAAATCAATTTTAGTAATATATCTAATTTAAACCCAACAGATCCAAAATACCATTTCAATGTGTAATCCATATCAACATGATGAATGGTCTATCTTATCCTTAATCTAAAGATAAATGATTTAATATCATAAATTTAATAATTTTTTTTTTGTACTAAGTGTCTTTGAAATCTGGTGCGTATTTGAAAACTCTGATAGCACATCCCAATCAGACAGGCTGTGTAATTCAAGGGCTCAAGAGTTGTTAGCCGGCTTCCCTGGTGGCGCAGTGGTTGAGAATCTGCCTGCCAGTGCAGGGGACACGGGTTCGAGCCCTGGTCTGGGAAGACCCCACATGCCGCGGAGCAACTATGCCCGTGAGCCACAACTACTGAGCCTGCGAGTCTGCAGTTTGTGCTGTGTAACAAGAGAGGCCGCGACAGTGAGAGGCCTACGCACCGCGATGAAGAGTAGCCCCCGCTCGCCGCAACTAGAGAAAGCCCTCGCACAGAAACGAAGACCCGACACAGCCAAAAATAAATTAATTAATAAATAAATTTGTTAAAATAAGAGTTGTTAGCAGTTAGCATGTTGCACAACACAGATAGAGACCATTTGAAAATGGTGAAATCGAGCGATCTTATACTCAGATGAAGGGCATTTTGAAAGCTGATGGACCCTTTCTTGCCACATGGTTACTTTTAATGCTTTAGAAAAAGGATGGATATATATTTATATATACATTTTATATATGTATATATTTTATATATGTGTAAAACATATATACTTACATATGTATATAAAATTATGTAATATTTTTAAAAAGTAATCCCACTTACCTAGAGAGTCTTCCAATATGTTTAACTGTTTGTAGTAGTTCTGAATATGAGCCTGGAAAGGTCTTCAGGCCAACACATATACCTCCTAAAGCCCATGAACTTGGCTGGAGAAAAGTATAGTCAGGCCCTCCTTCCCCAAAGCAAGGAAACCTAAAAACAACTTTTTGTTTGTTTGTTTGTTTTGTTTTTTGCGGTAGGCAGGCCTCTCACTGTTGTGGCCTCGCGTGTTGCGGAGCACAGGCTCCGGACGTGCAGGCTCAGCGGCCATGGCTCACGGGCCCAGCCACTCCGCGGCACGTGGGATCTTCCCAGACCGGGGCACGAACCCGTGTCCCCTGCATCGGCAGGCGGACTCCCAACCACTGCGCCACCAGGGAAGCCCCCTAAAAACAACTTTAAGAGCCAAAGAAGCTCCGCTGGCAGCCGGCCAGAGGGCACCACCCAGGCTGGGGCTCAGCAGAAGCAGCTCTAGACCACCACGTGCACTCACGAGTTTTGCCACATTCCAGGCAAGCCAGGCGTCCTCGCCCAGCGGTGCGCCTTTCAAAGTGGCAAACACTAAATCCAGGCTCAGGCCCTTCACCCTGCTCCATCCCCGCCCCTGCCTCCATGGAGGTCTACAGAAGCTCGCTGCAGGTGGCCACGAGGGGGGAACAGCACAGTCAGGCTTTTATAAAGGAGAAGACAATGTGTACGAGAGACAGGGGACAAATATGAAATCTGCTGCCACATCAGGGCTGTCGTTACTTTCTCCATTCCTCGTCGAGGTATTTTTTCCCCCAAACTCAGAAAAAGTCAATGGAAACCGAAAGAACGGGTGGGATCCAAAGGCTTGTCTGCTTTTGCGCTCCCACAGGTGTTGTCATGATCCTTTTGACGGCTGTTGACTTGTTCTCAAATACCAGTGCTCTATTCCCTGCAATGACACAGCCTCTCACCTGCTACCACTTTTGAGTTCCCTTGCTCTGCTTGTATCTCTCAGGTCACAGGGCTGCCACCTTTGCCTCTGGCTAACGCTCTAATGGGGACACTTTACAGAGCTGACTTTGAAACTGCCCACAAGGAGCAAGGTTGGTATGACTCTTGAGTACTGGCTGAATGAAAGGATTCTGGGCAGACTCTCAGCTGTGCAGTCTGGGATACTTACGCTAAGCCTCAGTTTTTCAATCTGTAAAGCGGAAATTATAATCGGACCTACACTGCTTACAACTGTGAGCAATGAATGGGGAAAGCACGTAAGAAGCCTACCACTGCGTCTGGCCACACATTAAACATGAACTGTTTTTTTCATTACAACCACTGTTAAGAGAAGTTAGGTCACCTTTGCAGGATCTCATAACAAATGGGAAAGGAAAGGTCCAAGCCTTGATTTGTCCAATTTCAAAATCCAGCCTGGAGAGAGAGAGAGAGAGAGAGAGACAGACAGACAGACAGACAGACAGACAGACAGACAGATTCTCTATGCTCAGCACCTGCAAGGAAGTTAAAATGTCTGGCAGACTATTAGACCTGGTTCTGAGGTTCGTCTATGATAAGTGGCAGCTGGGTAACCTTGGAGAACTTAACCTCTCTGAGCATGCTTTCTCACCCGGAAAATGGGATGGATAGTAATAACAGTACATACCTCATAGGGTCATTAGGAGGATGAAATAAGATAAAGCGCTTAGCAGGTACCAAACACATGCTTATTCAACACGGCTTTTACACACAATGAGCTCTGAACTGGGCTTGTCCATTCCAAACTCGGCTGAAGACACAGAGTTACAAAATGCCTTATGGCTGTGTGCCCTAAGTTTTGCACAAAACACAGTTTCTTTCCAAAGAGTTCTTCTCTTTTTCTTTTTTTTTATACATCTTTGTTGGAGTATAACTGCTTTACAATGTTGCGTTAGTTTCTGCTGTATAACAAGGTGAATCAGCTATACGTATACATATATCCCCATAACCCCTCCCTCTTGCGTTATTTTCTTAAATGTTATCATTTGTATAATGGAGAAAAATTGCAAATGTCAGAGAACATAAGGTGAGGACCTTGGCTATAAAACTACCAACAAGTTTAGTCACTTTCTGAGCCTGCTCTTCACTGAATTGATCATATAACCACGTTAGTCAATGACAAAGATGATCATGGAGGGTCTTCCTGCAAGAAGGTTCCACCTCTTTTGCTCTGTCCAGGGTTCTGAATGGGCGGCTCACCAGCACCATTAGGAAAAATGAATGCATACTGGTACTGAATACGCCTCCGGTCCTCCTCTTGCTTCAGCCCTCCCGTTCACAGGCTAAGCTCTTCTGGAGTCTATTCAGAGGGGAACCACATTATGTAAGACTCAATAATCTTTATGGTAACTCTGCAGTGAAAGTGTCATTTGTTGTAATGAACACTGATCATAAGTTAAGCTCTGAGCTATTCTCTCCATTGTTTTTCATTACACTGTCCCTCGCTCTGTTATGTTTCAGGAGTACTGAGGGAATTCATCCAACTATGTTTGCTAGTCAGCTTTTCGTTACTCAGATTAGATTCTGCTAAGATGCAATGGAGCGATTTGCAAACACACTGATACTTAAGGAAATGCATCAGACGCTGGTTATGTGCTCTCCCCCTGCTCCTGGCAACCCCCCGCTCCTCTTGGTTACGTGTCCCTTGAATTTGGCATTTTTCTCTCTATTTATTTTCCGCTCAATCTACAGCACTGTTCTCTGCGCCCCAGTCTGAGAGAGTATTAACAACGTGTTTCTGGATATTTTTTTCCTTCAGCGATGACTCTTTGTTCAATTCGACAACCAGAATTTCCACAATCATCATCACCTCTCATACAGCTCTCACTTGCAAACACCACTCTGCTTACGTCACAATCGTTCCCTCCTCCGGCTGCTTTAAAGTGCACTCGCTCCAAAAGGCACACTAGTGGAGGGGAAGCTGGAATTTTTCCAATTTTGAAAAGCCCAATATGAAAAATTCATTTTGCATTTCGTATATTAAGCTTGAGAGTGGAATTTCCATACGCCTCTGTGCTCCGTGCTCTTGGAATGGCTTATAAGTAGGTTGTGAGTCCTTGGAGAGACCACGTCACTGCCATGTCTCAGAAGTCACAAGCACAAAGGCTCGGAGACCACGTGGGTTGGCCTCTGGTCATGAACACTTGCCGGCTTTCCCACTTTTACTGAGTATGAGGCTTCAGCGCATCCCATCTGATACTGGGCATTGTTACATTTCCTTAGACCATTAGATTTGATCCTGTTTGCCATGATGCCAGAGAATAATTAGAATACTAACTATAAGGAAATGGTACCTGCAAGCCCCAAAGATCTGGGCTTGCCACCCTGGGTGTCTTTTTAAGGGTAGATTGGCTGAGAACGCTCCCTTTTCAGGGAACTCTCTAGCTCAATGAACTGGATAGTATGCAGACAGCTGTGCCACTGTGATGCCCTATTCTCTGTTACTGTACTTTTCTCCTGACACACACCAGAGAAAAGCTGAGAAGAAACTTTTATTAAAATGTCTACAGCTATTGAAAAACAACAGTAAAAGAAATACTTTTCCAGATATGACACTGTTGTTTCTGGTAACTGCAGAAGACTTGGTGGATATGAAGATCACATATTACTATAAACATACATAAAACAGGGTCATATTTCTTGGGCATTCTGTAATTGTGGGGAGGGTGGGCATAGAATCAGGCCAGAAAATAAGAGTTCAAAATATGGGTAAGGAGGGTGATTGCTTTAAAGTTGAGATGAGCCATAGGCACTGTAACAGTATGAACAAGAAGGACAAAATTGGTAAACAGAGCTCCCCTGTGCTTCAGGGAAATAATCATGCAGAGTAATTAACCAAACTCTCAATTTCAAATTAGGTGTAACACACGTAAAGACTAAAGAGGCAAGAGGCCTGAGAAAATGTTAGTAGATATTAAACCAAGAAACTGCTAGCATTTGACAAGAACCCAAAGCCAAAACGAAAGCTCACTTAAATAGATTCACACCACGTTCCAGAGGAATCGCTAAGGAGTCCGTCACCACACAGAACCACAGAGGCGGGGACTGTTAATCTGTCTGAGACTCATCTTACTCATATATAAAATGGGCTTTTGCCCTGTCATCTAACAAAGTGGTTATGAGGATTCAATGTCAGGTACTTCACACCTGAAAATGACTCCTCTGGAACAAAGGCTCACAGTCGTTACCCAAACGCTCCACTCAAAGTGCATCTGCCTAGTATGAAGTACTAACACAACATTGTAAACCCGTTATACTTCAATTTTTAAAAATGGATTAAAAAACGAATGGAAAGACATCTATGAAGGATGTTTACATAGGAAGAGTATCATCTGAAATAACACTCATATAAAGAATGATCTGCGGCTTCCCTGGTGTTGCAGTGGTTAAGAATCCGCCTGCCAATGCAGTGGAGGCGGGTTCGAGCCCTGGTCTGGGAAGATCCCACACGCCGCCGAGCAAATAAGCCCGTGCGCCACAACTACTGAGCCTGCGCTCTAGAGCCCGTGAGCCACAACTACTGAGCTCACGTGCCACAACTACTGAAGCCTGCACGCCTAGAGTCCGGGCTCTGCAACAAGAGAAGCCATCGCAATGAGAAGCCCGTGCACCGCAACGAAGAGTAGCCCCCGCTCAACGCAACTAGAGAAAGCCTGTGCACAGCAACAAAGACCCAATGCAGCCAAAACTAAATAAATAAATTTTAAAAAAAAAGAATGATCTCCATGTCCTATTGGCAAGCAAGTATCTACTTAGCTTCTGTCACAGTGCACCATGTTTTCACTTCAGTCCTGTCAATCTGGTTCCAGTTATGAGTCAAGAAATTGATGGTGACGCAGTCTGCTATCAAGAATAACATGGGTAAGGCTGAATCTCATCCCAGAGGCATCTGCATTTAACAAACAAGCAATCAAAGCAACCTCCTCAAAACAGAGGAAGCAGACCCACGGCCTGCTTTCATTAGTACCTATGATTTTGGCTGGGTGCCCCAAGGAGGTATCCTGGGCACGTCCTTCCTTCAACAAGAGGTGTTAGGCCAGCCTTCTGCCCAAAGACACAGCAAATCAACTCTGCAAGACTGCTGACGCCAGACATATGGCTACTTACTTGTGCATGTGCAGAACATGGACATTTCTTAGATAGAACTGTAGAGAAAGAGGAACTCTGGCAGTAATCCAAACTATATCTTCTTTCATTTTTTAACTTCTACATTTCCTTTTGAAAAGAAATATATTACAACCCATTTGGAAATTCCGAAGTGGGTTAAAAAGAAAACTGCCAAAGTCTCCTACTTAACCATAACTTCCACGAGTATGTGGGTAAATTTCTTTCCAGTTTTCATCCAGAATATTTGTTAAACAGCAACAATCATAGTTCATAATTTTATAATTAGGTTTATAATTTTAATCAAAAGTTACGGCATCAGTTTACATAATTGTAAACACAATTACTGACGGGCTATCTATAAATCTGTGCTGTGGTTCATAATTAATGCGAACATTTCTTTGGGACACCAGTGTGGCTTTGGGGAAGCCATTTAACCTATCTAAGCTTCAGTTTTTCTCAATGAAAAAAAAAGGGATCAGTAATATTAACCAGCATCATTAGACTTTTGTGAAAGTTAGGAGATAATACATTGAAAGGAAGTGGTATCTGACAGAAATATAAGCCTCTGTTGATGTAAACGGTGGGTAACACACAACACCATTTCTCACTGGACTGTCTTGAAATGAAGCATATCTGCATACAACCTAGAAACCCACGAGGAGGGTAGGGAAGTTCCAGCCTTTCATTTACCAAGCAGAGTCCTTGGGGAACTGAGCATCAGTGGGGAAAGCCAACTCTCCAGTGAAGGGATTCAGTGTGCCTCAGGCAGGGCTCGGGAGCGGCCGCCGGCCACTTCCGTTTGGGAGGTAGAGGAGTTTCAGGCATAGGCATAAAAATGCTGAAACACAGTCTCAAAACGTGCAGCCTATTTTAAATAAGCACACTTGACAAAGTTAACAATTTAAGACAGTCACAATGACAGGGAAGGCAACACAATGACTTAACATATAACACAGTGGTCCTCGACCAGGCACAGTTCTGCCCTCCCCCAGGGGCCATTTGGCTATATCTAGAAACACCTTCGGTTGTCACACCTGGGGGTGTGCTACCGGCATCTAGTGGTTAGAGACCAGGACGCTACTAAACATCCTACAACACACAGGACGGGCTCCAACAACAGAAAGTCATCTGGTCCCAAAAGTATCCATCCTACTGAGGTTGAAAAACCATGGTGTAAACAGCTCACAAGTAAAATGAAACCTTACTGAATATTAAAGCCAGGGAGATATGGGTCTGTTCGCCTAAGGCTAAGGCCCACCTAAGGCTCCCCGATATCACATCTCCCCCAAGGGATGTCTCCCAAAGGTGTTCTGTGAAATGACTACAGGTACGGATGCCAACTTCAAATTTTAGCTACCATGTATTTTTCTTCATTGCGAATGATGTCAATTTATCGTTTAGAATATGTTAGACGGGCTCTTTTAAAGAGAAATTTTAGAATGTGAATCGATTTAAAGAAAAATATTAAACCTTGTAACAACATAGGTGCTATCTGGATACGGCAAAATCACTCCTCCAGCGGAGTGTTTCTGTACTTATTTTGTTTTTTGTAGAGATATCACACTCCTAGGAAGCCACTGAACAGATTCAATTAGATGCTGAGGATGCCATTAGGTTAGTAAAATTCTCCAAGTTACAAAATGAAAAGAAAAGCACAGATCCACTCGTTCTAAGGCTTCTTTTTCCCGGAAGGAACTCTGCTTGTAAGTAATACCCAGGGATTTCACAACCACGGCATTCCAAAGATGGGAACTGATGAGAACTTTATCTAAAGCAGCAGGTAGGGCTCTAGAAAATGCTCAGTGAAAAAGCTTCTTAGTTGGGAAAAATATCAAGATTTATTGAAAAAAGTTGTTTATAAACTAAGGCTAGGGAGGGTTTACACCAATTCACGCAGGTGCAAGAAGAAGAAAAATTAGCACTCCACTGGAATCGATGTGTAAAGACAGACTTCAACGGCAGAGTCGGCAGAGAGAAAAAGCACATCAAATAGCTCCCTAGGATGAGTCTAAATCTAAGAGAATAAGTCTTTGTGCATGACCATGACTCAGCTCAAAGGTAAGGATTCTTGACCCAGAGCTCTCCCGGGATCGTTTGAAGGAAAAAGTAACTATATTTAAGAAAGTCTGACAGCCAAGACATGGAAGCAACCTAAATGTCCATCGACAGATGAATGGATAAAGAAGATGTGGTACATATAGACAATGGAATATTACTCAGCCGTTAGGAAGAATGAAATAGTGCCATTTTCAGCAACAGGGGTGGATCCAGAGACTGTCATACTAAGTGAAGTACGCCAGACAGAGAAAGACAAACATCATATGATATTGCTTATATGTGGAATCTTAAAAAAAAATTGAACAAATGAACTTATATACAAAACAGAAAGAGATCCACAGACACAGAAAACAAACTTATGGTTACCAAAGGGGAAAGGGGGAGGGATAAATTAGGAGTTTGGGATTAACCTATACACACAACTATATATAAAACAGGTAACCAACAAGGACCTACTGTATAGCACAGGGAACTCTACTCAGTATTTTGCAATAACCTATAAGGGAAAAGAATCTGAAAAAAAATTAGCTTTGTATACATGCATAACTGAATCACTTTGCTGTATACCTGAAACTAACACAACACTGTAAATCAACTATACTTCAATTCAAAAAAGAAAGTCCGTGAAGGACATGGTGGGCTGCAGATTTCTGCACTCAGAACCCCTTGCACAAGAAGAACCACAGCCCTCTTCTAGGTGATTTAACACAACTGTCCACCTACAGATACAACTCAGCACTCTTGAGTTTCTGGGTGTGAAATGAAGAGAGGACTGCAAAATGAACTATAATTCGAGTTTAGGTTTAAAAAAAAAACTGCAAAAATTAAGTCTCTATCAGGCAAAGTCAAAACAAAGTACGTTAGAACTTAATCTTCACTTAATCCTTCTTCAGTTGCTAGTGATTCAAGAAACTACAATTCAATGGATATTAACACCTCAGTGTTGAGACTGAGAATGTGAAAACGCGGACAGAGTTTTTGAGGTGCTTCATACTAAGCCCCTTGTTGTAAGTGCAATTCGTGCCAGGAATACACAGCCCACTGAGCTCCTGCTTCAGCCACTTCCTGCACCTCCAGCTCAGGGAACCAAGTCCCTGCAGGAGGTCATGCTCAAGTGTGGGGGGAACCGTGAGCAATGCCAGCAGAATCACTACGCAGTTGGCAATTCCCTGGCGGTCCAGTGGTTAGGACCCGGCGCTTTCACTGCCGAGGGCCAGGGTTCAATCCCTGGTTGGGGAACTAAGATCCTGCAAGCTGCATAGTGAGGCCAAAAAAAAAAAAAAAAAATTCACCATGCAGCCGCTGGTGGGAGACTGGGCACTGGAGAGCTGAAGCGGTCATGCCAGCATGATGCCCTTACTTCCTTTTCCTCCACCTCTGTGGGCCACCCATCACCCATCAGAAACCTTGTCCCTCCTCTTCAAAGCCCAGCTGTAGTCATCCCAACTATTTCTGCCCACGATCGTCACTCCTTCCTCTGAACTCCAGCTTCCCAGTCTGCTGGGTGGTCCTCAACCTTCTATCCACCCCGCCACAGCTGGGGATACGATACCCTCCCATCACTCACGCTGGCTGGTTCCCTCGACCCTGGCAGAGGGAGGGCGCCTGTGTAGTTTCAAAAAGGTCCCTCCCCCGGCAATGCCATGCTCCCTTTATGCCGCCAGTACTCCCCAGAGCCTGCCTTTACTTCACTGTCCCGAAATGTTGGGTCTCTGGGTTGGTGTGCACGCTTCAACTAGGTAGAAGTCCTGAAGGCATCTTATAAATCTCTGTCCGCATAGCCTGGTCCCGTACACACAGAGTATACTTAATACCTAATTGCTCATGGGCTGATTGATTAAATCGGCTCAGACTTACCTCCCTTCCCACGTTCGCAAGAAGAAATATACCAGGAAACTGAAGGATACAGCTGGCTTCCTAATTAATATTAGTCACTTGGCGGCTTTAATTAAGAACTCTCAAAGACCCAACTTTCTACCATGCCAAGTAGGCATCACCTTCATTAGTATTGAAGAGCTGTAACCACAACTTCATTTTTCTGCTCTTTTTTCTTTGCCCTACCAGATGGGAACATTGGCTGCACATATTTATCAATACAAGAAACAAAGGCAAATGCAGCAGCTTGGGGAAAATTCAGGCAGAATGAGTCTGTGGTACTCCTTTTGGACCAGCTTTACATAGAAACTGGAGGAAGCCTTCTCTCGTAATCTGCTTCTGAGAGGACGTGGACCAGATCTGACGTAGGAGGTGGGCTCTCCCGCCCAGTCACCACCTATGGACAGCTTCTGTCCCCTGGGGGTCCAGTGGGTCCGCACCAAGCTCACCAGCTCTCCTGATGCCCTGAGACGCAACAGTCAAAGCTTGCCCATCTGTGCCTCCTGTACTCACGGGATGGGTGGGGTGTGAACTCTTTAAAGTGGAAAAGACCTTAAAAGAGAAGAGTTAATGTGCCCTTGAAGATGGTCACACAGTCCTTGGGGGCAGCGAAGTACTCCCGTGAGACTAGAGGCCCCTGTGTGTACTGATGGGGAAGCATGTGGTCTTTTCCAGCTCTGGGCATGAGCATCAGTGAAGCGCTGGTGAGGGGTCCCTTGTTCGAGGCCCTGAAGTGGGCATCACCGAGTGACTCACATACGCCCACGTGGTGGTAAAACAGTGTCTGCTTCGCTCTCCAAAGTGTCCCCTTTTGGACTTCCCTGGTGATCCACTGGTTAAGACTGAGCTTCCACTGCAGGGGGCACGGGTTCAATCCCTGGTCAGGGAACTAAGATCCCACACGCTGCACAGTGCAGCCGAAAAAAATGAAGAAGTGTCTCCTCTTTTGGCCAATAAATTATTTGGTCACCTTACTTCTCAGGTAATGAGAAAGTTGAAGGAAATCAGGAAGAGGTGGGAGAATGGTATCGATAGGTTACACATACTTCCTCGTCCTCCGGGCCCCCTCGGGCTCGTGGGAGGGGAAACAAGAGCTCGCCGCCCTTGAAGTCAACACGAATGTGAAACCCCGTCCAGTTCCTCATAGGCTGGTGACCTGGGGGCTCAGACTCAAGCCTCTTGATTTGTGACAAGGGAATAAAACCAACTACACTGCAGGGCTGTTGTGGACCTCAGATAACACGTGCAAAGCATCTGGACACAGGAGAGGGCGAGCCATGGGTTTTCAATACACTTCAACAGACCCTCCTCCTTTTGACGTCATAATTCTAAGGACCATAATCTCCACACCTGCTCTCACGTGGCGATGCTGGCCTGTCTCCATGCGCTGGGGAAGATGGAGCAGTGGGTTAAATGCAGGATTCTGGAGTCAGACCGTACAGTCTGAATCTCACCTCCGCTACTTCCTGGCCACCCGCCTTTGGGGAAACTACTGAAGCTTCAAGTTGGCCCCTGTGAGAGAGGGTGGTGGAACCACAGTCCCCTTGCCTTGTGGGGTAGCAGTGATCCCCTGTGGACTTTATGGAACTCCGTGAGGGTGTCTGTGGTTGTCCTAATGACTGGGGGGCTCTACTGGCATTTACTGGATGAAGGTTTGGGAAGCCAGGTGTCTGTCAAGGAGCAGGCTAGACCTGCAGCATTAAGAGTCGCCTCGCAGGCTACACGACCTCTTGTGTCCAGCAGACATTTGTGGAGGTGGAAAGAAACCCTTTAGGTATGAACACAAAGTATTTTCTGCCCAGTATCACTGTACGCGGGTTAGTCCAGCAAGGTATTTTCCGTGCAAATCGAGGTGGGAATGTATTTTTGTGTGTGTTTTGGAGCTTTACTAAGAATTGTTCACCACCTCGGAAAATCACGTCACCAACGTGGAGACCACTTATAGCATGTGAGTAGCGAGCACATCCCCATCGCTATGGGTCTGCAGTTAGAGCTGTCAAATTCACGGAGAGAATTTCCAGGCACAGGTGCAAACATCGACTATTACTTCTTCTCGCCCAGTTTACCCAGGAGCAGGCAGTATACGTTGAATGCCCTCAATAAGAAGTCGTATTCCTTTTATTTCTCCATTTTGTTACAGTTGGGGAATTACAATGACTTCTTGAATTACCTGTGGAGGAGGTTATGTTATTGATAAAATCCATTTCAGGATTTCAGTGGCGTTGACAAGACATTGGTTCCGTCAAGGATTTGAGAGGTTTGAGAAACTGTCCATTCTCACAGGTCGCTGGGAAGATAAATGAGGTAACTGGAAACAGTACAGGACTCAGAGCCCAGCGTGTAGTAGCCGCTGAAGAAATGTTAGTTACGGTAAGTAGCACTGATAGCACCAGTGACCACCCTTTCCCCCCTCTCATTGCTTGAGTAACTGCTGGTATAAAGTGCAATCCACTGTCTGGTTTTCCAGATACTTTATCCAGAGGTGAGGCAGGCAACAGTCAAGGGCATTCTTCTCTGCATCAGAGGGAGGCTAATAAACTATGGCAGGATGCCCAGAAGGGAGAGAGATTTTTCCCGATAGCTCTGACGCTCACAGAGTACACTTCATTAGCCTGTCTATTACAAACCACTTAAGGCACATATTTATTGACAGCAATCTGCCAATTGATTAAACATCTCAATACATGAAGCGGACTCTGCATTAATTGGCAGTTTGGAGAACACGATCCTCGAAGTGAAGATGGATGTTTCTGGAAATCCCTGCCGCACTTCCACTTGCCTTAACCTTCTGTGAAATATCAACACATGATCCAATCAAAGAGTCAGCCGTCGTCTCCTTTTAGTCAGGAACCATTATGTACACACACAGTAACACGCTTACACCCTAACGTTTCACAGCATATCCGAATAGCCTCAGAGTCCGTTTATGTTTTGTACCTAATGCTGCATTTTTTTTCAAAATAAAATCCTTAAAACTTCACTGAACACACAATATAACCTCCTCTACATGGGCTAAGATTAGAATAAACTGAGGGCAAAGAAATGTCACGTTTTTTACTCTCTGTTCTATAAAATTTTGTGCATTGAAGGAACAGCCGCAGGAGACAGGCAGAAAAGGCGTTTGTTCCTGCACACTGTGTTTTTGTTCTTAACAACAATTACGAGTGATTATTTTATACGACACGTACGACTTTTCACTTTGGAGCTGTTTTATGAGAAATGTGAACTTTTAAGGTGAAAAAACAAAGGTGCCAGGAGCCCTGCAGTTACTTCAAAAGGAGAACCTTGAGAAGTTTGGTTTATAACTAAGCTTTCGTCTTCTCTCTTTTTATTAATTCTTAGTCTTTACTAATTGGACTTGATTGATTGAACTTCCAAACAATCTGGAATGATTTTTTCCAAAGGAAAAAGCCCATTTCTTCCTCAACTACATAAAAAGCAAGGTCCACGGAAAGAGTTTTTCACTTTTCCAGTTTCTCTTGTGTTCAGGTCCTTTTCATTCCTCCCAACTGTCACGTTCTTCAGCACCTTATGTATATATCGGATTGGTCAAAAAGTTCGTTTGGGTTTTTCCAGAACATCCTACAGAAAAACCCGAATGAACTTTTTGGCCAACCCAATATACACATATATATATATAGATATAGATATACAGATATAGATATATAGCTATATGTATGTATGCATGTATATATATTTCTCAAATGCTTCACTCTTGCCCACGACACCATGAAGGTTGCCATCATGACTCAATATGCTAGTGTCTCCTCTGTTAAGCAGCCCAGGGATCACTTGGGGGCCCACTGGCCATGCAGAGCTCCCAAACTTCAGTGCTCATACGAGTCGCCCAGTAACCTGTCCATGTGCAAAATCTGCTTCAGTGGGTCCGGGGTGGGGCCCAAGATTCTGCATTTCTGACCAGTTACCAGGTGATGCCAATGCCACTGGCCAGGAGGCAATACTTGAATATCAGGAGGCCAGAGGATCATGTCACTTTAATCAGTGAAGCGTTATAACTAGACCCATTGGCATGAAAATGATCTGGGAACATGGCAGCCTCTTTGCATAGTCAAACAAAACACTCAATAATGGGAAATAAAAAGAAGGGCTCCGTGAGTACCTGTTTTCGAAGTGATCACATGAAGAGTTTCAAACCTATTCCACCCACCATGCACTCACTGACTGCTGAGCCTTCCCTGTGGGACAGGCGTTGTGGCTACAAACGTAATGAGAATATTAGTCGAGTGAGTCTTTGAATCATATAGAAGATCGAGGTTCAATTCAAATCCCATCTTAACATTCAGGCTGTGTGAACTTGAAGAGTTACTTAATCTCTGAGTCCTGGCACCCTCATCTGCACATCAGGGACAGTATGTACATCATACACATGTACAAGGGTAATAACAGAACCTCCCTCCTAAGGTTGTGGTGAAGGTCAAATGAGATCACGTCTGTTAATCTGGACACACTGTCATTACTCAATAAATGGCGGTTGTTATTACTGAGACATGGCCTCTGACCTCAGATGATGATATTTTTGAAACGCATCTTGTCCTAACGGAAAAAAGAAGTTCGGTTGGGTTTTCTTCCCCATTTTGGTAACAAAATCATTGGGTTAAACCTTAAAACTTCTGGGTTGTTACCCATAAAAGCAAAAAAGCATAGATTTTAAAAGTTAGGATGACCTAAACTCACTTTGTTTAAGCATCCTGTTTCACAGATGAGAAACTGAGGCTTGGTTGGGGCATGTGAGTGGGCCAAGGTGACAGGGGTGACCGGTGGCAGAAGCACACTCAAAACCTACTCGAAGCCCCGGTCCAGGCTCTTTTCAGGTTGACTGCATCACTCCCTGTAACGTCACCCAGAAGGTCTCAAGCTAAATTGACAGCATCCAGAGATACCCCCCTGATGAAACTGCTGATGTTAGAGTGTGGTTTTCTAATATTCAAAAACTAGGGGGTGCAAAGTTCTAATTCTTGTGTCCACTTAAAAAAGGGACACACCCGCCCAGCTGGTAAAAACAGCTCTTGGGCTGTATGAACTTGGCTCCTATGTGCTTTGCCTCCAAGGAAGCTGCTGGTGTGAGAGGTCCTAATGCCCCCCCCCGCCCCCCCCGTTGCTGGAACGCACTGCTGGCAACTGAACCGTGAGGGTGGGGCCCAAGTTTCCTTCCTGGTGATGATGGGTCTGGTTCCCAGCATTCTCTAACGCTCAGCAAGTTTCTGTGAACCAGTTAACGAGTGAAAGAGAGTGTGAATAAAGAAACATGAAGACTCCTGAACAAATCCAGGTGTTCGTGCTATGGGCTTAGTACCTACCCTCCTCGCCTCTTCCAACTGAGCTGAATGGCCAGCCTCTCCCTCTGCCAGGCGGAGTTCTGCTCTGCACAGCTCCTGGTGAGCGCAGAACTGGGACAGACTGGAGGCTCTGAGTCTCTTTAAACACTGAGGGCTTTCCTCCCTGGCTCATGAGAGGGAGAACAGAGGTCCCTGAACTGCTGCACGGTAAGAACTAAAATTATCAAGAAAACACCGGAAAAGGCAAAGAGAAATGAGACTTAGTAAGTATACTTCCCTTAAGCTTCCCATTCGTCTTCGCTTGCATCTGTGCCTTAGAAGCAAGAAAACGTTATCAGGAAATCCAGCCCAAAGTGCAACTAGAGAAAAACGGCAGGGACTTTAAAACTGCCTTCATAACAGAACTGGGTCCTGAACCACACCCTGTTCTTCCATGGAACGAGGCAGTTGATTTTTATGCATCTGTCTTTGCATCTGTGTCGATTTCCCCCTGAGCAAGGAAGCTGTGCTAAGAGTAATTCATGAGTGGGGACTCACCGCACTGCTGCAAGCCCAGGTAAAACCTGAAGTTAAATTTCTATTTCTGCCAGATAGTCTTATCTGATGACTAGTGGCTGAGGTGCAACATTAACTAGACAAAAACGTTTA